>NC_141544.1:32532774-32852774 GCF_021556685.1 Rattus norvegicus | reverse complement strand
AAACGTTTTTATCTTTATATTTTCTGAATGATTTGTTTATTTTCAAGTCTCAATCATCTTTCTTTAATATCAAACTCATTTTAATACTCTTGTTAGATTTTTTTTTACATTTTTTGCATACTTGCCTGCTTCATTGATTAGTATGCTTTAAAATGTAATGTTTTAATTAAAACAAAATTACATTCCTCCCCCCCACTGCTCCATTTTTTTCTTCCAGCCCCCTTAGATACCCTTCTTTGAAATTTTCTCATAACCCCTTATCAGACTCTGGCCCTTTTTCTTTGATTATTATTGTGACCTTCACAGAAAAAATAATGTTTATAATATTTACATGTGATTAATTTCTATGCAAAAGAGTTCCTCTTAAAGAATAATTTGTATATGTATCTGTATGAAGAAGAAAATGTTTAAATATTACACCTCATGAGTCCTATTTATATATATAAAAAATCATCAGTATAACTAGAAAGGCAAAAGTAATACAATTATTTCAAAGAGAAAACTCAAGTTACCATGGTAACTAACTTCAGCAGACACAACCTAAGGTTTATATTGAAAACAATATACTTATGATATCAATTTTAAATGTAATTTATTTTTAAAAATGTATGCACATAATAAACTAATGAGAAAGCATAAATTATATTTCTTTTTATGTTTACCTGTTCTGGAAAACTACAGTAATATTTATGTGAGAGATCATACAAACAAAATAATTAACATCTGATGTTAATATTAGGTATATCATTTTTTAATGAATCCTTGGTAAATATATTGTGAATGTGTTCACTTTAAGAAATAGAATAGTTTCAATAATATGAGAAAATATTAAAAACAACATATTTATTTTATTTTTCATAGTTTCATTTCCTAAATTGAGCCATTAAACACTGGAATGGAATAAACACTTAAAAATATAAATTATTTTCATTGCTATTTTTTTCCTGAATAGGCCATCCTACTTTGTAATTATGAAATTTTCAATAAAAATATGAAATTAATTGAAGTATAATACATTAAAAATGTCTGGCATGAAGCATATAAGACAATGAGAAAGAAAAGATGAATGTGTCTAAATATTTTGAGCTATATTTATGTATTTTGGTGGTTTAGTGTTAAGATACATTAGCATTGTTGTCTATTAATTATAAGAAGCACTTGTCAATAGTGACAAAATAATTAAATAATAAGAAATATTCCATATTTCACATACTATTGTAGTGTTTTAAATGTTATTTTACTTACTGAAATTACAATTACACATTTCATATATATATTTTAATAACAGCTGTGAAAAACTTATCTGCTCATTTTTCATGAGCCTAAAGTTTTTAATAGCATGCAAGTTCATGCAGTTAATCTGTGATAAATACTTTGGCATATGTTAGGAATTCTAGAAGAATAATTTATATTAGATACAACAGCTGCTTAAAAAAGCAGACATGTTAATCAAATTTCATTTACTCTTTGTGTGCTCGTTCGTCAGGACGGCAATCAAATGAACACCAAGCTACTGTGTGGGTATGCCATCTGCACTTAAGAAAACGTCTTGGCTAAAATTCAAATATACTTCTTTGGTGAGTTTTATCCAAGAAATATTCAGACACACACACACACACACACACACACACACACACACACACTCCACAGTCAAATGAATTTTACTTATAGGGGCATTTGAAGAAAAATCATTTTTTTTTAGCATTGTCAGTGCTAGGTGATAAGTGAATTATTACTTTTTGATTTTATTTTTTCCATATTTTCATTGTTTATTTCATCTATATACATTTCAAATGTTATCTCCCACCCCCTGCCTCAATGAGGTTGCTCCCCCAACCTCCCACCCAATCATGCCTCAGCATCATACTATTCCCCTACCATGGGTCACTGAGTCTTCACAGGACCAAGAGGCTTCCTTCCCAGTGATGCCAGATAAGGGTATCCTCTGCTACATATGCACCTGAAGACATGGGTCCCCCACATGTGTGTACTCTGTGATTAGTAAACCACAAACCACAGAACTACTAATTTCTTTTTTTTCTTATTATTATTTAATTTTTTTCCACTCCAGTTTTTTTCTGCTCCCGGTCCACCCTCTGACTGTTCTACATTCCATACCTCCCAGCCCCCCCTCCGTCTCCATGAGGATTTCCCCACCCCACGCCCACCCCACCAAACCTCTAAACTCCCTGGGGCCTCCAGTATCTTGAGGGTTAGTTACATCTTCTCTGACTGAACACAGACCCAGCAGTCCTCTGCTCTATATGTGTTCGGGACCTCATATCAGCTGGTTTATTCTGACTGGTTGATGGTCCAGTGTCTGAGAGATCTCAGGGGTCAAGATTAATTTAGACTGCTGGTCCTTCTACAAGGTTGCCCTCCTCAGCTTCCTCCAGCTTTTTCCCTAATTAAACCAGAGGGGTCAGCAGCTTCTGTCCATTTGTTGGGTGCAAATATCTGCATCTGACTCTTTCAACTGCAAGTTGTGTCTTTTGGAGAGTAGTACCTTTTTGTGAGTACCCCATAGCCTCAGTAATGGTGTCACATCTTGGGGCCTCCTCTTGAGCTGTATCCCACTTTGGGACTGTCACTGGACCTTCTTTTCCTCAGGCTCTCCTCAATTTTCATCCCTGCATTTCTTTCAGACAGGAAGAATTATGGGTGAGAGTTTTTACTGTGGTTTAGCAACCCCATCCCTCACTTGAAGCCTAATCTTTCTGCTGAAGGTAGGTTCTACAAGTTCCCTATCCCCACTTTAGGGCATTTCCCTAAGGTCTCTCTCTTTGAGACCTGAGAGTCTCTCACCTCCGAGGTCTCTGATACATTCTGGAGGGTCCCCCCAACCTCTTACCTCTTGAAGTTGCTTGTCTCCATTCTTTCTGCTGGCCCTAATTTCTTAATAATTAGTTTTAGAGTTTAAATCTGCTATAAGCCTACAGCAAAAGAAATAAAGTTTTTCTATTAAACATAGGGATGGTGAGTTAACCTTTGTTTCAAGCTCCACAGGAACAACAACTCTCTCTATATATTCAAACTTTACCAGAGAATTATTGCTATGAGCTAATATCAATACATGAATCAAAGCAATCAATAACTATTTTCTGCTGGAATACATAGACTAAACCATGAAATTATAATCTTCCTTATAAAGAGTACCTTTTTCACTATGGCTTTTTTTTAATCAATAGGTGCATAAGGTACAGTTTATGAATTAGAACTTCATGGTGGACAGATTACTTTCATGAGCCATCATGGAATTTTTTATGCAAAAAATAATTCTATAATACCTAATTTTTAAAAATTCTGTCTCCTCCATACCTTTGTAAACAATATTTTTGTAGGTATGAATAACCTTTTTTGGCAGTTTGGAAAATATGTGTGTGTGCGTGTGTGTGTGTGTGTGTGTGTGATCATTGGATTTGATCTCTTGAACTCTTCATACCATACATTTTTGATTGATTTAAAAAGAACGTCCTCCCAAAATTTTGAGAGAAATGATACCCAATGAGTTAGCATACTTATATCTTCATAAAAACGGAAATTTTGATTCAACAGAGAAAGACTTGTCTAGGTACAGATGAACTATTTTCATGTCGCCTAGTGCAACATAAGTAAAAAAATATGATTTTTTAACAATCAAAATATATCATATTTCTGAAGCTTCTTTAGCATATGAACAGGATTGCTTTTGTAGAAAGAAAACTAATATAACAATGTAGAACTCACAAGTTCAAATGATTTTAGCCTTTGAAATATTTATCTAAGACGAATTTAAGCTAATCATTAATGCTGTCAATATCAAAAGAAAAGAGAGGGCAAACAAAGACACAGACAAGAGTTACCCAACAAAGCAAGATGATCAGATATAATTGTATCCTTAATAGGCATTCTGGGAAAGGAAAAGAATACATAAGAAGAAAACAGAGAAAATATTAACAAAAATGAACCTTATTAAAAGATATTTAATCAATGTATTATTAGTTATAATGACTGGTTTCTTTGATGTAAAATATTAATCATGGAAACAGGATTGCCCAAAAGGTACAAGTTCAGACATCCATGCAAAGCGTTCTAGCTAATGTAGTAAATATCATTGGTTAATGGAGAATAACTGACAGCTAATGGAGGGAAGATCCGTGTATTAAGACTAGCAAAAGATAAAGTCATTGTCAGTAAAAGCTTATTACAAAAGGACCACACAAGAAAAGTGATAGTTACTTTTTTTTTATGTCTGTTTGCTTTGGGGGTATTGAGATAGTGTTTCTCTGTGTCACTCTGACTGTCCTAAAACTCACTCTGTAGACCATGCTGGTCTCAAACTCTGCCTCCTGCCTTTGTCTTCTGAGTTTCATGATTAAAGGCTTGTGCTACTACCTCCCAGCTAAGAAAATGATAATTGTAAAGGGTTCTCTGATTAAGAATATCATCATATTTCTATTAACTAGAAAAATGCACTCAGAAATATGAACAGTTTTTAGAAACTGTTCTTAAATAACACATGTGATGATGTATATCTATTGACAATTGGGCATAAAGGTTATGGAGATTAATTCTAGTTATTAACATATTCTTTTAGTCTATCTTTTATTTGAAAAATTAAAATTAAATATATTGTTTGATTATTGAAAGGTTTCTGTTAACTTTGTCACTTTTCTGATTTTATGGAGTTTTATGAGACTTCTGTTGATTAATGGAGCTAACATTGTTCATTTATGGCTTTTGACCTTGAGGGTGTCCATCTCTTCTTCAGAATGAAGCATACCTGACAATAGTCTTGTGATAGTTGGGTTTTTTAGTCATGAATTCCTTTAAATAGAATTAACTTAGAAATATTTTATTTCTCTTTCAATTTTGATGGATTCTTATGTTTGGCATAATAGTCTAACTTAACAGTTTTGGTCTTACTAACAAATCTAAATTTTAAAAGAAGGGAAAGCATCCCATGGAAATAGAACCTCAAAATAAGCATATATAGATACATGTTCTAATGTATGACAAAATTGATTTTTAACTAAGAACACAAGAGACATAAGGCTCATTTTTTAATATTAAGGAAAAATATACCAAAAAGACATCAAAATTACCTCTCTGTCACTATTGCAAGGAAATATTAATAGTTGAAAAAGAAAATGTAGAACCTATACACAATGAAATACCGTTCATCTCTAAACACAACAAATATGAAATTTATAGATAGATGTAAAAATCTAGAAGTGATCATTCTAAATAATTAATCCAAACTAGAATGAAAACTATGGGCCATATTTGGGTGTTTACTTTGACTACTTAATTATGTGTGTTTAAATTGAAACAGCATAATAAGTGGCTATGGGAAAAGAGTCTAAGAAATTTAATACAGCTGATGTGATTGGAAAATAGGTAATAATACAACAGGAAGATTTAAAAGAAGCTGGGAATGAGAGAAAAGGCAGGAGAAGAAATGTAGGGAGGAATAGTCAACACTAAAAACATTGGAAGAATCAGCATGAGAAGCCGCTACTGTAGACACTACTATATATAGTATATATATGATCATATAAAATATCCATATTAAGAAACATGGCAAAAATGACATAAGAAATGTGAATAAACAATATTTATACAGAACATGAGTTATAGGTAGCAAAAAAAGGGAACAGACACAAATTTCACGTAGAAAAAGGTGGCAAATCTAAATATCTTTACCTGTGATTGTGAGTTTTAAAATACTGAAAAAAATGATGAAGCAAAATTGGTTTCAAAATCATGAGTGCCACCTGGCTCTTTGTTTTCTGTTTTGCGTTAAACGTTTAGAGCACTGGTTCTCAACCTTCCCTATGATGTAACCCTTTAATAGAGTTCCTCAATGGGTGGTGACTCCCAACCTTAAATTGATTTTGTTGCTACTTCATTAGTGTAATTTGGATATGATTATGTATCCTAATGTACATATATCCAATATGCAAGGAATCTGATATGTTACCCTTGTGAAGTGTTGTTTGATCCCCCAAGTTTTTGTGGTCAACAAGATAAAAATAAGGCACAAAAATACATGAAGACATGAACTGATTTATACTAACACAAAACTAAAATAGAGCCTAGAGTCATAAGACTCTATGTATCCGGAATCAATGATTACAAACAGGAAAGCAATCTTTTGTTGAATATTGTAGGCTTAATTCATATTCCTCTGGCAAAGAGGGTTAGAACACAACATTCCAGGTGGAAGTAAAATGCTTGATTTAAAAAGGTTTCTTGATAAAATCAGAAGGGGTTCTGTTTAGTAGTCAGGCTTCAAATATTTTATGCACTATGAAACCCATAGTACCCATTCATCATAAAGAGTGATTTTAATATGTGAAATAAGAATTTACAAACAGAACAAAAGACCTATTTCAGAATATAATGCAGATAACAATAAATTAAGTTATCCAATAAGTGTCTGATATAATATCACTCCAAGGATTGAAAATAACATATAAATTTAAATAATGTATAACAATATTTTGAATACTCTATCTATAGTAATTAAATGAGTTTTTGTTTCTCCAAATATAGGGGATTGGAAATGATGAGGTTTCTTTAATTTGTAATACTACTGCAGATATATTTGATTATTGGTGGAAGTAAATGAAGTTATAGGCAAAGGGAGGCTAGAATATGATCTGTGCTATTACATCACAGTTGGACTGTGGTTTAACAGCTGCTAGCTGGACTTAGGTTTAACAGATGAGTAGTGGCAATATTAGATAGAAGAAAGAAAAAGAGATAGGATGAAAAAGTTATTAAATCAATTGAAAAAAGAGAGAGATCGTTTTAACATTTTCAATGACATGGAGTTAGTAAAATCTTAGGAAGTATGCTTCAGTTCATCTCTGTGGAATCTTCTTAGTAGCTCATGTTCAAAGAATGGTAAAAAAAAGGAATATAGAAAACTTTTCCTGCAGATACATGGTAAAATTTTGTCAGCAAATTAATCAAGCTCACCTGTGTTACAGGAGGTAGATATGCTGTTTCCTAGCCTACTAACTGATCTCATCAGACTAGCAACCATATTATCTCTCCATGGAAACTTCAGTTTGAGCATCCTGTTTTTCAAGGAGGCAAAGTTACTTTTAGTAGAATACTAATATTTCATAATAAACAAATAATAAAGTTGAGACCAGACATACCCATGTTCAAAATCTGTTTATGTATGTATGTATGTATCTGTCTGTCTGTCTGTCTATCATCTATCATTTATTTAACCATACCTATCACCCATATAGCATCTGTCAATTTATCCTCATATATACATGTCCATATCATCTCTACAATTACATACTTTTAACAATTGAAATTCTATT
This sequence comes from Rattus norvegicus, assembly GCF_021556685.1. Taxonomy (NCBI): domain Eukaryota; kingdom Metazoa; phylum Chordata; class Mammalia; order Rodentia; family Muridae; genus Rattus; species Rattus norvegicus. Next base: position 32,845,449 of record NC_141544.1, on the reverse strand, counting down.
AGATTATTTTCATCCAAAGATTGCAGAAGAAAGGTACTTCATGTAAAGCGGATATATGATACACATAAAACAAAATGAAATTAAGGATATTCATTAATGTTTCACAGTCATAAAGAAAATATATATTATCATATTTTGTGAACATCAAAGGGGCATGACAACTACATGAAACATGGCATCCTGTACTATAACAGGGGATAAGAATATTGCTTATTGAAGAACAATTATAGATATGGAGTATACTAGAAAGTAGGGCATCAATACTAATAATTTAGAGCTTACACATGTACTATGATAATTTCTTCAGGAAATGAGGACATCCCTTATTGAAATTTCATGTTCTACTTTGTTATGCTTCCCATAAATATAGATGTATTTCAGCATAAAATCTCTGTTTTAGAATTTAGACAGTAATTGTTTCACAGCTTCTTAAAGTTTTCTTTCTGTAGTCTACATAATAATGAAAATGAAGAGTTTGTCTGAGTGGAACAAAATCTAAACTAAATAAATTTGTCCTTGAACAAACTGTAACCTTTTGGAAATAACATAGATTATTTTTTAGTTTGCATGGGATTTTATTATTAGTGAGTGTGTTTTAGCTGCCTTCTTCTTCCAGTTGAGTAGAAGGACCTTTTATTCAGTTATACTGTTGGTATATGTTTAAATGTATAAGAATGAGCATTCCTACTCTTGGCAGGGAAGAGAGAGGCAAAGATTAAAACAGAGACTGAAGGAACACCCATTCAGAGCCTGCCCCACATGTGGCCCATACATATACAGCCACCCAATTAGACAAGATGGATGAAGCAAAGAAGTGCAGACCGACAGGAGCTGGATGTAGATCGCTCCTGAGAGACACAGCCAGAATACAGCAAATACAGAGGCGAATGCCAGCAGCAAACCACTGAACTGAGAATAGGACCCCCGTTGAAGGAATCAGAGAAACAACTGGAAGAGCTTGAAGGGGCTCGAGACCCCATATGTACAACAATGCCAAGCAACCAGAGCTTCCAGGGACTAAGCCACTACCTAAAGACTATACATGGACTGACCCTGGACTCTGACCTCATAGGTAGCAATGAATATCCTAGTAAAAGCACCAGTGGAAGGGGAAGCCCTGGGTCCTGCTAAGACTGAACCCCTAGTGAACTAGACTGGTGGGGGGAGGGCGGCAATGGGGGGAGGGTTGGGAGGGGAACACCCATAAAGAAGGGGAGGGGGGAGGGGGATGTTTGCCCGGAAACCGGGAAAGGGAATAACACTCGAAATGTATATAAGAAATACTCAAGTTAATAAAAAAAAATAAAATGTAAAAAAAAAAAAAAAGAATGAGCATTCCTACTGGCTTTCATATTGAGAAGTTACATTTGACTTGTGTTGGTGTGACTTAAAAGGAGGAAATTGGGTAGAACCTAGATCATTTCTTAATAATGTCACTGTTTCGGGTGGATTACATTTCTTAAATTGCTTTATCAGCCAAAGGATGTTTGGTACATTTTTAAAAGGAAACGTTGTGAAGTTCCATCATCCTCTAGAAAACTTCTTACCCTCAGCCATACGATTTATGTGCCCTTACTAATTTTAGATACTCGAGACATTAATGTTAAGAGATAACAATACAACACATAGGATTCCCATTGTTTAAAACGTGTTGTATATATTTTTTTAAATGATACTCCAAACAAAAGGTATAAAGAGCTGATTGAGTGCTTTCAGGGGCAGAACTCACAGAAATTGAGATTATCAGTAACCCCAGGCAATATCTTCAGAGACACAGAGAATGGCTACTGACAGCATTGTCAGCCACATTAGGGTTATGTTTTCTTTTTCCTTTAACTGTTTAAAGAAATTCACAAGATAGATCACAAAATTCTTGTATGGTACTAGCAGGAAAAATGTTTTTTAAAGTCTTTTGATAAATTTACAGACTTTATTTTGTAACTTGTTTGGCTCAGTTTAACATGCAGAATCAAACAAATTTACATGTTCATGTTCTAAATTCATGGCACGCAGATGGAATGTATATGATTGAAAACTTCATTTTATTCAGTTTTATCAAGCATGGTGACTCTACCCTTCCAAAAAGAAAACACTTGGCTAGTTATCTTTTCTGTTTTGATAAAGTCTTTCTAGGCGGATGCTTGTACCATGATTCCATCATAGAGGTATATTTAATAAACAGCTCTTACTAATAAATTTGATTCACATTAGCGAATTTGCTATGCACTAATAGAAAAGTTGATGATAGTATAGTTTCTAAAAAAAATCAAAATTAATGCAGTGATTCTTAAATGTCACCATGCATATGCATATATTTTCTCTTATGCACAGTGAAATAAAATCACAAAAGAAATACAAATGAAAGTATAATCATTGGTCATTTTGCATTTGCCTCTGAGAATTACTGGTGATCGTAAGACAGATTTCGATCATTAAGAACTTTATTTTTTGATAGAAGAATAATATATAATGTGGTATATTGCAGTTTATCTTAATTAGAGATCTAAGTTGCACTGAAGCATTAATAAATTAGTATTGTAAAGAGCTTATTTTGGTACAAAAAGTATAAATTATTTAGTCTTCCAATTGGTTTTTATATAACTAGGCAAGATATCCTTGTTGCTTTGGACAACATGAACCTTTCAGTCATAAAGTTTGTCTAATTATGGTGGAATTCTTATACTGCCTGAAATGTGAATTTGCAATTTTATAAAGTAACTCAGTAAATGTTAATCGTTTTTTAGACACTAGAAAATTTTATTCAATTTGAGAGAAAGGTTGTGCAGGCAAGTCATTTTATTGTGGAAGTAATGTAGTCACCTGGCAAGTCACTTGGGAATAAATAGTTCATAAACAATTTTAAGTGCCAACCTGAAGGCATGGGCATCCAGTAAAAAATTAAGCATAACATCATGAACCTAGGAAAAATGCAATATGATAAACAAAAATATCAGTCATGGAATTCAAAAATAGGGGATTATGCTTACAACGATTAAATGCACACAGCATAAAACAATGAGATACAGAATATCTCAACTACATAGCAAAATCATTAAGCAGAAAAGACAGACACTGATAAGAAAATAATATATATTTTTTAAATTAGGATATGATGAAGAAGAGATACATTTCTTTCCCCTGGAAAAAAGAATAACCTCATTGAAGTTAATCATTTTCTACATGATTTTTTTTAAGCTCTATAGTTTAATTTTGTCTTAATTTCTAGGGCTAAGATTTTGAAAACATTTTCTTGTAAACTTAAATTACTTTGAAAAAATGTGCTTTTAAAATCTGTACTCTTTGAATTCTCTATTACAGATGTTGCCAATTGAAGTACTCGCAGTCTCATAATCATGTATACATGTGTCACATTAGCTCAGTCTTTAAGACTATTTCTACTTTCTCGCTACTTAGGATAAAATAGTGAGAGCACATATCTCTTAGAAAAGAGCTTCTTCATACTGATGTGGCTCTCATATATGCATGCACTAAAATTACCACCTACTTATGCTCTTAGACTAAATCTATCATTCCAAATTTTCAGGGAAAAGAAGTGGCAATGGAAATGCTTATGTCTTAGACATGTCAGGGCTTTAGAATAAGCTAATTGTGCTGATGGCTTCCTTGAACTCAGCCACAGTCATTTCATTTTTGAAAATCTTTATGAACTATTTTTTTTCTAATTGACATCAGGATGTACTTACCATTATATCACCAAGTATGATATTATGTATGATTTTGTGGGCCTGTCTCTTTGTCATACATAAGCCAACAAAATGGATGCCTGTGAAATACAATGTCATTTCTACATCATTTCCAAATCAACTGCAATGAAGAACAATCACAATTTAGAGGTAGGCAAGTTAAGAGTGAGAGAAGATACCTGCCTGTCAACACCCCTCTGGGTAAGCTCAGCAGCTGGGAGCTCTGCTCTGTCCCACATGCCCTCTGCAGATAGCTCCACAGCTGGTTTTGAGTTCCCAAAAGCCTGCAACCATCAGCTACTACCAGGAGAGAACTTTTGCCCCCCGTTCCTTGCCTGCAGGTTTCTCTCTTGGCAAGCACAGCAATGGTGAGCTCTTCCCTATCCCCTGTGACCTCCATTTCTCAGCTCACAGCTCTGTGCATTCCCTTAGGCTTGCTGAAATCAAGTACTACCTAAACCCTACTGTTATCTGGTACTAGTAGCCCTACCTGCATTTCCAAAGTACTACTCTCATGGGCCTGTTACCATCAGGTACTGCTAGGCCTACCAACACCAAGGACAACCACTGACTAAGGGCCAGCATAAGAACAAAATCAACACATATCAGGGCAATACAGCAATTACAGCTGAAGCACAAGAAAATGACTTTAAAGCTAATCTCTTGAGGATAACAGAGGCCTTTAAAGATGAAATGAATAGATCCATTAAGAAATACAGGAAAATACAATCAAATGGGTGAAATAAATAAATAATATGTTAAACACCTGAAAAGAGAAATAGAAGCCATCTGGACTCAGTGAGAGAGGATGCTCCAGGGTTGGGGAGTACTGGGGAAGGGGCACCCTCTCAGAGGAGAAGCAGAGGGGGATATGGAGAGGGACTTTGTGATGGGAACACTGGGAGTGAGGAGCATCTGGGATATTAATCTATCAGTCAGTCAGTCAGTCCGTCAGTCAGTCAGTCAATTAATAAAAGAACACACAAACTGAAGGAATTCTGAAAGTAGAAAATCTAGGTAAGAGAAGAGAAACCACCGATCTACTACAAATATAAACTACTTTTACATTCGTAAAAGAAACATTACTTAAGATTCAATCACAGGTTGAACCACAAGCATTACTAGTGGGAGACTTTAGTACCCCAACAGAATACAAGAGATGGAAGAGAATCTCAGGCATAGAAGGTAGGATAGATGAAATTGATACATTCATCAAAGAAAAATGCTAAATATAAAGGGTTCCTTCCACAAAACATTCAGGAAAATTAAGATGCTCTGAAAAGACCAAACTTACAAATAATAGGTATAGAAGAAGGAGACTATTTCCAGCTCAAAGACCTAGAAAATATTTTCAACAAAATCATAGGAAAAAAATTCCTAACCTAAAGTAAGAGATGCCTATAAATGTACAAGAAGCCCACAGAAACAGATTGGGCCAGAAAAGAAAATCCTCTCATCGAATAATAATCAAAACACTAAATGTGTAAAACAAAGAACAAATGATAATTGTAAAGGGTTCTCTGATTAAGAATATCATCATATTTCTATTAACTAGAAAAATGCACTCAGAAATATGAACAGAAAAGTCACAGAAAAAGGCTAAGTAACATATTCTGAATTCCACCAGAATTCTCACCAAGGACTTTAAAGTAAAATGATGCTGGATAAATGTTTTGCAGTCTCTAAGAGACTACCAACATTAGCCCAGAGTAGGATAGCCAGAAAAACTCTTAGACAGCATAGATGGAGAAACAAAGGTATTCCATACAAAACCACATGTTAAATAATATCTCTCCACAGATCCGGAGCTACAGAAGATATGAGAAGGAAACTCCAATTCAACGAGGTAAACTACACCCACGAAAACAAAGGAAATAAATAACCCCACACAAGCAAATCTTACAGAAGGAACACACACACACACACACACACACACACACACACACACACACACAAACACATCACTCTACCTGCAACAACATCAAAATAAGAGATATGAGCAGTCATTTGACATTAATATCTTTCAATATCAATGGACTCAATTACTCAATAAAAAGATGCAAGCTAACAGAACAGATGTGAAAACAGGATCCATTATTGTGCTGTATGCATAAAACATACCTCAACATCAAAGAAAGACATAACCACAGATTAAAGAACTGGAAAAAAGTTTCCAAGAGTATGTACACAAGAACCAAGCTGGAATAGCCATTGTACCACATAATAAAATATACTTTAAATCAGAGTTAATAAAAAGAGATGGGGAAGGACACTTCATATTCATCAGAGGAAAACGAAACCAAGTTGATATCTCAATTCTGTAGATCTGTACTCCAAATGCAAGAGCACCAAGATTCGTAAAAGAAACATTACTTAAGATTCATGTTGCACCACAAACATTACTAGTGGGAGACTGTAGCGCCCCATTCTCAACAATAGACAAGTCATTGAGACAGAAACTAAACATAGAAATAGTGAAACTAAGTGATGTTATGAAGCAAATGGACTTAACAGATACCTATAATATATTTCCCTCAAATACCAAAGAAAATACCTCACAAGATCTTCTACAAAACTGATCACATAGTTACAAAGCAGAGCTCAAAAGAGAGAAGAAAATTGAAATAACCTTCAATGCCTTATCAGATCACCATGAATTAACACTGGACTTCAACAAAAACAGAAATAATAGAAAACCAACAAACTCATGGAAACTGAACCACTATCTTCTCAATGATCACTGGGTTAGGGAAGAACTAAAGTAAGAAATTAGAGACTTTCTAGAAATAAATAAAAATTAAGGCAGAGCATACCCAAAGCTATGGGATACATGAAAGTAGTGGTAAGTGGAAAGGCCATAGCAGTAAATGCCTTCATAATGAAATTAAAGGGTTCTAATATTACCAATATGACAGCACACAATGAAGCTCTAGAACAAGAAGAAGCAAACACACAGAAGAAGAAGAGAAGACAGGGAGTAATGAAACTCTGTGCTCAAACCAGTACATTTGAAACAAAGAGAGCAACACAGAGAATAAATAGCAATACAACAAAAATCTGGTTCTTTTAGAAAATCAATAAGATAGACAAACCCCTTGCCAAACTTACTGAAAGAGAGAGAGAGAGAGAGAGAGAGAGAGAGAGAGAGAGAGAGAGAGAGAGAGAGAACACATATTAAGAAAATCAGTAATTGAAAAGGGGGATATACGACAGACACGGAGGAATTCCAATGAATCATTAAGTCTTAAGGGTTCCAGAGAGAGATCATGGAAAGACATCAGAAACCCAAAGAGTCAGACCAGTAAGCATAGATGTAGGCTGGGTTAGCCAGATTAGCATAGACATTAAGGTAGCTCATTTAACTCTTCAGGGACTGAGGTGCAGAGGTGCAGTTTTACATAATCTTGGTTTCTCTCTGTGCTTTCTGGGGACTACCATAGGCAGAAAAACACAACTTCTGGATTAATAAACTACTTACATTTATAATAAATATAATAATAACTCATTTTATATCTTTATTCCAAATAATGGGAAAATCGAAATAAATCAGAAGATTTTCCCGATAGATACCTCTTAACCAAAGTTAAATCAAGATCAGGCAAACTATTTAAATAGTCTGATAGCTCTGGAGGAAAAGGAAGCAGTCATTAAAAAGTTCCCAAAACAAAAAAGTCCAGGACAGCTGTCTTACAACAGAATTCTACCATACTTTCAAAGAAAAAGAAATATCTGTAATCTTCAAACTTTTCCATAAAATTGAAAGAGAAGGAACATTGCCAACCTTATTATAGAAGGCCATAGTTACCCTGATATATAAAAAACACAATTATTCAACAAACAAAGAGAATTTCAGACCAATTTCCCTTATGGACACAAAGGCAAAATGCTCAGTAAAATAATCTAAGGGATGCAAGGATAGTTCAGTATGTGATCCATAAGTAATCCATAAGTATAATCCACCATAAAAACATACTGAAGGAAAAAAGAGACCATGATCATATCATTAGATGCTGAAAAAACCTTCATGATGAAAGGTCTGGAGAGAGGCATGTACCTAGACACAATAAAGGCAATATAAAGAAAGCCAATAGCCAACATTAAATTACATTGACAGAAACTTAAAGCCATTCCACTAAAGCCAGAGACAAGACTGACTACTCTCTCTCCAATTCACTAACAACTATTATATCATCTTCAATTAATAAAAATAAGGCCATCTAATTAAGTCAGTTTATATTTCACAGACAACTGTGCAAACATTCCCCTAACAGGGTCCTGGACAACTAAGTGACTGGTCCAACTTGAAACGTATCCCATGGAAGAGAGCCAACCCTTGAAACTATTAATGGCATTCTGCAATTCATGCACAGCAGAGGTGATCATAAATGTCTTCTGAGAGGCTTCATCCAGCAGTGGATGGAAACAGATAAGAGATCCACAGCCATACAATAGATGGAGCTCGAGGAGTCTTGTGGAAGGATGAGGGGAAGGAATGAGGGACCTGGAGTGGTCAAGGACACCACAAGAACACTTAATGAGTAAACTAACCGATGTCTATGCAAGCTCCAAGAGACTTAACCATCAACCAAAGAGAATGCATGGGTTGTATCTAGGGTTCACATCATATGTAGCAGATATGTATGTATCTTGTCTTTCCTAAGGGCTCCATGACAATTGGAGTGGAGCTATCCCTGATTCTGTTGTAGACCTTTAGATACCTTTGCATAGCTGGATTGCCCTGTCTGCTCTCAGGGCGAGAGAATGTGCTTAGTTATGCTGCTTCATGTACCATGGAGGACTTCCCTGTCTGTAAGAAGAGGAGACAGAAATGGGTAGAGGTGGTATAAGGGTGGGCTGTGATCAGGCTGTAAAGTGAATAAATGAGCAAATTCATAAAGAAAACTTAAAAGCGTACATTTTAATCTGTAAAAATAATAAATTGTCATCAACAACTGAACATTAATATATTCTGTGGGCTTTGCCTATTCTATTTTTTCCATATTTAAAAAATGAACAATTTAATTTTCAATAATGAATCTTGGGAAAGGAAACCTCTTTGAAGAAGAGTACATTAAGATTAAAAATTGATGATCTTTACTTGATTTGAACATTCTTTTATTCTATGTGAATAGCAATTATTCTGGAGGAAAGCGACAATGTTGGTAACCTGAGATGTAGCTCGCACTGACCTAAAGTTTTAGAGTCAGAGGCTCACAACTCATTGCTTTCATAGAAAGTTGCTTATTGAAAGCACTTAAAGTCAAGTATTTATTATTCTATGAAAACTCTGTCAACTGTCAGTAAATAGTTCACCGTTCAACTTCTGAACTATGCATATCAGGATCCTTGTATCTTTGTGCTGGTAGCCCTCTCAAACTTTGTTTTTTCATCACTCACTCAGTTCTTCCGTATTTGCTTATATTTTTTAAAATTACTTTATCCACTGCCCCATATTTTTGTACTCCTGCTGTCTCTTGAATGGTCCTGTAAGTTCTTAGCTCAAACTTAGTAGTTGACCTCTGTCATTTCAGCTATTTACCAAGGATATCCTGGCCTTCGGTTCTTTGGCTTTCTGAACCCTTTAGAGGACAATGATATACTCAGTGTCACCTTCACAGCTGAACACACTAGAGAAGACTTATGCTTCTTCAACAAAACCAGGCCTAAAACTACAACTCTCTGGGATAGCTAGCTAAAAAATAATCTACAGTGTAAAATGTCTGTAAATCAAAAGAAATGGGTTTTTATAATCATCTGTAGACAATTAGATGCTCTACAACCTGTGTGAATGTGCAATTCAATAAAAGACTGAAGTGAATGACTCAAATAGACACATGTAGTTTATTTGCAAACAGCTTATGATTGCCTTAGTTGAACTGTAACATATGGTAACCATGTGTAATAAGTAACACATTTATTATAATTAATAGAAAAGTGCCAGTTAAAAAAATTGTACATGTCTGAATGTGTTACACGAGTTTGATTATGATGAATTTGCCAATAAAATATATTAAGACACAAAGCATATGAATTTATATAGCAAGCTTTAGCAATAAAATTTGAATATATGAGTAATAAGGTACCTAAGTAATGCTGTGAAAGCCTAACATATCGGGAATGGAAAAGAAGTTTAGAATTCATACAATAAATAAGAAAGTGACTTCTTATTTTCAGTAACTTACTACTTCAAAGAAAATGCAACCTGCGGCATGTACCACTCCACTAACTTGAACAGATCACTCTTTCTTGGTGCTCGCCAACTCATTATCATATCATGTACTTGCCTTTTCAAGTCATTAGACAGAGACTTCCCATTTAAAACACATTAATTCTCCTGCTCTTCTGAAACCTTCAGCCAGAGGTGGAAATTGATAACTGCTAATGCAAAGTATAAAAAGAAAGGTGTGGACTAGGATTGTTTCTGTTAATAGAGACTAATGGCTAAAACGTCTATAGCTAAGAAATCCATGATGATTATTTCTCTTATTAGTTATTAGGATTTAGTTTTCTTATTAGATGTTCTAGTTTATTTACAATAATAATTCTTAAGAGGGGATCTTCTGGCATTTATCACTGGCAAACTTTTATTATATGTGGGAGAAATATTTCAGCACAGTAGGCTCTTTGTCTATGCCTAAGCTTCTATAACTGGGTAAGCACATTATCCCCATTTGACAATTTGGAGGTTACCTAAAATCATTAGTTCAGACTTCACACAAAAACATTCTATTTACCTTGAATAAGAGTAATAAAAAAGAGATAAATAACACCAAAAATTCTTGAAAAAAACCTTTGTTTTTATATATTTATATCTATATATATTGGTTTATATATATTTGGTTTTATATATTTTTATATTTTATATATATATATATATATATATATATATATATATTTAGAGTAACACTGTAATATGCATACACACACACACACACACACACACACACACACACACACACACACACTAAACCCAGTTCTTCTTTGGGATGATGCTACCACTATGGTCTACAGACTATTTAACAAATACATCAGTGCCAGTCAAGAAAAGGAATTTTTTTCTTCCTTTCAAATTGTTGGACAGAGGAATTTTAAAAGATTCCCCCAAACAAGATAGGCTATATCCATTACCCTTTTTTGCCTATCAGAATAAGATAGTAAAACCCTATTGTTACTGACACTACAAACTTACAAGGAAGTCCTTGGACAATTGACATTGGTATTGACCTTGAAACTTCTTCCCTGAGGTCTATGTATGAGTAGATACTTCATAAGCTACAAAAAAGGAGAGTATTCAGTAATCCTAGCCAAGAGTTAATTCCATATTCCACAGAAATCACTGGGCTGGAAATATATTCACAATAGTGAAATAGTGGTACTGATATATTGAAATTAATCAATGACTTTCTAATTGAACTTAAGGTCAACTCAAAAGGAGGCAATGCCTATTACTACAGATACGGCCATCTATTATTGCATGAAAAGTGGTAAAGATTAGAGGAAAAATAACCTCCACCATTTTTACCTTTCTTACTCAATCTTCTAATTATTCTAAGCACCCGCCCTTCTATTGAAAGATATATTTAACTCTCATTGTCCCTCAAAGAAGTGTCTTTTTACAACAGACAATCTACTACAAAAATTTACCCTGGTAAAACTGTAGAAAAATGTCTGGGCATGGTGGTACCAGCTGTTATTTTCAGCACCCAGGAGGCACAGGCAGGTGGATCTCTGTGAGTTCAAAGAAAGCCTGGTCTACAGAGCCAGTCCAGGATAGGTAATGTTACTACACAGAGAAACGCTGTCTTTAAAAACAAAATAAAACAAGACACAAAACCAAAAAACATAAACTGCAGGAAATAAATGGTTTTGTACTTCCTGGCATCAGTAAATATGTCTACATTACTAGTCCTACACCTAACTCGTGGGAATTACCATTCTAGAAGTTATACAAAGACTGTAATAGTCAGAAGACAAGGATGCTTGCTATATGACAGTATGGTACAGAAGCTGCTTTTATGTGAAAATGTATTGAAGAAATATCATAAAGCCACACTCCTAGATGAAGACTTCCTGGTTATTAAAGACTGCTGAGAGATGAAGAATCCATCCTCTTCAAAAGGTAACTCACTTTAGTTTATCTACTCCCAAGTAGTCAGCCGTAACCATATGGAAATATGAATAACACTAAAGAGACTTGATTGGTTTTATGTGTATACAAATGTATATGTATAGAAATATTAGAAAAGAGCATAATGAGTCCAAGAATGGAAATTATATATATATGTATATATATATATATATCTGTGTGTATTAAATTATATATTTATATATTATATGTTATACATATAATATAGGTATATATTTAAATTACATATAAACTATATGTTATAAATTATGTATATTCCAATGTTTTCTGTGTATAAAAATTGTGCACTACTTATGTGGACTAAGAGTAATCTACACTATTATAATTGTGTTATCCAGCACTGGTATATATTCGTCCTCCATTTTCCTTAAGAAAGATTTAATTCGATCAAAGGGAATCATTACAATGTTTTTGAAGTTGTTGAGGGACTTTCTCATACTATAAATCATCCACATTAGAAGCAGAAAAACCAGATCTTAGATCTTTAGTACACATGTAAAATGCAGTCTGCTGGTTAACCACTATTTTGCTTTTAGAGAGTAGGTAGAAAAATGAAAGTCCATTGCTACAGGTCTTCCTAAAATGCAGGTTCGAGCTTCAGTGGAAGAATCCTTTGTCAAAGGCTTAACACAGAAAGAGAGCAATAATGGGAAACACCACCATTGACCTGAAGCCTACACACACACACACACACACACACACACACACACACACAAGCAAGCATACATATGTGGGCACACATATGCACATGTATAATTATGTTCATATGCCTTTACCCTTCACACACTCATGCCAAAAAAAAGATTTTCATGAGAGATTTAGCTTACTCATTTGAAATCTACAATGGAGGAGAATGTAATAGAAATATTACAAACTCAAGGACTCCCTCTGCTACATATTCTCATATTAAAAACAATGAAATAACCAAAAACCATCCAGCCATATCTTCTCACCTGAGCAACCATGTTACTATTTTTCTCTCTTAGTTTGCAGGAAAGAAAAGTTACTAGAGCATGCGTATAAAGCTTTACTAAATCCTGCTACAAAGAGTTTCCTAGGCTATTATATAGGATTTCAAGAAAATCTCATTCAGAATTATTAATCAATTGAGCAATAGACAGAATTATTGATAAAAATGTCAAAAGTAAAGAAAATATTGGAAAATCATTGTGGAATTTTTGACATTTGAAAAAAATCAAAACATGTCTTTATTACATTCTTATTCTTCAAACAAAAATAGCTTAATTATTTTTATGGAGTTTAGTATCAGAATAGTAGAATTGTCTAATAAGACCACTGAATACTATGAATATTAAAATAGACAAAATACATTAAAATATTTTCATATAGGGGGATTATGTGTGTATATGTTTGTAGTTTAAAGAAGTTATTACACTTCAATTGACTATACTACTCAGAAGATATACAGACTATCAAATACCCCCAAGAGAAGTATTGAAAATTCCCTTTCAAATTCTTGGCCAATGAAGCTCAAAAGCCCTGCAAAATTCTTGAGATTATTATAGTTACTCTTGGTTGCCTCCCAGAAGCTGTTAAGTCTATTGTTGAAGAAATCATGCATTTTGGACAAAGGATTAGGAAGATCCAAATAGATCTGACCTGAAAGATACTTTTCAAACTGCAAAGAGGGATAACCAATGAATAATCTTAATGGCTGTGAAACTTAGGAACCAGGACAATGACTGGCATGGCAGTATATCCCTAAAGGTGTAACACTTCTATAGTGGCAACTCTCTAATTGGACATAACCCTCTTAACAGAATATTCATGATTCCTATCCCTTGAAACCCGTGAAAATTTTAATAATGATGTCACAGATCTTTGTGAAGCTTGTGTAACCATTTTTTAAAGAAATAATCAGAATTTGTTTTTATTATTAAATTATTTTATTTATTTACATCCCAAATGTTGTGCTCCTTCCCAGTCCCTCTCCCGGAATTCTTCACGTCATCCTCCCTATCATCTGAGAGGGTGCTCCCCCACCCACCTACCCACTCCCACCTCACCACTACCAGCTTCCCACTTCCCTGGGACATCAAATTTCTACAAGATTAAGTGAATCCTCTCCTACTGAGGCCAAACAAAGCAGTCCTCTACTACATATGTGCCAGGGGCCATGGACTAGCCCATGTATGGTCTTTGGTTGGTGGCTTAGTTTCTGGGAGTCCTCACAGGGCTGAGTTGTGTTAGCCAATAAATTTGTTCTTCTTATGAGGTTGTAATCTGCTTCAGTTCTTTAATCCTTCCCCAACTGTTCCTTAGGTGTTCTCAACCTGAATCCAATAGTTGGCTGTAAGTATCTGCATCTGTCTCAGTCAGCTGCTGGTAAAGCCTCTCAGAAGACAGTCATGCTAGGCTCCTGTCTGCTAGCACAACATGACAATAGTAATACTGTCAGGGTTTGGTGCTGGCACATGTGATTGATCCCAAGTTGGGCCAGTCACTTCGATGACCTTTCCTTCAGTCAATGCTCCATTTTTGTCCCTGCATTTCCTTTAGTCAAGAAAATGGAGATGGCTGGACAGCTCATGGCTCAACTGGGGATCAGGTCTAGTAGTGCTCAGCCTTCATTAAAGAAGACTCTCTTTTCTTCAAATGAAGAATAGTACAGAGACCGGATAAACAGTTCTCTGCACCCAAATCCCGTGGGAGGGAGACCTAAACCTACAGAGAGGTAGACACGCCTGGGAAACCAGAAAAGACTGCACTCTGCACACATCTCTGACGCCAGAGGAAAACACCAAACGCCATCTGGAACCCTGGTGCACTGAGGCTCCCAGAAACAGCTGCGCAGATCTTCCTGGTTGCTGCCGCCACAGAGAGCTCATAGGCAGCACCCTATGAATAAACTTGAGCCTCGGGACCACAGGTAAGATCAACTTTTCTGCTGCAAGAGACCTGCCTGGTGAACTCAGGACACACAGAGGCAAAATTCCTCTAGGACCGGGCACTTCCTGTGTTTACCGGGAGTCCCAAACCCGCGGAACCCGGCCCGCAGCAGCTCTCTGCTCCCAGACCCCATGGGAAAGAGACCTCACCTCCTGGTCAGGTGGGCACTCCTGAGACTGCAGAGCAGAAGAGACCACCAACACTGCCCACCACTGCCCAGATCCCTGGACCAAGAGGAAACTGTATACGGCCTCTGGGTTCCCGTGCGGAAGGGCCCAGGAGCGGCAGGACCCCTGCGCCTGAGACACCTCCGGAACCTGAAAGGACAGACCAGATAAACAGTTCTCAGCATCCCGTGGGAGGGAGAGCTAAACCTACAGAGAGGCAGACACGCCTGGGAAACCAGAAGAGACGGTACTCTGCACACATCTCTGATGCCAGAGGAAAACACCCCACGAGCAAACTTGAGCCTTGGTACCACAGGTAAGACCAAATTTCTGCTGCAAGTGACCTGCCTGGTGAACTCAAGACACAGGCACACAGGAACAGCTGAAGACCTGTAGATAGGAAAAACTACACGCCCGAAAGCAGAACACTCTGTCCCCATAACTGAATGAAAGAAAACAGGAAAACAGGTCTACAGCACTCCTGACACACAGGCTTATAGGACAGTCTAGCCACTGTCAGAAATAGCAGAACAAAATAACACTAGAGATAATCTGATGGCGAGAGGCAAGCGCAGGAACCCAAACAACAGAAAACAAGACTACATGGCATCATTGGAGCCCAATTCTCCGACGAAAGCAAACATGGAATATCCAAACACACCAGAAAAGCAAGATCTAGGAGCTGTACATACGAGCTTAACCAACAGAATACAAGAGATGGAAGAGAGAATCTCAGGAGCAGAAGATGCCATAGAAATCATTGACTCAACTGTCAAAGATAATGTAAAGCGGAAAAAGCTACTGGTCCAAAACATACAGGAAATCCAGGACTCAATGAGAAGATCAAACCTAAGGATAATATATAGAAGAGAGTGAAGACTCCCAGCTCAAAGGACCAGTAAATATCTTCAACAAAATCATAGAAGAAAACTACCCTAACCTAGAAAAAG
This sequence comes from Rattus norvegicus, assembly GCF_021556685.1. Classification (NCBI taxonomy): domain Eukaryota; kingdom Metazoa; phylum Chordata; class Mammalia; order Rodentia; family Muridae; genus Rattus; species Rattus norvegicus. Next base: position 32,829,572 of record NC_141544.1, on the reverse strand, counting down.
AGATACCCATAGGCATACAAGAAGCCTACAAAACTCCAAATAGATTGGACCAGAAAAGAAACACCTACTGTCCCATAATAGTCAAAACACCAGACGCACAAAATAAAGAAAGAATATTAAAAGCAGTAAGGGAAAAATGTCAAGTAACATATAAAGGCAGACCTATCAGAATCACACCAGACTTTTCGCCAGAAACTATGAAGTCCAGAAGATCCTGGACTGATGTCATACAGACCCTAAGAGAACACAAATGCCAGCCCAGGTTACTGTATCCTGCAAAACTCTCAATTAACATAGATGGAGAAACCAAGATATTCCATGACAAAACCAAATTTACACAATATCTTTCTACAAATCCAGCACTACAAAGGATAATAAATGGTAAAGCCCAACATAAGGAAGCAAGCTATAACCTAGAAGAAACAAGAAACTAATCGTCATGGCAACAAAATAAAGAGAAGAAAAGCACACAAACATAACCTCACATCCAAATATGAATATAACGGGAAGCAATAATCACTATTCCTTAATATCTCTCAACATCAATGGCCTCAACTCCCCAATAAAAAGACATATATTAACAAACTGGATACACAACGAGGACCCTGCATTCTGCTGCCTACAGGAAACACACCTCAGAGACAAAGACAGACACTACCTCAGAGTGAAAGGCTGGAAAACAAATTTCCAAGTAAATGGTCAGAAGAAGCAAGCTGGAGTAGCCATTCTAATATCAAATAAAATCAATTTTCAACTAAAAGTCATCAAAAAAGATAAGGAAGGACACTTCATATTCATCAAAGAAAAAATCCACCAAGATGAACTCTCAATCCTAAATATCTATGCCCCAAATACAAGGGCACCTACATACGTAAAAGAAATCTTAATAAAGCTCAAAACAAACATTGCACCTCACACAATAATAGTAGGAGACTTCAACACCCCACTCTCATCAATGGACAGATCATGGAAACAGAAATTAAACAGAGACGTAGACAGAGTAAGAGAAGTCATGAGCCAAATGGACTTAACAGATATTTATAGAACATTCTACCCTAAAGCAAAAGGATATACCTTCTTCTCAGCTCCTCATGGTACTTTCTCCAAAACTGATGATATAATTGGTCAAAAAAAGGGCCTCAACAGGTACAGAAAGATAGAAATAATCCCATGCGTGCTATCGGACCAACACGGCTTAAAACTGGTCTTCAATAACAATAAGGGAAGAATGCCCACATATACGTGGAAATTGAACAATGCTCTACTCAATGATAACCTGCTCAAAGAAGAAATAAAGAAAGAAATTAAAAACTTTTTAGAATTTAATGAAAATGAAGGTACAACATACCCAATCTTATGGGACACAATGAAAGCTGTGCTAAGAGGAAAACTCATAGCGCTGAGTGCCTGCAGAAAGAAACAGGAAAGAGCATATGTCAGCAGCTTGACAGCACACCTAAAAGCTCTAGAACAAAAAAAAGCAAAGACACCCAGGAGGAGTAGAAGGCAGGAAATAATCAAACTCAGAGCTGAAATCAACCAAGTAGAAACAAAAAGGACCATAGAAAGAATCAACAGAACCAAAAGTTGGTTCTTTGAGAAAATCAACAAGATAGATAAACCCTTAGCCAGACTAACAAGAGGACACAGAGAGTGTGTCCACATTAACAAAATCAGAAATGAAAAGGGAGACATAACTACAGATTCAGAGGAAATTCAAAAAATCATGAGATCTTACTATAAAAGCCAATATTCAACAAAACTTGAAAATCTGCAGGAAATGGACAATTTCCTAGACTGATACCAGGTACCGAAGTTAAATCAGGAACAGATAAACCAGTTAAACAACCCCATAACTCCTAAGGAAATAGAAGCAGTCATTAAAGGTCTCCCAACCAAAAAGAGCTCCGGTCCAGATGGGTTTAGTGCAGAATTCTATTAGACCTTCATAGAATACCTCGTACCAATATTATCCAAACTATTCCACAAAATTGAAACAGATGGAGCACTACCGAATTCCTTCTATGAAGCCACAATTACTCATATACCTAAACCGCATAAAGACCCAACAAAGAAAGAGAACTTCAGACCAATTTCCCTTATGAATATCGACGCAAAAATAATCAATAAAATTCTGGACTCAAATAAATCAGTTGCCTTCCTCTATACAAAAGAGAAACAAGCCAAGAAAGAAATTAGGGAAACGACACCCTTCATAATAGACCCAAATAACATAAAGTACCTCGGTGTGACTATAACCAAGCAAGTAAAAGATCTGTACAATAAGAACTTCAAGACACTGAGGAAAGAAATTGAAGAAGACCTCAGAAGATGGAAAGATCTCCCATGCTCATGGATTGGCAGGATTAATATAGTAAAAATCGCCATTTTACCAAAAGCAATCTACAGATTCAATGCAATCCCCATCAAATTTCCAATCCAATTCTTCAAAGAGTTAGACAGAACAATTTGCAAATTCATCTGGAATAACAAAAAACCCAGGATAGCTAAAGCTATCCTCAACAATAAAAGGACTTCAGGGGGAATCACTATCCCTGAACTCAAGCAGTATTACAGAGCAATAGTGATAAAAACTGCATGGTATTGGTACAGAGACAGACAGATAGACCAACGGAATAGAATTGAAGACCCAGAAATGAACCCACACACCTATGGGCACTTGATTTTTGACAAAGGAGCCAAAACCATCCAATGGAAAAAAGATAGCATTTTCAGCAAATGGTGCTGGTTCAACTGGAGGGCAACATGTAGAAGAATGCAGATCGATCCATGCTTATCACCCTGTACAAAGCTTAAGTCCAAGTGGATCAAGGACCTCCACATCAAACCAGACACACTCAAACTAATAGAAGAAAAACTAGGGAAGCATCTGGAACACATGGGCACTGGAAAAAATTTCCTGAACAAAACACCAATGGCTTATGCTCTAAGATCAAGAATCGACAAATGGGATTTCATAAAACTGCAAAGCTTCTGTAAGGCAAAGGACACGGTGGTTAGGACAAAACGGCAACCAACAGATTGGGAAAAGATCTTTACCAATCCTACAACAGATAGAGGCCTTATATCCAAAATATACAAAGAACTCAAGAAGTTAGACCGCAGGGAAACAAATAACCCTATTAAAAAGTGGGGTTCAGAGCTAAACAAAGAATTCACAGCTGAGGAATGCCGAATGGCTGAGAAACACCTAAAGAAATGTTCAACATCTTTAGTCATAAGGGAAATGCAAATCAAAACAACCCTGAGATTTCACCTCACACCAGTGAGAATGGCTAAGATCAAAAACTCAGGTGACAGCAGATGCTGGGGACGATGCGGAGAAAGAGGAACACTCCTCCATTGTTGGTGGGATTGCAGACTGGTAAAACCATTCTGGAAATCAGTCTGGAGGTTCCTCAGAAAATTGGACATTGAACTGCCTGAGGATCCAGCTATACCTCTCTTGGGCATATACCCAAAAGATGCCTCAACATATAAAAGAGACACGTGCTCCACTATGTTCATCGCAGCCTTATTTATAATAGCCAGAAGCTGGAAAGAACCCAGATGCCCTTCAACAGAGGAATGGATACAGAAAATGTGGTACATCTACACAATGGAATATTACTCAGCTATCAAAAACAACGAGTCTATGAAATTCGTAGGCAAATGGTTGGAACTGGAAAATATCATCCTGAGTGAGCTAACCCAATCACAGAAAAACATACATGGTATGCACTCATTGATAAGTGGCTATTAGCCCAAATGCTTGAATTACCATAGATCCCTAGAACAAACGAAACTCAAGACGGATGATCAAAATGTGAATGCTTCACTCCTTCTTTAAATGAGGAAAAAGAATACCATTGGCTGGGAAGGGAGAGGCAAAGATTAAAACAGAGACTGAAGGAACACCCATTCAGAGCCTGCCCCACAGGTGGCCCATACATATACAGCCACCCAATTGGACAAGATGGATGAAGCAAAGAAGTGCAGACCGACAGGAGCCGGATGTAGATCGCTCCTGAGAGACACAGCCAGAATACAGCAAATACAGAGGCGAATGCCAGCAGCAAACCACTGAGCTGAGAATAGGTCCCCCGTTGAAGGAATCAGAGAAAGAACTGGAAGAGCTTGAAGGGGCTCGAGACCCCAAAAGTACAACAATATCAAGCAACCAGAGCTTCCAGGGACTAAGCCACTACCTAAAGACTATATATGGACTGACCCTGGACTCTGACCCCATAGGTAGCAATGAATATCCTAGTAAGAGCACCAGTGGAAGGGGAAGCCCTGGGTCCTGCTAAGACTGAACCCCCAGTGAACTAGACTATGGGGGGAGGGCGGCAATGGGGGAGGGTTAGGAGGGGAACACCCATAAGGAAGGGGAGGGGGGAGAGGGATTTGCCCGGAAACCGGGAAAGGGAATAACACTTGAAATGTATATAAGAAATAATCAAGTTAATAAAAAAAAAAAATTCTGGCAAACCGAATCCAAGAGCACATCAAAACAGTCACCCACCATGATCAAGTAGGCTTCATCCCAGGCATGCAGGGATGGTTTAATATACGGAAAACCATCAACGTGATCCATTATATAAACAAACTGAAAGAACAAAACCACATGATCATTTCATTAGATGCTGAGAAAGCATTTGACAAAATTCAACACCCCTTCATGATAAAAGTCCTGGAAAGAATAGGAATTCAACGGCCATACCTAAACATAGTAAAAGCCATATAGAGCATACAAGTTGCTAACATTAAACTAAATGGAGAGAAACTTGAAGCAATCCCACTAAAATCAGGGACTAGACAAGGCTGCCCACTCTCTCCCTACTTATTCAATATAGTTCTTGAAGTTCTACCCAGAGCAATCAGACAAGAAAAGGAGGTCAAGGGGATACAGATCAGAAAAGAAGAAGTCAAAATATCACTATTTGCAGATGACATGATAGTTTATTTAAGTGATCCCAAAAGTCCCACCAAAGAACTACTGAAGCTGATAAACAAATTCAGCAAAGTGGCTGGGTATAAAATTAACTCAAATAAATCAGTAGCCTTTCTCTACACAAAAGAGAAATAAGCCGAAAAAGAAATTAGGGAAACGACACCCTTCATAATAGACCCAAATAACATAAAGTACCTTGGTGTGACTTTAACCAAGCAAGTAAAAAATTTGTACAATAAGAACTTCAAGACTCTGAAGAAAGAACTTGAAGAAGTCCTCAGAAGATGGAAAGATCTCCCATGCTCATGGATTGGCAGGATTAATATAGTAAAAATGGCCGTTTTACCAAAAGTGATCTACAGATTCAATGTAATCCCCAACAAAATACCAATCCATTTCTTCAAAGAGTTAGACAGAACAATTTGCAAATTCATCTGGAATAACAAAAAACCCAGGATAGCTAAAACTATCCTCAACAATAAAAGGATGTCAGGGGGAATCACTATCCCTGCACTCAAGCAGTATTACAGAGCAATAGTGATAAAAACTGCATGGTATTGGTACAGAGACAGACAGATAGACCAATGGAATAGAATTGAAGACCCAGAAATGAACCCACACACCTGTGGGCACTTGACTTTTGACAAAGGAGCAAAACCATCCAATGGAAAAAAGATAGCATTTTCAGCAAATGGTGCTGGTTCAACTAGAGGTCAACATGCAGAAGAATGCAGATCGGTCCATGCTTATCACCCTGTACAAAGCTTAAGTCCAAGTGGATCAAAGATTCCACATCAAACCAGATACACTCAAACTAATAGAAGAAAAACTAGGGAAGCATCTGGAACACATGGGCACTGGAAAAAATTCCTGAACAAAACACCAATGGCTTATGCTCTAAGATCAAGAATCGACAATTGGGATCTCATGAAACTGCAAAGCTTCTGTAAGGCAAAGGACACTGTGGTTAGGACAAAACGGCAACCAACAGATTGGGAAAAGATCTTTACCAATCCTACAACAGATAGAGGCCTTATATTCAAAATATACAAAGAACTCAAGAAGTTAGACCGCAGGGAGACAAATAACCCTATTAAAAATGGGGTTCAGAGGTAAACAAAGAATTCACAGCTGAGGAATCCCGAATGGCTGAGAAACACCTAAAGAAATGTTGAACATCTTTAGTCATAAGGGAAATGCAAATCAAAACAACCCTGAGATTTCACCTCACACCAGTGAGAATGGCTAAGATCAAAAACTCAGGTGACAGCAGATGCTGGCGAGGATGTGAGAAAGAGGAACACTCCTCCATTGTTGGTGGGATTGCAGACTGGTACAACCATTCTGGAAATCAGTCTGGAGGTTCCTCAGAAAATTGGACATGGAACTGCCTGAAGATCCAGCTATACCTCTCTTGGGCATATACCCAAAAAATGCCCCAACATATAAAAAAGTCACGTGCTCCACTATGTTCATCGCAGCCTTATTTATAATAGCCAGAAGCTGGAGAGAACCCAGATGCCCTTCAACAGAGGAATGGATACAGAAAATGTGGTACATCTACACAATGGAATATTATTCAGCTATCAAAAACAATGACTTTATGAAATTCGTAGGCAAATGGTCAGACTGGAAAATATCATCCTGAGTGAGGTAACCCAATCACAGAAGAACAAACATGGTATGCACTCATTTATAAGTGGCTATTAGCCCAAATGCTTGAATTACCCTAGATCCCTAAAACAAATGAAACTCATGACAGATGATCAAAATGTGAATGCTTCACTCCTTCTTTAAAAGGGGAACAAGAATACCCTTGGCAGGGAATAGAGAGGCAAAGATCAAAACAGAGACTGAAGGAACACCCATTTAGAGCCTGCCCCACATATGGCCCATGCATATACAGCCATCCAATTAGACAAGATGGATGAAGCAAAGAAGTGCAGGCCCACAGGAGGCGGATGTAGATATCTCTCGAGAGACACAGCCAGAATACAGCAAACAAAGAGGCGTATGCCAGCAGCAAACCACTGAATTGAGAATAGGACCCCCGCTGAAGGAATCAGAGAAAGAACTGGAAGAGCTTGAAGGGGCTGGAGACCCCATATGCACAACAATGGCAAGAAACCAGAGCTTCCAGGTAATAAGCCACTACCTAAAGCCTATACATGGACTGACCCTGGACTCTGACCTTATAGGTAGCAATGAATATCCTAGTAAGAGCACCAGAGGAAGGGGAAGCCCTGGGTCCTGATAAGATTGTTGGGGGGAGGGCGACAAGGGGGGGAGGATGGAGAGGGGAACACCCGTAAAGATGGGGAGGGGGGAGAGGATGTTTCCCCGGAAACCGGGAAAGGGAATAACACTCGAAATGTATATAAGAAATACCCAGACCGCCGGAACCTGAAGAAAACAGATCGGATAAACAGTTCTCTGCACCCAAATCCCGTGGGAGGGAGAGCTAAACCTTCAGAGAGGCAGACAAGCCTGGGAAACCAGAAAAGACTGCTCTCTGCACACACATCTCATATGCCAGAGGAAAAAGCCAAAGACGATCTGGAACCCTGGTGCACTGAAGCTCCCGGAAGGGGCGGCACAGGTCTTCCTGGTTGCTGCTGCTGCAGAGAGCCCGTGGGAAGCACACCACGAGCGAACTTGAGCCTCGGGACCACAGGTAAGACCAACTTTTCTGCTGCAAGAAAGCTGCCTGGTGAGCTTGTGACACACGGAAGCAGAATTCCTCTAGGACCGGGCACGTTCTGTGTTTACTGGAAGTCCCACACCCGCGGATCCCGGCCCGCAGCAGTTCTCTGCTCCCAGACCCAGTGAGAGAGAGAGACCCAACCGCCTGGTCAGGTGGGCACTCCTGAGGCTGCTGAGCGGAAGAGACCACCAACACTGCTCACCCCTGCCCACATCGCTGGCCCAAGAGGAAACTGTATAAGGCCTCTGGGCTCCCGTGGGGGAGGGCCCAGGAGCGGCAGGACCCCTGCCTGAGACACCACAGGATCCTGAAGGAAACAGACCGGATAAACAGTTCTCTGCACCCAAATCCCGTGGGAGGGAGAGCTAAACCTTCAGAGAGGCAGACAAGCCTGGGAAACCAGAAAAGACTGCTCTCTGTACATACATCTCAGACGCCAGAGGAAAACACCAAAGGCCATCTGGAACCCTGGTGCACTGAAGCTCCCGGAAGGGGCGGCACAGGTCTTCCTGGTTGCTGCCGCTGCAGAGAGCCCGTGAGCAGCACCCCACGAGCGAACTTGAGCCTCGGGACCACAGGTAAGACCAACTTTTCTGCTGCAAGAAAGCTGCCTGGTGAACTCAAGACACAGGCCCACAGGAACAGCTGAAGACCTGTAGAGAGAAAAAACTACACGCCCGAAAGCAGAACACTCTGTCCCCATAACTGACTGAAAGAGAGGAAAAAAGGTCTACAGCACTCCTGACACACAGGCTTATAGGACAGTCTAGCCACTGTCAGAAATAGCAGAACAAAGTAAAACTAGAGATAATCTGATGGCGAGAGTCAAGCGCAGGAACCCAAGCAACAGAAACCAAGAATACTTGGCATCATCGGAGCCCAATTCTCCCACCAAAACAAACATGGAATATCCAAACAAACCAGAAAAGCAAGATCTAGTTTCAAAATCATATTTGATCATGATGCTGGAGGACTTCAAGAAAGACGTGAAGAACTCCCTTAGGGAAACACAGGAAAACATTAATAAACAAGTAGAAGCCTACAGAGAGGAATCGCAAAAATCCCTGAAAGAATTCCAGGAAAACACAATCAAACAGTTGAAGGAATTAAAAATGGAAATAGAAGCAATCAAGAAAGAACACATGGAAACAACCCTGGATATAGAAAACCAAAAGAAGAGACAAGGAGCTGTAGATACAAGCCTCACCAACAGAATTCAAGAGATGGAAGAGAGAATCTCAGGAGCAGAAGATTCCATAGAAATCATTGACTCAACTGTCAAAGATAATGTAAAGCGGAAAAAGCTACTGGTCCAAAACATACAGGAAATCCAGGACTCAATGAGAAGATCAAACCTAAGGATAATAGGTATAGAAGAGAGTGAAGACTCCCAGCTCAAAGGACCAGTAAATATCTTCAACAAAATCATAGAAGAATACTTCCCTAACCTAAAAAAAGTGATACCCATAGGCATACAAGATGCCTACAGAACTCCAAATAGATTGGACCAGAAAAGAAACACCTCCCGTCACATAATAGTCAAAACACCAAACGCACAAAATAAAGAAAGAATATTAAAAGCAGTAAGGGAAAAATGTAAAGTAACATATAAAGGCAGACCTATCAGAATCACACCAGACTTCTCGCCAGAAACTATGAAGGCCAGAAGATCCTGGACTGATGTCATACAGACCCTAAGAGAACACAAATGCCAGCCCAGGTTACTGTATCCTGCAAAACTCTCAATTAACATAGATGGAGAAACCAAGATATTCCATGACAAAACCAAATTTACACAATATCTTTCTACAAATCCAATACTACAAAGGATAATAAATGGTGAAGCCCAACATAAGGAGGCAAACTATAACCTAGAAGAAACAAGAAACTAATCGTCTTGACAACAAAACAAAGAGAATGAAAGCACACAAACATAACCTCACATCCAAATATGAATAAAACGGGAAGCAATAATCACTATTCCTTAATATCTCTCAACATCAATGGCCTCAACTCCCCAATAAAAAGACATAGATTAACAAACTGGATACACAACGAGGACCCTGCATTCTGCTGCCTACAGGAAACACACCTCAGAGACAAAGACAGATATTACCTCAGAGTGAAAGGCTGGAAAACAATATTCCAAGCAAATGGTCAGAAGAAGCAAGCTGGAGTAGCCATTCTAATATCAAATAAAATCAATTTTCAACTAAAAGTCATCAAAAAAGATAAGGAAGGACACTTCATATTCATCAAAGGAAAAATCCACCAAGATGAACTCTCAATCCTAAATATCTATGCCCCAAATACAAGGGCACCTACATATGTAAAAGAAACCTTACTAAAGGTCAAAACACAAATTGCACCTCACACAATAATAGTGGGAGATTTCAACACCCCACTCTCATCAATGGACAGATCATGGAAACAGAAATTGAACAGAGATGTAGACAGACAAAAGAAGTCATGAGCCAAATGGACTTAACGGATATTTATAAAACATTCTATCCTAAAGCAAAAGGATATAACTTCTTCTAAGCTCCTCATGGTACTTTCTCCAAAATCGACCACATAATTGGTCAAAAAACGGGCCTCAACAGGTACAGAAAGATAGAAATAATCCCATGCGTGCTATCGGACCACCACGGCCTAAAACTGGTCTTCAATAACAATCAAGGAAGAATGCCCACATATACTTGGAAATTGAACAATGCTCTACTCAATGATAACCTGGTCAAGGAAGAAATAAAGAAAGACATTAAAAACTTTTTAGAATTTAATGAAAATGAAGGTACAACATATCCAAACGTATGGGACACAATGAAAGCTGTGCTAAGAGGAAAACTCATAGCGCTCAGTGCCTGCAGAAAGAAACAGGAAAGAGCATACGTCAGCAGCTTGACAGCACACCTAAAAGCTCTAGAACAAAAAGAAGCACATACACCCAGGAGTAGAAGGCATGAAATAATCAAACTCAGAGCTGAAATCAACCAAGTAGAAACAAAAAGGACCATAGAAAGAATCAACAGAACCAAAAGTTGGTTCTTTGAGAAAATCAACAAGATAGATAAACCCTTAGCCAGACGAACGAGAGGACACAGAGAGTGCGTCCAAATTAACAAAATCAGAAATGAAAAGGGAGACATAACAACAGATTCAGAGGAAATTCAAAAAATAATCAGATCGTACTATAAAAACCTATATTCAACAAAACTTGAAAATCTGCAGGAAATGGACAATTTCCTAGACAGATACCAGGTACCGAAGTTAAATCAGGACAGATAAACCAGTTAAACAACCCCATAACTCCTAAGGAAATAGAAGCAGTCATTAAAAGTCTCCCAACCAAAAAGAGCCCAGGTCCAGATGGGTTTAGTGCAGAGTTCTACCAAACCTTCAGAGAAGACCTCATACCAATATTATCCGAACTATTCCACAAAATTGAAACAGATGGATCACTACCGAATACCTTCTACGAAGCCACAATTACTCTTATACCTAAACCACACAAAGATCCAACAAAGAAAGAGAACTTCAGACCAATTTCCCTTATGAATATCGACGCAAAAATACTCAACAAAATTCTGGCAAACCGAATCCAAGAGCACATCAAAAATATCATCCACCATGACCAAGTAGGCTTCATCCCAGGCATGCAGGGATGGTTTAATATACGGAAAACCATCAACGTGATCCATTATATAAACAAACTGAAAGAACAAAACCACATGATCATTTCATTAGACGCTGAGAAAGCATTTGACAAAATTCAACACCCCTTCATGATAAAAGTCCTGGAAAGAATAGGAATTCAAGGACCATACCTGAACGTAGTAAAAGCCATATACAGCAAACCAGTTCCTAACATTAAACTAAATGGAGAGAAACTTGAAGCAATCCCACTAAAATCAGGGACTAGACAAGGGTGGCCACTCTCTCCCTACTTATTCAATATAGTTCTTGAAGTTCTAGCCAGAGCAATCAGACAACAAAAGGAGGTCAAGGGGATACAGATCGGAAAAGAAGAAGTCAAAATATCACTGTTTGCAGATGATATGATAGTATATTTAAGTGATCACAAAAGTTTCACCAGAGAACTACTAAAGCTGATAAACAACTTCAGCAAAGTGGCTGGGTATAAAATTAACTCAAATAAATCAGTTGCCTTCCTCTACACAAAAGAGAAACAAGCCGAGAAAGAAATTAGGGAAACGACACCCTTCATAATAGACCCAAATAATATAAAGTACCTCGGTGTGACTTTAAACAAGCAAGTAAAAGATCTGTACAATAAGAACTTCAAGACACTGAGGAAAGAAATTGAAGAAGACCTCAGAAGATGGAAAGATCTCCCATGCTCATGGATTGGCAGGATTAATATAGTAAAAATGGCCATTTTACCAAAAGCAATCTACAGATTCAATGCAATCCCCATCAAAATACCAATCCAATTCTTCAAAGAGTTAGACAGAACAATTTGCAAATTCATCTAGAATAACAAAAAACCCAGGATAGCTAAAGCTATCCTCAACAATAAAAGGACTTCAGGGGGAATCACTATCCCTGAACTCAAGCAGTATTACAGAGCAATAGTGATAAAAACTGCATGGTATTGGTACAGAGACAGACAGATAGACCAATGGAATAGAATTGAAGACCCAGAAATGAACCCACACACCTATGGGCACTTGATTTTTGACAAAGGAGCCAAAACCATCCAATGGAAAAAAGATAGCATTTTCAGCAAATGGTGCTGGTTCAACTGGAGGGCAACATGTAGAAGAATGCAGATCGATCCATCCTTATCACCCTGTACAAAGCTTAAGTCCAAGTGGATCAAGGACCTCCACATCAAACCAGACACACTCAAACTAATAGAATCAAAACTAGGGAAGCATCTGGAACACATGGGCACTGGAAAAAATTTCCTGAACAAAACACCAATGGTTTATGCTCTAAGATCAAGAATCGACAAATGGGATCTCATAAAACTGCAAAGCTTCTGTAAGGCAAAGGACACTGTGGTTAGGACATAACAGCAACCAACAGATTGGGAAAAGATCTTTACCAATCCTACAACAGATAGAGGCCTTATATCCAAAATATACAAAGAACTCAAGAAGTTAGACCGCAGGGAAACAAATAACCCTATTAAAAATGGGGTTCAGAGCTAAACAAAGAATTCACAGCTGAGGAATGCCGAATGGCTGAGAAACACCTAAAGAAATGTTCAACATCTTTAGTCATAAGGGAAATGCGAATCAAAACAACCCTGAGACTTCACCTCACAGCAGTGAGAATGGCTAAGATCAAAAACTCAGGTGACAGCAGATGCTGGCGAGGATGTGGAGAAAGAGGAACACTCCTCCATTGTTGGTGGGATTGCATACTGGTACAACCATTCTGGAAATCAGTCTGGAGGATCCTCAGAAAATTGGACATTGAACTGCCTGAGGATCCAGCTATACCTCTCTTGGGCCTATACCCAAAAGATGCCCCAACATATAAAAGAGACACGTGCTCCACTATGTTCATCGCAGCCTTATTTATTATAGCCAGAAACTGGAAAGAACCCAGATGCCCTTCAACAGAGGAATGGATACAGAAAATGTGGTACATCTACACAATGGAATATTACTCCACTATCAAAAACAACGAGTTTATGAAATTCGTAGGCAAATGGTTGGAACTGGAAAATATCATCCTGAATGAGCTTACCCAATCACAGAAAGACATACATGGTATGCACTAATTGATAAGTGGCTATCAGCCCAAATGCTTGATTTACCCTAGATCCCTAGAACAAACGAAACTCAAGACGGATGATCAAAATGTGAATGCTTCACTCCTTCTTTAAATGAGGAAAAAGAATACCCTTGGCAGGGAAGGGAGAGGCAAAGATTAAAACAGAGACTGAAGAAACACGCGTTCAGAGCCTGCCCCACATGTGGCCCATACATATACAGCCACCCAATTAGACAAGATGGATGAAGCAAAAAAGTGCAGACCGACAGGAGCCGGATGTAGATCGCTCCTGAGAGACACATCCAGAATACCACAAATACAGAGGCGAATGCCAGCAGCAAACCACTGAACTGAGAATAGGTCCCCCGTTGAAGGAATCAGAGAAAGAACTGGAAGAGCTTGAAGGGGCTCGAGACCCCAAAAGTACAACAATGTCAAGCAACCAGAGCTTCCAGGGACTAAGCCACTACCTAAAGACTATACATGGACTGACCCGGGACTCTGACCCCATAGGTAGCAATGAATATCCTAGTAAGAGCACCAGTGGAAGGGGAAGCACTGGGTCCTGCTAAGACTGAACCCCCAGTGAACTAGACTATGGGGGGAGGGCGGCAATGGGGGGAGGGTTGGGAGGGGAACACCCATAAGGAAGGGGAGGGTGGAGGGGGATGTTTGCCCAGAAACCGGGAAAGGGAATAACACTTGAAATGTATATAAGAAATACTCAAGTTAATAAAAAAAAAAGAAATACTCAAGTTAATAAAAAAGAAAAGAAATGTATATAAGAAATACTCAAGTAAATAAAAAATAAAAAAAGAACAGTACAAACATCACAACTTGTCAAAATACAAATAAATATGATCCTAGGGTTCCAAGACACAGTAGCTGTATCTGCAGCATAAATCCTGCACATAGTGCTCAGACATGACAATTTTGACTACAGTGAAAAGGCTCCAGGACGATGCCATTGCCTTACAAGTCTAGAATATATCCAAGCAAGACCCAGTCACGTTTTCATGATGTCATTTTACTGTGAACCCCATTGTATACAACTGATAGAGTGTATCTGCTGGATATGCGATGCTCAACAGAAAAAATATCCTGACAAAGTAATCAGTGTAATGCTTCTAAGGATATTCACTAATAGATTATTGAGGAAACATAAGAACATGTTATTAAAATAGGCAAACATTATGCTTCTATGGAAATCCAGAGTCAAGAGTATAGAGGTAATAGTTGTAGAACATAGTATAAATGAGAAATTTATTAGAAAAACATGGCACTTTAAGGAGCTAAAGAGAGTTGTTTAAACTGAACACCCCTATACATAAGACAAATATCAAAAACACAAATAGTTTAGAGCCTCAACAATGAACATTTTTAAGTCAGGAAAAAAATTCTGAGCTCGAAGACTGGCATATTAAAATAACCACTTTGATGCTGGAGCAATGGCAGCCCCGCTATTGAAACATGGGTGTAGCTTCCCTGAAATGTCTTGAAGGATGAAATACAGTGGAAGAAAATTGTTGTTATACAGAGAAACAAAGAGGTTTGCAGTTATCTCATGCAGAGTCTGGAAAACACTAACTCATCTTCTCTGAGAGTAGGTTGTGTCACATTTTTCACACCTGGAAATGGCACAAAAGGGAATTAAATTCGATCTCTGCATTTTGATTGGTTGCAGTTTTCTCTAAAGGTCTCTCTGCTGTTATATCTACAACAAAACACCTGCACGCAATGATCCCAGGGACCACTGAAGAGGAGGCAGAATGATTGATTATAAGAGCCAGAGGAGAGGCCCTTGGCCCTGTGAAGGCTCAATTCCCCAGTGTAGGTGAATGCCAGGGTGGTGAAGAGGGAGTACGCAAGTGGGAGGGGGGGCACCCTCATAGAAGCAGGGGGAGGAGGGATGGGACAGAGATTCAGGAGGGGAAACCAGGAGAGAAGATAACATTTAAAATATAAATTCATAAAATAGCAAATAAAAAAGGGGCCAGAAATACAGATAGTCTATCTACTGTTAGGTTATATCTTAGACACTTCAGAGAAACAACACCCATGAAGTCTCAAAAATGCAGCTACCTGAGCAAGGCTTGAACAGGGGAAACTCCTACACACATGCTAGCACAAATGGAGTGTTCTAAGTTCTAGACAAGAAACTAGAGGGAATTAAGAAATGCTGTGAGGGAGAAACAATCTTCCCCAGGAAAATTCCTAACAATTTGTTATATAACATTAGATTCATCCTTGAAACATACACATAAAAGTTGTATTTGACATTATATTGACTGAGCAGTTTGCCTTGAAACATATACAAAAAATAAATGCACACACACACACACGTATATGTGTGTGTACATATATATATGTATATATATATATATATATGTATGTGTGTGTGTGTCACATATATGTTATAAATGTACGTCTATATGTAGCAACTATTAAAAACATAGACCATGATCAGGGGGAGCGCAGGGACATGGGAAGGAACTGAGAGAGAAAAGGGAAGGACAAGGTATGTAGTATGTATGTATGTACGTACGTATGTATGTATGTATGTATGTATGTACGTATGTCTTCTTTTAATCTTTTTTTTTTCCTGTCCAGATTCTATCTGCCTCTGGGACCACCCGATGACTGTTCCACATCCCATACCTCCACTCTCCTCCCCCTTCTGTTTCCAAGAGGAGTTCTCTACCGCCCCAAACTTCACCCCACTAGATCTCCCACGTCCCTGGGAAAGGTGCGTTTATCTCACTGAGGGCAGATCAGGCAGTCATCTGCTGTATATGTATTGGGGATCTCATATCAGCTAGTGTTGCTGCCTGGTTGGTGGCTCAGTGTCAGAGAGATTTCGGGGGTCCAGCTTAGTTGAGGTTTCTGATCTTCCTATGAGGTCTCAGCTTCCTCCAGCTCTTCCCTAATTTAACCCCAGTGCCCCCCACCCCCGATTCCCCACCCTCTAGTTTTAGTCCATTGGTTGGGTGCACATATCTGCGTCTAACTCTTTCAGCTACTTGTTGGACTTCTCAGATGGTAGTCATGATAGGTCACTTTCTGTAAGCACATCATAACATCAGTAATAGTGTCAGGCCTTGAGGCCTCCTCTTGAGCTGGATCCCAATTTGGGTCTTTCACTGGACCTCCTTTTCCTCAGGCTCTTCTCCATTTTTGTCCCTGCAATTCTTTCAGACAGGAAAAATTCTGGGTCAGAGATTTTTGACTATGGAATGGCAACCTCATCCCTCCACTTGATGCCCTGTCTTATACTTGATTTCCAAAAGAAAGATATATTAAAATTAAAAAAAGAGATAGTTACATATTACATTGTATTTACAAAATAGCAAGCATCAAAATGGTTTTAACTTTTTATCATTATTTGTGAGAATTATGATCATAGCTACTCCCACTAACTCCTTTCAAATCCCTCCATTATATTAATCTCCTAAGTTTTTGCTTATTTTCTGTTCCAATATTGTCTTAGTTAAGGTTTTATTGCTGTGAACAGACACCATGACTAACATAAGTTTTATAAAGGACAACAAGCTCAGAGATTCAGTCCGTTATCATCAAGGCAGGAGCATCGCAGCATCGCAGCATCGCAGCATCGCAGCATCGCAGCATCTAGACAGGCATGGTACAGGAGGAGCTGAGTTCTACATCTTCACCTGAAGGAAGACTGTGCATCCTCAGGAAGCTAGGAGGAGGGTCTCCAAGCCCACCTCCACAGTGACACACTTTCTCCAATAAGACCACACCTTCTAAGAGTGCCACTCCCTGGGCCAAGCATGCAAACCATCATAAATACTCAAACAATTGAACTTACACTGCTTAGATGTGCATAGAATTGGTGCAATCTACTTAATCATTGAGTGTCTACCAGTCACTAAAACCTCAAAAGAACAATTTACCCTCCTAAAGCAGCTATTAACTGCAAAGAGCTCTTAGTATGGGCTGCAGAACACTGAAACAGTAACAAAAGCACTCATACACATTTTATCAAAAAGAGAATACTCTTAAATATTATATATAAAATGTAATTAAGAATAAATGGAGACATATGAAGAAAAATTTCAATAACATCATAATCAGATTTAAAAAAACCAATAATACAAAAATATTGAGAACAACCAAAGGACAATGAATCATGCACAAGAATTTTAAAGAGAGTTATGGCTGACCTTCTAGGTTTCCCTCTATACATATTAGCTTCCTCCTTGATGCAACATAACGCCAATAAAACAATTTAAGGAAAGGTTAACTTTGGCTCATGTTTCAAAGCAATAGTCAATCAGTATGAGGAAGCATTGGTGGTAGGAATGTGGGGCAGCCACTCACACATATAAATGCCAGAATTAGCTCTTCTATTCATTCTAAGATCCCCAGACTTTCAGAGTATTTATCTTTGATTCTCAGCTCAATCCATATTTCTTACAGATATACTCACAGGTTTGTCTCTGCTAGGTGATTCTACATACTATTAAGTTAACCATCAATACTTACTATCACATTCTGCATACCACTCAAGAATGATGTTAGCCTTTTACATTTTAACAATTAAAAAACATTAAAGTGAGACTCTGCTCAAACATGTTTTCAAGAGTGAACAAAAATGAGATCATCTACACACAAAATTTGTAAAGATAATTTGTCACCATAGACATGAGCTTTAAAAACACATATAAATTATTCCTTATACATAAATTATAAATGTATGCATTATTCTTCTGTATAAAAATATATTAATTAATTTATATATTAAAAATTTCATAGCACATATAATTACCGTCAGAGTAACACAGTGAGTTGAAACTACTATCTTTAATCAAACTTGATTTTAGGGATGAGTAAATTGTGGACGTTGTAAAGGGAGTTTATTGTGTTTACTTTATAATATATTCATTATTAACTTCGAATATGTGAAAACTAGAAAAATATTGTATCAATTTCTTTTTAACCAATGTTTTGCTCAAACCCATGTTTGGTTGCTGAGCTGAAAGACCTGAATAGAGAGACTGTATAGAAAGTTATCTATACATGGTCAAGCTATGCATTCTGGTTCTGCACAGAGTATGGCTTTAGAAAATTCAAAATCACTACACATCCATCAGCAAACAAATGAATGAATAATACACACAAAGGAATAATTCCTTATTATTCACAGCAAATGAATATAACAAGCAGACATTGTGTCATTTTGAAATAAGTTAATTACATGAGGACCTATACTACATAATGCTGCTTATATTTAAATGCTGAAAAACATTCACCTGGAGTGAGTAGGGACTGAGAAAGTGAGCGTTTAGTGAGTATTTAGTGAGAGGGTACACATATAAGTAATAACTTTTATTAATCTATACATCTATGATGAGTCTTTGTGAATTACCTAATATATGTCATATGAATAATTAAAACAGTTTTAGGAATGTTGGAAGTGAACATAAAGTAAGAAAAGTCATGGAAATAGTAATAGCTCCATGTTTCTCAATAAAAATCATAAGCATATATCAAAAGTTAACTTGTGTTATGAAGTAAAACAACAAAAATTAAAATATATAACTTTTGGAAAGAATATTTACATGGGGATTTAAAATTCTCAGATTATATATCCTTGAGAATTTAGTGGTCTTTCATTATTAATTTATTCCATAGCATCTTCTGACCTACACTAAAACAATGAACAGCAAGTAAAGATCAGAAGGACTCACTTGGAGGAGGAATAGATCTTTGTTCTTTGGGGTTAGGGGAAGTGTCATTTAGTTTTTAAGTATTCCATGAGCAGACTTTAAATATGAAAGGAGTTTAACTTAGTTTTCTTGTGAAAGCATGAGTGTACTCTTTTAAAGAGAACCTAGACACCATACCAATGGCTATACTACTGAAGAAAACCAATCATTTTTATTATCAACAACCTCATACCATCCTATACTCTAATTCTATATTGATATTGTCTTTCTATAGTTACAAGGTAAATAGGTTTTTTCCCTCTCTTTCAATATATGCTTCAGTTTCTTATTGGTATTTTATACAAACTAATTCTCCAATATAGCAGAAATGATAACATGTTGTTATCACATTAATGGGGGAGAGAGCTGGAACCTCAGAAGTGTGGATACTCCTGAGAAGTCAGAGGAGAATACCCTCTGCCCACAGTCCAGACCTAAGAAGGAATTGCATAGTGCCAACTGTGCCTGCTGTGTGCAAGGACCTACATGTGTAATCAGGGGCAGGACCCTTTGATTTCTGCCCATACCTAGAGCTGGAAGACAGTCTCCAGGAGTGCCTCCACAGCTGAGAGTAGAGGTAAGACCCACGTTTTCTGCTACCAAGTGACCTGCCTGGTGGATTCAGGATACACAGAGGCAGAAGTCCTTTGGGTCAGGGCACTTCCTGTTCCTGGCTCTGCCTGGAGGTGAAGTGATAACATCCCACATTTCCCTGAACCCAAATCCTGTGGGGAAGAGAGCTGAAGACCAGGACTGCAGACATCCCAAGGCCTCAGAACAGACTGCCACCTCTGCACACCTCGGCCCACATCCCTGGTCCAAGGGAAAACTGCACAGTGCCTCTGGACACAGGAATAAAGGAACAGACAGCTGCAGGTACCTGCAGTTCTGGTCTGCGCCCAGGACCAAACTGATCCTGCCAAGAAGCTCCCTGCACCCAAATCCAGTGTGGGGAGAGAGCTGGACCCTCAGAAGTGTGGATACTCCTGAGAAGTCACAGTAGAATACCCTGTGCCCACAGTCCAGACCCAAGAGAGAATCGCATAGTGCTAAATGTGCCTGCAGGGTGCAAGGACCTACACGAGCAATCAGGGACAGGACACTTTGATTCCTGCCTGTGCCTAGAGCTGGGAGACAGTCTCCAGGCGCACCACCACAGCTGAGAGCAGAGCACCTATTCTCAGGAAAGGCTGAAAGAAAACAGGAAAACAGTTCTACAGGAGTGCTGACACAGAAGCCTACAGCAGGGCCAAGTCACTCCCAGAAACAGCAAGACAAGCAAACACCAGAGACAACCCAATGGCTAGAGGCAAGCACAGGAACCTAAGCAACAGAAACCAAGACTATTTGGCATCATCAGAGCCCAGCTCTCTCACCAAAGAAAATACTGGCTATCTAAATACACCAGAAAAGCAAGATTTAGATTTCAAGTCACATTTTTTTGATAATGATGGAAGGCTTTAAGAAAGACAGAAAGAACCCCCTTAGAGAAGTGCAGGAAAGCACAAGTAAACGAGTAGAAGCCCTTAGAGAGGAAACAACAAAAATCACGGGAAGAAGAACAGGAAAACACAACCAAACAGGTGGGAGAATTGAAAATGGAAAGAGAAACAATAAAGAAAGTACAAAGGGAGACAACCCTGGAGATAGAAAACCAAAGGAAGAGACAAGGAGCCATAGACATGGCATCACTAAGAGAAGAGATAGAAGAGAGAATCTCAGGGGCAGAAGATACCATAGAAAACATTGACACAACTGTCAAAGACAATGCAAAATGCTAAAAGCTCCTAGCCCAAAATGTACAGGAAATCCAGGACACATTGAGAAGATCAAACCCAAGGATAGCAGGTATAGAAGAAAGTGAAGACTCCCAACTTAAGGGGCCAGTAAATGTACTCAACAAAATTATAGAAGAAAACTTCCCTAACCTAAAGAAAGAGATGCCCATAAACATACAAGAAGCCTACAGAACTCCAAATAGATTGGACCAGAAGAGAATCCTTCTGTCACATAATAGTTAAAACACCAAATGCACAAAACAAAGAATATTAAAAGCAGTAAGGGAAAAATGTCAAGTGACATATAAAGGCAGACCTATAAGAATTACAACAGGCTTCTCACCAGAGACTGTGAAAGCCAGAAGATCTTGGACAAACGTCATACATACCCTAAGAGAACACAAATGCTAGCCCAAGTTACTGTATCCAGCAAAACTTTCAAATAACATAGATGGAGAAACCAAGATATTCCATAACAAAACCAAATTTCTGCAATATCTTTCTGCAAATCCAGCCCTACAAAGGATAATAGATGGAAAACTCCAACACAAGGAGAGAAACTACACCATATAGAAAGTAAGAATATAATTTCCTTGCAATGAAACCAAAACAGAAACAAGCAAGCATAATTCCACCTTTAACAACAAAAATAACAGGAAGCAACAATCACTATTCCTTATTATCACTAAACATCAACGGACTCAGTTTCCCAATAAAAAGACATAGACTAACAGACTGACTATGTAAAGAGGACCCAGGATTTTGCTGCATACAGGAAACACACATTAGAGACAAAGACAAACACTTCCTCAGAGTAAATGGCTGGAAAACATCTTTCCAAGCAAATGACTTGGAAACAATAGCTCCAGAAACAAGCTAGAGTTGCCATTCTAATATCAAATAAAATTGACTTTCAAATAAGAGTTATCAAAAAAGATAAGGAAGGACCCTTCATATTCATCAAAGGAAAAATCCACCAAGATGAAGTCTCAATCCTAAATATCTATGCTCCAAATGCAAGGGCAACTACAGTCATAAAAGAAACCTTAATAAAGCTCAAAGCACAAATTACACCTCACAAGATAACAGTAGGAGATTTCAACACCCCACTCTGATCACTGGACAGATCATGGAAACAGAAATTAAAGAGAGACATAGAGAAACTAACAGAAGTTATGAACCAATTGGATTTAACAGATATTTATAGAACATTCCATCCTAAAACAGCACCTCATGGAACCTTCTCCAAAATTGATCATATAATCAGTCACAAAACAGGCCTCAACAGATACAGGAAGATAGAAATAATTCCATGCATCCTATCAGATCAC
This sequence comes from Rattus norvegicus, assembly GCF_021556685.1. Lineage (NCBI taxonomy): Eukaryota > Metazoa > Chordata > Mammalia > Rodentia > Muridae > Rattus > Rattus norvegicus. The sequence continues at coordinate 32,807,328 of NC_141544.1, read as the reverse complement.
CACACACTAAGACTGGTCTTCAATAACAACGATAATGAGAGAAAGCCCACATATACATGGAAGTTGAACAATGCTCTACACAATGACAACTTGGTCAAGGAAGAAATAAAGAAAGAAATTAAAGACTTAGAATTTAAGGAAAATGAAGATATAACATTCCCAAACTTATGGGACACAATGAAAGTGGTACTAAGAGGAAAACTCATAGCTGTGAGTGCCTGCAAAAAGAAACAGGAGAGAGCATATGTCAGTAGCTTGACAGCACACCTAAAAGCTCTAGAACAAAAGAAAATACATAGACCTAAGAGGAGTAGAAGGCAGGAAATAATCAAACTCAGAGCTGAAATCAACCAAGTAGAAAAGAAAAACAAAGAATCAACAAAAGCAGGAGCTGTTCTTTTGAGAAAATCTACAAGATAGATAAACCCTTAGCCAGACTATCCAAAGGTCACAGAGAGTGTATCCAAATTAAGAAAATCAGAAATGAAAGGGGAGACATAACAACAGAACCTGAAGAAATTTTAAAAAATCATCAGATCCTACTACAAAAGCCTATATTCAATATAACTGGAAAATCTGGAGGAAATTGACAATTTTCTAGACAGATAACAGGTAGCAAAGTTAAATTAGGAATAAATAAATCATCTAAACAATCCCATACTTCCTAAAAAATGGAGGCATTTATTAAAAGTCTCCCAACCAAAAAGAGCCCAGGTCCAGATGAGTTCATTGCAGAATTCTATCACACCTTCATAGAACACCTCATACCAATACTGTCCAAACTATTCCACAAAATTGAAACAGACAGAGCATTACCAAATTCCTTCTATGAAGCCACAATTACTCTTATACCAAAACCACACAAAGACCCAATGAAGAAAGAGAACTTCAGACCAATTTCCTTTATGAATATCAATGTAAAAATACTCAACAAAATTCTTACAAATCGAATCCAAGAACACATCAAGACGATCATCCATCATGATCAAGTAGACTTGATCCCAGCATGTAAGGATGGTTTAATATATGAAAATCCATCAATGTAATCCACTTTATAAACAAACTCAAAGATAAGGACCCCATGGTCATTTCCTTAGATGCTGAGAAAGCATTTGACAAAATTCAACACCCCTTCATGATAAAAGTCCTGGAAAGATCGGGAATTGAAGGCCCATATGTAAACATAGTAAACGCAATCAATATACAGCAAAAACAGTTGCTAACATCAAACTAAGTGGAGAGAATCTTGAAGCAATCCTGCTAAAATCAGGGACTAGACATGGCTGCCTACACTCTTCCTACCTATTCAATATAGTGCTTGAAGTCCTAGCCAGAACAATCCGACAGCAAAAGGAGGTCAAAGGTATACAAATAGGAAGGGACAAAATCAAAATATCACTATTTGCAGATGATATCATAGTGTACTTAAGCGACCCCAAAAGTTCCACCAGAGAATTACTTAATCTGATAAACAACTTCAGCAAAGTGCTGGAGTATAAAATTAATTTAACAAATCAGTAGCCTTCCTCTACTCAAAGTATAAACAGGCTGAGAAAGAAATTAAGGAAATGACACCCTTCACAATAGTCCCAAATAACATAAAATATCTTGCTGTGACTTTAACCAAGCAAGTGAAAGATCTGTATAAGAACTTCAAGCCTCTGAAGAAATAAATTGAAGATCTCAGAAGATGGAAAGATCTCCCATGCTCATGGATTGGCAGGATTAATATAGTAAAAATGGCCATCTTACCAAAAGCGATCTACAGATTCCATGCAATCCCCATCAAAATTCCAATCTGATTCTTCATAGAGTTAGACAGAACAATGTGCAAATTCATCCCAGGATAGAATAAACTATACTCAATAATAAAGGAACTTCTGGGGAAATCACCATCCCTCACTTCAAGCAGTATTACAGAGGAATAGTAATAAAAACAGTTGGTATTGGTACCGAGACAGGCAGGTAGATCAGTGGTACGGAATTGAAGACCCGGAAATGAAGCCACACACCTATAGCCACTTGATCTTTTACAATGGACCTAAAACCATCCAATGGAAGAAAGATAGCGTTTTCAACAAATGGTGCTGGTTCAAGTGGAGGGCAGCATGTAGGAGAATGCAATTTGATCCATTCTTATCATCATGTACAAAGCTTAAGACCAAGTGGATCAAGGACCTCCACATCAAACCAGATACACTCAAACTAATAGAAGAAAAAATGGCGAAGAGTCTTGAACACATGGGCACTGGGGAAAATTTCCTGAACAAAACACCAATAACTTATGCTCTAAGATCAAGAATTGACAAATGGGAATTAATAAAACTGCAAAGCTTTTATAAAGCAAAAGACACTGTCATTAGGACAAAACGGCAACCAACAGATTGGAAAAAGATCTTTACTAATCCTATATCTGATAGAGGACTAATATCCAAAATATATAAAGAACTCAAGAAGTGAGACTCCAGAGAGCCAAATCACCCTATTAAAAATGGGGTACAGAGCTAAACAAAACATTCTCAACTGAGGATTATCGAATGGCAAAAAGCACCTAAAGAAATGTTCAACATCCTAGTCATCTGGGAAGTGCAAATCAAAACAACCCTGAGATTCCACCTCACACCAGTCAGAATGGCTAAGATAAAAACTCAGGTGACAGTCAATGCTGGCAAGGTTGTGGAGAAAGAGGAACACTCCTCCATTGTTGGTGGGATTGCAAACTGGTACAAACATTCTGGAAATCAGTCTGGAGGTTCCTCAGAAAATTGGACACTGAACTAGCTGAGGACCCAGCTATACCTTTCTTGGGCATATACCCAAAAGATGCCCCAACATATAACAAAGACATGTGTTCCACTATGTTCATAGTAGCCTTATTTATAATAGCCAGAAGCTGGAAAGAACCCAGATGCCCTTCAACCGAGGAATGGATACAGAAAATGTGGTACATCTACACAATGGAATATTATTCAGCTATCAAAAACAATGACTTCATGAAATTCATAGGCAAATGGAATGAACTAAAAAATATCTTACTGAGTGAGGTTACTCAATCACAGAAAAACACACTTGATATGCACTCATTGATAAGTGGGTATTAGCCAAAAAGCTCAAATTTCCTAAGGTGCAATCTACAGACCACAGGAAGCTCAAGTAGAAGGATGATCAAAATGCAGATGCTTCTACTCTTTCTTAAAAATGGGGAAAATATTCATAGCAGGGGATATGGAAGCAAAGTTTAGAGGAACAACTCAAGGAATGGCCATTCAGATTTGACACACATGTGGGCCATATATATATACAGCCACCAAAACTAGATAAGATTGATGAAGCTAAGAAATTCATGCAGAAAGGGACTGGATTTAGATCTCTCTTGGGAGAGCACGTCCAATATAGAGGTCAGTGCTAGCAGCAAACCACCGAACTGAGAATAGGGCCCCCTTGGAGGGAATTAGAGAAAGTATTGGAAGAGTTGAAGGAGCTTGAAACCCCATAAAAACATCAATGCCAATCAACCGGAGCTTCCAGGGACTAAACCACTACCAAAAGACTATACATGGACTGACCCAAGGCTCCAACTGCATATTTAGCAGAGAATAGCCTTGCTGGGGCACGAGTGGAAGGGAAAAAGCCAAGATTGTATCTCCAGTGCAGTTGAATATGGGGAAGGGCAGTAAAGGGCATGTATATGGGGAATATCCATATGGGGGGGAGGGAATGGGGGCTTATGGACAGGAAACTGGGAAGGGAAATAATCCTTGAAATGTAGGTAAAGAAATATATAATAAAAAGAATTTCATATTAATAAGTACTATACCATATACAGTAAGATATATATGCCAAGTACTACATATCTGTAGCAAATTCCGTAGTATTTTATATAAATACTAGTCCAGACCAGAAGGGACTCTGCAAAAGTATATGGAGCCTTCTCTACTAGTGGAGCCCCACATGTCTTCTCCTGAGATGTTTTCTTTACTGCTTACACAAACGTGCTATGGTAATAATTTTATCAACTTTTCCAAAAATTCTTTTTAAGTATGCAAAACATCAGTAAATAAATATCTTGCTAGAACTGAAATTTTACCATCACAAATTTACAGCTATTTATATAAAACTATTTTAACTCAGTATTTTGCGTCAAAATTAGTTTTTAAAAAAATAGAACATATCTCTGCCAATCTTCAAGTCTTATCATCTTGATGATATTCAGATGTTAGCCTTAGTATTGTTTAACCCCCCTAGATTATTTCTTAATTTTCTTTTTGCCATCCTTCTTGCTTCTATGTATCTACATACCATACATACTTTGGGTTATGTTCTTTTATTTGTTTAATTATTTTATTATAATTCTTAGGATTAAATATGCAGAATCTCATAGGGATATGCTTCATTTTGCAACATAAAATAGTAGATAGCTTTTCTCTGGATGCATTATTGAGCTCATAATGCTGTAAACATTTACTGTAAATGCTAATTACACTATTCTAGAAATGTTTAATTGAATTTGGTGTTCTGTCAAGCCACAGTATTTTTCACTCTGTCATTTCCAATGTCTTACTATGTTCCAACACTCTCAGTGCAAGGCATAAGACTAATTCCAGTCATTTCTCTCACTAACACTCTTATGACTAACATCAGTACTATAGTTTTTCTCAAATAAATTGCTCTTAGAAAATCATACTAATTCAGATTGCTTAAAATGTTGCTTTATTCCGTCTTTAAAAGGGGAACAAGAATACCCTTTGGAGGGGATATGGAGGCAAAGTTTAGAACACAGACTGAAGGAACGCCCTTGCAGAGCCTGCCCCACATGTGGCCCATACATATACAGCCACCAAACTAGATAAGATGGATGAAGCAAAGAAGTGCAGGCCGACAGGAACTCAGATATAGATCTCTCCTGAGAGACACAGCCAGAATATGGCAAATATCATAGGCGAGTGCCAGCAGCAAACCACTGAACTGAGAAAGGGACCCCCATAGAAGGCATCAGAGAAAGGACTGAAAGAGCTTGAAGGGGCTTGAGACCCCATACGTACAACAATGCCAACCAATCAGAGCTTCTAGGGACTAAGCCACTACCCAAAGACTATACATGGACTGACCCTGGGCTCCAATCTCATAGGTAGCAATGAATAGCCAAGTAAGAGCACCAGTGGAAGGGGAAGCCTTCCACTAATCGGTAATGGGGAGAGGATTGGGAGGGGAACACCCATATAGAAGAGGAGGGGGACAGGTTAGGGCAATGTTGACCTGGAAACCAGGAAAGGGAATAACAATTGAAAGGTAAATAGGAAATACCCAATTTAATAAAGATGGAGAAAAAATGTTCCTTATTCATCAAAGCACTTCACATCCATTTTTTTTTTTTTTGGTTCTTTTTTTTTTCTGAGCTGGGGACCGAACCCAGGGCCTTGCGCTTCCTAGGTAAGCGCTCTACCACTGAGCTAAATCCCCAGCCCCTCACATCCATTTTTCTAGAGATCAGTGACCTCACCCTCTCCCTTTCTACCTTGTTTAGTTCCTTTCAACTCTTTATTGGGTTTTTAGACACATTTCTATGTAAATGATCTCTACCTCCTATTAACACCATGCTTATAAGATGAATTGCAAATACTTCTCCAAATTAAATATATTGAAAAGTATATTCAAATAATAACTTTAAAGCAACGAAAACATTTTGTTGGTTTAATGATTTGTAAAAAAGCATAGATTACCCAATTTCAAATAAGAAATAAATGTCTCAGTGTGGTGACGAGAGTGTATTCTAATAGTGAAATCAAAGATGTTTTCTTGTTGAAATAACTTGGGTTAGCAATTTGAAAATTTTTACTCACCCCTCAAGGAATAATAACCTCATCTCCAGTTGTAGGGGACCCACATGAAGACCGAGGTACACATCTGGCACAAAAGTTTAGGGGGCATATGTCTAGCCCCTTCATGCTCTTTGCTCTTTGGTTGGTGTCTGTAAACCCGAATGGGCACAGGTTAGTTGACCCTGTAAGTCTTCTTACAGTGTCCTTAACCTGCCTAACTCCCTTAACTCTATCCCCTACTCTTCCACCTCTGCTGCATAAAGCCTTTCAGGAGGAAGGGAACTGGGATGAAAGGAAGTCAGGAAGGGAATGGGAATGGGGATCAATGTGGTGACAAAAGGTGTGGGAAAGACCTGGGAGTAAGGATAGTAATTGATTCTGTGGCATCTCTGGGACTAACTGAAAACCTGGGATTGGGAAGAAACAAGGTATCTCTAGGGTGATGTTAGCTGAAGCTCCAACCAGCACAGGATATGGACTCTGAAGTAGCCACCTCCTGTAGCTAGCGGGGGGGGGGGGGGGACTTCCAGTGAAGGGAGGGGAACAACAAACCAACACAAAAACTTCAATCCAAAATATGTCTTGCCTACAAGATACACAGGATAATGATGAAGCAGGGTCTGAGGGAAGGTACAGTCAGTGAATGACTGGCTGAACTGGAAACGCATTCCATATAAGATAGCAAATCCCTGACATCATTAATTGTACTCTATATACTTGCAGAAATGATTTTTTATAACCCACCTACAAATAATCATGGCAAACTAAAAATATGTATGTGTATAGATAATCAGAGAGAATGAAACTTTTATTAGACATTATTTGTTGTACTTTTAATTATCTATAAACCAAAGCCATAAGAAAATTTCTTGTTTAACAGTATGACTTTTTTTCACCATAATTATTTTTATTGCTGCAACTATGATGCATTTAAGTGTTTGAATCACAAAGAAAAAATTTTCATTTTAATAAATCAGATTTTTATACTGAAAAATATTAACCAGCATATGCAACCTGAAGGAATTTTCATGAAATAATAAAACCTCTTATAGTCCAACTTTGACAAACATTAAATAATTACCTTGGAACATATAATGACTGTTCTAAGATATTTTAATTAGGCATGAGTGTTAAAGAATAGGAACAGGTTAATTTACAGACATGAGAACAGCTTCACATTTACTATGAGATATGTCTCATATTATGTTTTAACATATTTCGTAATGTCTTTCTGCCAAACCACATCTCATGACTGGGGATCACAAAAGCCAACAAAAATAACGCAGCCTATTTCTTTGATCTCTGTTGCTCATCCTGCAACTGAGGACATGACAAAATTTGGTCACAGGAAGATCATAGAGAAATCAAGCTGGAAATGAGCTGGATGCTTCCTCTATTTCTGCTAACTGTCATGGTCCAACAAAGTACTGTGAAGTCTGCTGGAAAAAAAAGCATTGATTATCTCGCTCATGTCTGAACCTGAGCCTATGAGCTATAATAATGACATACAAGGAAAAGCGTTCCCTCGGATGTATCAATGACATACAAGTTTTCCTTTTAGATTTGAAACTTTCTCCACAGGCTGTGGATATGCAAGCCTGGTTCTACACATTGAATCAAGCACCATTGGTAAAGAAGGTCAGCTGCTCTATGTGGGAGTTTGCTACTAATCTTTTGCTAAATAATCACATTATCAAACTACTTCCTAAATACTAAGGCTGGTATCCATACATTACTACTTTATTCCCTTGCCACAAGAGAGACCTCTTCCTGTAGCAGATGATTCTTTATTCTGATACACAACTGGTTAAATTATAAAGTCTAAGTGTTGGTGGAGTTAGTTATAAAATTCTCCATGATAACTGTTTCCATACAGATGAAGAGGTAGAAAGGAGTTAAGAGCCCAGGCTAAGGAAGTGTGGGATGAAATGATGCTTTCTGGAAAGGAAATAGTCATTTCACTCAGCAAGTTGGCTGCACAAAATTGTCCAACATTTCAGCACGAATAAAAGAGGGCATGAACTGCCTCAAACCTTCCAGCACTATTGGTAAATGATGTTTTCTAAGTTGTAGGGTGTCACTCTCTTAAGTTATGTAGTAACAGAAATTAGCTTTGCTCCACTTGAAAAACTTCAAACCAAACTCAGGCAAGCCTACTTAGCCATACACAGTGAAGACAGGAATGTAGGGAGTGGATGTCTGGAGTAGAAAGATCAATGTGAGAGCCAGGGGTGTTGGAGAAAGGAACTGGAAGGATCAAAAGTGACTGAAGTTTATTGGGTAAATGTATGAAGCTGTCAAACAAAAATGATGGGGGGAAAGGAGAGAAAGAAACCATCAAGTAAGGCATTCCTGAATTTTTCAAATTAAAATCTCACAGATATGCTAAAGCTTTAAAATCACAGTATTTATTCAATTAATCTAAAATAATATGCCAGAAGATGGCAAAATAAAAATGGCATAAATTAACATAGTTAGGAACAAGAGTCATTAAAACATACCATTCTGGATTTTGTGGTACACAACATCAGAATGTAATTACTTTTGCCTCGCTGTCTTTCCGTGTTGTTAATGCAGTTGTAAAACATAAAGTTAAAATCTGAGCTATGGGACATAGTGGGTGAAAATGTCTTGAAGCACATGTTTATTGAAAAGTGTGTAGCAAGTAAAATTAGTTAATGGCATGAATCTAATTTACTACGTTTGTTCTTAATTACATTTCTGGAAGTTCAAGTAAGGCCATAGTAGATGCCCGAAATAGATATTGAATGAAAGATGCTTTGACTGGCAAACTGAATGTGGCATATTTTATAGTGATTTCTCTGTGCTTTCAGTGTCGATTACTTATTATTACAAGTGACTGACAATACATTGTATTCGTAAACATTTGGCATGAATTTTCCACTGACTTACAAGGTATTCACTCCCTATTCTTCATTTTTAAGAAACATCTCAAGCCATCTATAATATTTTTATCTTTAGTATAATCAAATATACCTAAATCATAGAGCAGCATGATTGTCATTTCATTCCTGTTTGAACATTTTTCTCTGTTTAATGGAGATCGGAGTACTGGGAACTCTCCCAACATAATTACTCACTTCCCAGTCCTAAAGTCAGAATGGTTGATCCTGTTTGAGCTGTTATTGAAAATTCATGCAATCATTTTTCAAGCTGACATAAGAATAAGTTGAGTGAATAGGGGCATTCCTTTATTCCTTTTCAAACAATGCCTTTAATAACCACACACTTTAGGGTGGGATTATGTAGTTTCAGTGACAGGACATTTGCTGTTGGGCATGAATATGTACAAAACCCTGTACTTGACTTACAATGCTGAGAATGAAAACAAAGAAAAACAACAAGGGTTTTATTGTGACATTTTGGTAAAAGTATGTCCACCACCTAAGGCAGCCTATATTGTAGACCATCAAGAGATTTTGCCAAGGAAATGAGGTAGGAAAATTATTTTTCTATGCAATCACTACTTACTCACAAGAATGCATTAACAAAAAACCATGCACAGCCATAGGTCGCATAGACAGGACATGACAGAAAACGTCTACTTGTAAGTAATGACATGTATTCTGTGGCAACCTGTGATTTCCTTATAGACGTTCACTTCGGAGTAGCAGCACCTCCAACTACAGCTGTTGTGCTGACCTTATACTTTGCGTTTGCCTCATTCTTTCATTGACTAAGAAGGAGATAGTAAGCATAATCAGATACATAGTCAATTCAAGCCATTCCTAGGGTAGGTAGCGAATTCTCTCTAACTTTTCAATAAACATGTGGTTCAAGACATTTGTATCGACTGTGGCCCTCATTCAGAATTGAACCGTATGTTTTACAGCTGCATTATGAACACAGAAGAATGGTTAGGCAAAAGGAATAAAAGACAGGAAAGTCAAACAGTGATGCTGGGTACCTCAAAGTTCAGAATAACATCATTTGAATGTTTCTTATTCTTCACCATGTTAATTTACGCCTTTATTTTTCCATCTTCTGATATCTTACTGTAGATCGGTTGAATTTGTGTTTGCACTGAACTGAAGCTCATTCACAGGGTCCGTAGTAAAACAGCACAGTAGTATTTCAGCTCAAAGACTTTCTAATATTATACTCAAGGTCTCTGTGGTATACCAAAGATCTATGTCAATGTCTGAGATAATTTATCTTTTTTTCTTCTGCCCCCCCTTTTTTTTACATGTTTTTAGTAAATTATTTTTAAATTATTGTTATTTTTACTTAGCATTTTATATCCTGTTTACTGCTCTGCTCCTGGTCAGCTCCTCCCACAATTCTCCGGCCTCCCCTTCCCTTTCTCTTCTGAACTAGTGGGACTCCCTTAGTATTCCCCTATCCTAGCACACCAAGTCTCTGTGAAGCAATTCACTTCCTCTCCTACTGGGGCCAGATAAGGCAACACAGCAAGAAGAACATACTCCACATACAGGCAACAGCCTTTGGGACAGCCCCCTCTCCAGTTGTTCAGGACCTATATGAAGACCAAGTGGCACATCTGTTACATATTCCTCCTTTCTTAAAAGTTGTAATTACAGTTAAGATTCAACTGCTATTTAGATTCTGTCAGTCCACTTCTTAATGCGCAGAGGCACTAACTTTGACAAATCTAAATAACTTGTTCCATATTTTTCAGTATCTAAGAAATTGCATGCTAGCTCCAAAAAAGAAGAAAAATGTCGTTATATATATATATATATATATATATATATATATATATATATATATAATGTTAGAGGTTTTGATAAGAGGTAGGGAGAAAACAATTTAGGGAGCAGAGAGGAAGTAAGAAGTAACTACTTACATGTCCATGGGCATCAGAGCTGAGAGACGTCAGAGGGTGCAGCTGGAAACATGTGGGTGCATCAGCAGGACCACATTCCTGACCCTAGTGCTGACATTTTAAATATTGGGCTTGCTGGTCCAGTTCAGCAGGACATTTCATCTTGAGGAATGAAAACTGTTTTGTTTTGTTTGGGGTTTTTATTTTTTTCATACAGTAGTTTTATTTTTCATTCATATTAATCCCTGGTAGGTGAGAGTCATGGAGTCATATGAATAAAGACTAAACAAAGATAGCAAAAACCCTTGTCCTGGGTGGGGGACAGTCTTGTAGAGAATATTGATATTATATTAGCATCTCTAGATGATTTCACCCAGTATTACATTAGAATTAGAAATTTTCATTGACAGACAATGGTCCTTTATGAAAGTAAATTATCTATCTACTCTCTATCTATCTAATAATTTATTACCTGTCTCTCTATCCATCTAAATATTTTATGTGGGCCATTTACTGCTGACCATGGCCTAAATTTTGGGTTAGATACACAGCAAGACTTTGTGGGGGAAAACTAGTTTTTTCTTTGTTAGTGGTTAACAGTAGAAATAGTTTCTGGTTTAGAGATGGTCTTCAGTATTACCTCCTCTCTTAGTGCTGGGATCCCATCTAGTTTTGACATGTGTAGGCCCTGTGTGTGCTTCTGCCATCTCTATGCATTCATAAATTCTGCGTCTAAAAGGCCTGTTGCATCTAAAAGGTCTTCTTTCCTTGTTTTTTCCCAACTCTGACTTTTATATTCTTTCTAACTCTTCTTATGCAAACTTTCCTGAGTCCTGAGAGGGGAGATTTGATAAAGACATCTTATTTAGAACTACATGTTCCAAAATTTCTCACTCTTTGTAGGTTCCCAGTTGTGGGTCAGTTTTAATTCTCATTTACTCTCAGAGAAAGCTTCTTGTTAATTACAGAGTGAGAGAGTTACCAATGAATTCAGTAGAATATTGTTAATAATCATGGTATTGGAATGGTTCTTTAGCAGAGCACTAGTATTTTGGTTTTGGTTTTCTAGAAGTCTCTTACACATTTCCTCTCAGGGGCTTGGCCATCCATGTAGTGTCAGGCCTCAGAGTCCTTTCACAGAATGGGCCTTAAAACCTTTCAGAAAATGGATGGTTACTCCACAGCTTTTGTGCCACTATTGCACCTGTGTATCATATAAGCAGGTTACTCTTATCGAACACAGGTTTGTAGCTGAATTGGGAGAAACCATTCTTCTCTTGATGTACAGAGTACTACTCAGTACCATAAGCAATAATCAGTAAAGATAAAGCATATTGTTAGTTATTAGCATGACTTCCCTGTGTTCAATGAGGTATGTCAGTATTGTCTTCAGTAATATGGGCTTACTGTCAGCTTGTGCAGAACAACCAATAGCACTGGCAATAGTCTGAGTTATTTCGAGCTTTCCATGGGATCTCTTTGGCCAACAATTCAACTATGTGTAACCGTTTCCTGTTATTAGAGGCAAACTATGTCTGCTAGAACTTGGTCTCCCTCATTATTGGATGGTTTCACTTACAATTCGTTCATATATGCATACATTTTAGGAAGTATACTGTAATGTGTTTCCACAAGATCCTTCACACCTTCACATGGCCTAAAGTGTTAGTCATCTTTTCTCTTCCTCTTCCCTCAATCCCTCTGTATAATTTTCCTAATCCAGGATCCATCTCTCCATAACTACATTTTCTACACTTGATCTTAGCCAAAAGGCTGAGAAGCGATAATAACTACATTTTCTACCTCCTCTCTTTTGAGAGATCATTTCCTCCCGCTAGTTCCTTACACTATATTTAATGTTTTTGCTTATACATATTATACCACATATACAGAAGTTTTAAAAGCTAATAGCTACATAGTATGATAATTTTCTTTTACATTGGAATTACCTCACTCAGGGTATTTTCTCTAGTTCCATCCACTTACCTATGATTTTCATAAATCTTTTAACATCTTGGTTGTATTTGATTATATATGTATATATACCATGCTTCCTTCATTTAATGTTTGCATACAACTTCAGGGTTGAGGATTTGGTATTGGATAAATTATTATGACACTTTTTGCTGAGAAAAACTATTTCCTCAGATTTCAGCATTCCTTAGTTGCCTACAAGTTTTTTTGTAGGGATGAGGTACCTAAATTTCTTCCTTTCATTTTATCATGTCAGTTGGTATTTTACTTCTCATTTTAAAGTTCTAAAATTAATATGACATTCAATTATAACAACATCAGTATTGACACCAATGTCACTAAATTCATAAAATAATTATTATCTTACTTATTTTAGTTAGGGTCCTATTGTTGTGAAGAGACAATATGATCAAGGCAACTCTTAGAAAAGAGAGCATTTAATCGGGGCTGCTTTAGGTTCAGAGATTCAGTCCATTATTTTCATGGTGGGAAGCATGGCCAGGTCGGGCACCCTAATGCTGAAGGGCAGGGATTTCTACATCTTGATCTGCAGGTAGCAGGACACACTAAATTCCATTCTAGAAAGAGATCGAACACGAGAAACCTCAAAGCCCACCCCTACAGTGATGTACTTCCTCCAACAATGTCAAATGTACTGCAATAGGACCAAAGCTCCTAATAGCACCACTCCTTGTTGGCTAAGGAATGGAAACACATGAATCTATGGGGACCATCAAACCACCGTGCCAGTGTACGGTTTTATATATATATAAAATCACTGAGAAAGTAGTATTTTCCAGAAAATATATAATATTATTAAAAGTCAGTAAGAGAAAAGATTTTGTTTGTGTTTGTGTTTGTCTTTTTCATTTTTATTTTAGTATAGCTGCTGAAACAAAAGTGTTTTTCTATGTTCTCTTCGTAGCTCTGGCTGTCCTGGAACTCACTCTGTAGACCTGTTTGGCTTGTATCTCAAAAATCTGCCTGCCTCTGCCTCCCAAGTAGAGGGGCTGAAAGTGTGCATGATCACCTGGAATCTCCTGTTTCTTAAAGCCAGAAATCTAAGACTAAAACACTAGCAGGACTGCGTCATATCAGACTGTATGGACTGGGTTTCTCCATTCACAAAACTTTTGGTAGTTGTCTGCCAGTTCTTGGTGTTACTTGATCTAAAAAATCATGCTAAGGTATTTCTGTGTTGCTCTTGACTCTGTCCAAGTATTGTTTTCCACTAGGAAACCACACATACTATCTGAATATCCCAGCGAACTTAAGTAGGATGCCCTCCTACTTAATTAAATCCATAGAACTGTTCAAAGAAGACTATATTCTGAGCTTAAAGCTTCTCCATATGAATTATTTAGAGGTCCAATTAGAGCCAACATGTAGAACCAAATCAAACCATATATATATATATATATATATATATATATATATATATATATATATGTGTGTGTGTGTGTGTGTGTGTGTGTGTGTGTGTGTGTGTGTGTGTGTGTGTGTGTGTATTTGAAGATTTGTAGTTAACAGAAATGAGCCCACACTTAAGCATTAAACAAACCTGTAAAGATAAAGAAAAATACATTTTATTTTGAGACCTTTAACAAATTTTAATTAAAATTTTAAGAGTAAAGTAAAATACAAATTAAAGTCTATTTTGTACCATAGACAGTGCTGGAAAAAATGTTAGGTCATCAAGGTTATCACCTCAATTAGAGAACTGTGAGTGAGCAAGGATTAGAATGAGATGAACTTATGCAAATATTCTGCGTCTTGATATAAACATTGTCTCTAAAGAGAAATAACTTTGTGACGAGGCAGCTACCTGTATACTTATGATTTCTTTACCATATGCCCTACATAATGAAAATATCACAAAATGTCATATTATGATCTACTCTAATGTTTAGTGTCATTTAGTAGAGATCACAGACATAATGAAATATTTGTAGATTCATTTTAGAACTACTGCACGTCAAATGAGTAGAACTTAATAAGAACACAGGAAGCAGGCAAAGCTTAATTTCGCATTTTACAGTATTTTCATGTTTAGCTGTAAGAAACTTTGGTATAAAAAGTATGCACTTTCAGATGAGTTGTCAACTTTTTTATTTGTTTATCATCTAGTATTTTTAGCATGCTTTATTTGCAAGTTGTTCAAAGTACTTGGAAGGCAGAAAGGCATGCAAACATAAATTATTGGAGCTAGCAACTGACATGTCTAGAAATATCTTTTCTACCTCATTTGCATAGTCATCAGTATAGTCAGGAGAAATAATATTCTCACGTACTGTAAACTTTTGTGTATTCTTGCATTATGCTCCCAGAGCTATGCTATACAACTTTTAAGGAAAACAATATTCATTTAAACTAATGTCTCAATGTACCTCGTACATAAGACACAACAAATACATTGAATATGGATGTGGATGCTGGCTGAAAGGTCTATCTCTTTAACTAGGACCTTTTTCCAGTTTGAGTAGCAGAGGGTACACCAGGGTCTTCTCTTCCCCTGTAATACTTAAAATAAGTCTTAGAGAGCTGGGATGATGACTCAGTATTTAAATTATTTCATTCCTGGGCAAGAGGAAGTCAGATCATTAGCACCCATGTAAAATTTGGTGCCCCATCCAATGTGTAAATTCAACAACAGAGAATGAAGAGAGGAGGATCCTTAATAATTGGCTGATCAGTCAGTTAGACCAAAGAGAGTGCTCCAGTTTAAATTAAAGTAACTGTTTCAAAAAATTAACAGCAGTAACAATTAGAACAACATCCTGAGCTCAGATGCTGGCTCTACTCAAGAGGCAAGCAATACTGAACACACTCACATGCATGCACATGCATAGACTACACACATATGCATACACAAGCACAGTTTTTAAGGGGAACTAAAAACCATTACACTGGTCAGATGGCTCCACAGAGAGGGACATTAAAGTGTTGGAGAAAAGCCTGAGTCCAAGTCTTGATTCCCAACTGGGAGTAGGAGAAACACTTCTAAGACTGTTTCTCTTACTTCCACAAGTTTGGTGGCATGTGTGTAACTAAATGTATGTATACAAAAATGCAAAACACATACACAGAACATACTCATACACACACACACAAATAAAACACACAAGCGTGCAATACACACACACACAACATACACACATTCCACACATAAAGATAATGCAAATAAAATAAACAATAACAAATATCATATAATACAAATGAGTATAAGTCAGCATAAACTTAAAGACAGGTAGCATAAAGATCTTGAAAATGTTTCTATGTCTTCTGTAGATCATTACTGACATTGAATTTGTTCATGTTTTGCTGCTGAGGGAATTCTTATCTCAGAGACTCTCTTCTTCAGCAGTCTTGGATGAAGATCTCAGAATTCTGTGTTAATGATTCAGTGATATATTATCAATTCTATTTTTTAGAAATCCTGACAATAGAGTTTTAAATATTTTATACTAATTTCATCATTAAAATGTAGCACAGTGAATATGCATTTATTCCCCTTGTCATGTTCTCTGATACTTTTTACTTTAAGTACCATGAAACTGCAGGCATGAAGTATTTGTTGAAAGATTAAGTACTGATATTCTTATTTTTTACTATTCAAGCATTTATATACATGTCTCATTAAACTCAGAAAAAGAAAAGCATCCTGTGACTATTTCTCCCTGAGAATGCAGGATCAGAAAACCTTCTGACCTGACTGAGAAAGACAGGAAGAGGTGAACTTCATGTAGATTTTCCAACCTGTTCAGTTGGTTCAGGTAGGGGTGAGATCTACAGCAAAGCCAAAGGGAAACCAGGATATTGCCTACCCGCGCAATCTCCAGAATTAAAGAATTTTAAGTCTACGAGGACTGAGAGGTCATAAACACTTTGATAAAGTCTCTCTGAACTTCCAGTATTAGTTAACTATTGTTGTTCCAAGGATTTATGTGGCATTTGTAGTTTTAATCCTTCACTGTTTTACTATGCTCTTTAATCATTTGTGACATGATAGGATGACATATTTTATGAAAAACTGTGTCTGGTCATGGGAAGTTTGTTGGGTTCAGCAGAGATAAAAACACAGCTCCACACTGTCACTCAAGGCATCACCAAAGAGTTTCCATAATCTTTACCAACATCGACTCAGATAAGTCTGATTTTTGTTTTTGATGCAACAAAATATTGAAAGCAGATAAGTATGGAGCAAAATAACATATGTTAAACATAGAGGGGGAAGGCATTTATGGAAAAAATGAGGTACATGAAAGGCCAGGAGCAGGGGGTTCTCAACAAAGAGTTATAGATTATTAAATGTCACCATTTAACAGCTGTTTATTCTTATTCAAAGGTGCATACACACACACACACTCGTGCGTGTGTGTGTGTGTGAATGAGTATATCTTTATGTCTGTGCACATACCTGCAGAGGACAAAAGAGGGGGGGTCAGATAGTTTGTAGCAAGAGCTACAATTTCTGGGCAATTCTGGGTGTTCTACCTAAATCGAAACTCTGGCTTATATGATAGATTAGGAAGCACTCTAACTACTAAGTCATATTGTGTGTGTGTGTGTGTGTGTGTGTGTGTGTGTGTGTGTGTGTGAGAGAATGAGTATATCTTTATGTCTGTGCACATACCTGCAGAGAACAAAAGAGGGGAGGTCAGATAGTTTGTAGCAAGAGCTACAATTTCTGGGCAATTCTGGGTGTTCTACCTAAATCGAAACTCTGGTTTATATTGTAGATTAGGAAGCACTCTAACTACTAAGTAATATCTCCATCTACAGAGATATCATTCAATATATGCATTAAGAATAAAAGAGGCACGCAGCGAATGAATAGGAAATACTCAGGTATGCATAAGGGCTCCTTAAGAGGCAAAAGTATCCTTAAGACCCATTTCCACTCCTCTCTTTTCCACTTTGCTCTATAGGTAAGATTATAAGACATTTACAGAGGTGCCTTGGAGCAAATTACAACCTGGTAAAATAAAACGAGCAATCACTGGTGATGCACAAGCAGGTGGGGATGTATCATTTTACTATAAAGGGACTTTCTAGTGAGATACTGGGGGAAATTACAGGTTTATACCTGGGAAAGGAGGAATATATTAAGCTAATGTGAAAGTTTTGGAATTCTCGTTTCTCAACTTGCAGAAGCCTCAACCAGACTCCAAAGTGAGCGCATCTTTGCTTCTACGGTCTGTATGTAATAATTTCCCTGTCTTTCTGTCCTGCGGGATGTTCTTTGCTTCTACGGTCTATACGTGATAATTTCCCTGTCTTTCTGTCCTGTGGGATGTGGTGTTTTGTCGGCCTTCTGTCCTGCTTCACATCAAATCTCCTGGGTATATGCTTGTCTAAAAAGTTCTCTCTAAATAGATGTGATTTTCTTTGCCAAAGCCTGTTGAGCGAAGTAGAATGAGCAACTTCCACAAGAGACTAAAGAGAGGGCTTGGTGGATAAGTGGTTAGGAGGGTTAGCTGCAATCCCAGAAGACCCCAGTTCAGTTATCAGCCACATGTTGGGATGTTGACAGGTACTTAAAACTGTAAACCCCGTCATCCTCTGGAGGTACTAAACACATGACAAAAGCACAAAGTAGGAACAAAACAACATTTAAAAGAGTAACCAAAGTGATTATCATTGGGGATCCAAACTAGTTATTTTTATTAGGCAGGTGTGGCTGCATCTTTCCTTTCCTTTTTATTTTGTTTCATCTCCAACCACCTGGTTGTATGGATTTCTTTCATTAGCCTGCCTCTGCTGAGAGTCATCTCATTTTTATCCTTGGCCAACCTTCATTAATTTCAGATCATCTATGAAGAGTTGGTAGGTCAATCCTCCACATACTCAGTGTTGATTTGTGACTGGAGAAATACCAATGATTCAAATAAGGATAACCAAGCAAACATGTGTCTATTAACTCCCATCTGTGCCTGTTGGGGGCTGAGCTATGCTACCTGAGGCCTGAGACTGTGTGGATAGGATGAGAGGAGGGGCATTTGGGCCGCTCAGCAGACTGAGTTTGTGTATAGATTATTTCATGTAACCTAAGTTATGCCTTCTGGGAATATGTAAATGACATGGTACATGCTGGGATGGAGAGCAGTCTCCTGTCTAGGATGATGGGCGAGTTGCTTCACACCTATGCCTCAGAGTTTGAGGAAACCATAGCATATAGGTATTTTACATGTCTGAACGATTTGTTTAATTGTAGGGTTAAATTAAATATAGAAATAATTAAAATTTCTGGTAAAATTAAGTCATGTTTGTATAATTTTATTTCTTGTTTTTTCACTTCAGGACAATTGTTTAACAATCTCTGGTTTCTCTAGTTTAGAGATGTATTCTTTTCCTGGGATTATCTTTACATTTAAGATTAATTTTTAGCCATGTAAATGTGTGTGTGTGTGTATTTGTGTGTGTGAGTGTGTGTGTGTATGTGTGTCTGTGTGTGTGTGTCTGTGTGTGTGTGTGTGTGAGCATGCATGTGCCCTCATGAGTGAATGTACACACAGAAGCCAGAGTAGGTGTCAGATCCTTTAGAACTGAATTTATAAGCAGTCGTGAGCTACTCAGTGTAGATAATGGGAAATGAAATAAGAGTCCTCTGTTAGACCAGTATGCACATTTAACCATTCAGCTATATCTCAATCTCTCTAGAGTTTTCTTAATAAAATTAAAAAAAAAATGCTAAAGGTAACAGGGACAAAAGTGGAGCAGAGTCTGAATAAAGAGCCACCCACCGACTGTCCCAACTTGGCATCCATCCCATGTGTACACACCAAACACTGACACTATTACTTATGCTGTCTGTGCTTGTAACACACCAGCAGCTGACTGAGACAGATGCAGACACCTACAGCCAACCATTAGAATGAGGTCCGGGACCCATATGGATGATTTAAGGGAAGGACTGAAGCAGCTGAGGGGGATTGCAACCCTATAGGAAGAACAACAGTGGCAACTAACCAGGACTCCTCAGAGCTCCCAAAGAATAAGACAAAAATGAATGGGTAAACATGGGCTGGCCTGTGACCCGGACACATGTGTAGCAGAGGACTGCCTTGTCTGGCCCCATTGGGAGAGGATGTGCCTAATCCTGGGGAGGCTTCATTTCATGTCCCCCAAATGGGATGCTAGTGGGGGATACATAGGGGTGGTTGGGTAGGTGGGGGAGCATCCTCTCAGAGGCAGGAGGGGAGGGAGGTGAAAACGTCGGGGGGGGGCAGGAAGAGGGGCAACTTTTGGAATGTAAGAAAATAAAATAATTTAATAATAATTTTAAAAGAGCCAAGGGTAATAGTATGGATAATGGAAGAGAAATACTATCAATCATATCACTGTTCCTGGTTATAAATAACTGTTGTTGTAAAAATATTTAAAATAGAAAGATATAGGTGTCTTTTACCCGGCTGGGTCCCAAGGTATCTGCTAGATATCTTGGCGGAATTACATCCCAGCTCCACAGCGGCCCAGTGTCTCCTGCTGCTGCACACTTTCCTACACTCAAACCATCACATAAAAGAACACACAACACAATAATTTTAGATCCAATTGATAATATATAATTGCCCACTTAAACATACAAAGCCCGGTACCATCCATCCCTTAGGAACATTAATAACAACCTGTAAATACACAGAGCAGAATCCTAACATCACCTGCCATGGCTTCTGCCCCTCTCCTCCTGTCTCCTCTCTCTCCTTTCTGTTCTAGTCTCCTCCTCCTCTTCCTTCAAACTTCTCTCCCACCCATCTTCCTTCTCCTCCAATGACAGGCCTCCTTCTATCCTGTACCTGCCCCTCACCTGTACTTTACAAATTCAATGGGGAAAAGGTTCTGGTGAAGTCACCTGATTCCTGAGTATGTGACTAGGCAGCTGTCCTTAGGGCAGTGGAATTAGCATCAAAATACAGATAACTTCAGGGCAAACCACAAAAAATAACTGTTGATAACAATTGGACAAAAATAGGTCTGGAAAGACAGCTCTGTAAATAAAGTGCAGCACACAGACACAATGACCAGAACAGAGTCACCTAACACTGACAGGGAAACCTACCATAGGTGGTCTACAATTCGCTCAGTGACTAAGAATATTTAATAATTTTAAAAATTACCAATATTCAGTTGAAACCACCAGCAGCAAGGTTAACAACATCTGTAATTGTAGTTTTAGGCAATTTGGTGCCCTATTTTGAATCTGTGGCTCATGCCCTCATACACAAATGCAGAAGAGTCATATATATAACATAAAATAAGTTAACTGAAAAATAAGAGCCTTGCAAGTGTGGCAGTGTGTGTGCAATCCCAATGTGGGGAAGGCAGAGACAAGGAAGAGCATAGCCAGCTGACTAGCTAGATCATCTCTGTGCACAGAGACCTTGCCTCTAAAAACACAGAGGCAAGCAGGAGAGGAAGACACACATGGGGCAATGCATTTAATAGGTAAAACAATTTGAGATATTGGATGCAACAATCTTCATAATTTAGGATTATCATTTTCCTTCTCATTCATTACTTCATTATGTCATGTGTGTTCCTGTTAGTTTATCTTGAGCTACTACACATGACATCAATTTGTCTTAAATAAGGCAGATTTCATAAAGCTATTCTAGGTTTAGCCCAAGTATACAGTCATTGACTATTTTGTGTGCGTGCTGTAGTATCTGCAAAAGTGAAAAGAGGAGGACACTAATCAATTCTCCCTGCTTCCACCAAAATAAAAATAAAAATAAATTGGGCTCAATATTAATTTAGGAAGCTGTCAGGTTGAGGAATGATAACCAGTGCAGAGAAGTGTAGGAAAATAACATAACAATGAATATGAAAGAGTGATAATGCTGAGTGAATAGAATATAGAAATGGACGCACATTTTACCTGTGTTTTCATTTTTTTTAAATATATTTGTTTCATTTGAATATTGTTTTCATTAGAAATCTCTCTTAAGAATTGGAATATATAAAAGTTAGACAATACTAATGTATAAGGGGTAGCTGAAGCCCTGTGTCACATAGTATTTACAAGAGACACTCACTATACCTCATTAAAGGTAAAGGTCCTTATTAGGGGGGCAAGACAAGTGTGGCTTTTCATGGGCTTCTTAAAAATAACTGTTTTCTTTTTTTTTTACATTTTTTTTATTAACTTTAGTATTTCTTATATACATTTCGAGTGTTATTCCCTTTCCCGGTTTCCGGGCAAACATCCCCCTCCCCCCTCCCCTTCCTTATGGATGTTCCCCTCCCAACCCTCCCCCCATTGCCGCCCTCCCCCCATAGACTAGTTCACTGGGGGTTCAGTCTTAGCAGGACCCAGGGCTTCCCCTTCCACTGGTGCTCTTACTAGGATATTCATTGCTACCTATGGGGTCAGAGTCCAGGGTCAGTCCATGTATAGTCTTTAGGTAGTGGCTTAGTCCCTGGAAGCTCTGGTTGTTTGGCATTGTTGTACTTTTGGGGTCTCGAGCCCCTTCAAGCTCTTCCAGTTCTTTCTCTGATTCCTTCAATAGGGGACCTATTCTCAGTTCAGTGGTTTGCTGCTGGCATTCGCCTCTGTATTTGCTGTATTCTGGCTGTGTCTCTCAGGAGCGATCTACATCCAGCTCCTGTCGGTCTGCACTTCTTTGCTTCATCCATCTTGTCTAATTGGGTGGCTGTATATGTATGGGCCACATGTGGGGCAGGCTCTGAATGGGTGTTCCTTAAGTCTCTGTTTTAATTTTTGCCTCTCCCTTCCCTGCCAGGGTATTCGTTTTCCTCATTTAAAGAAGGAGTGAAGCATTCACATTTTGATCATCCGTCTTGAGTTTCGTTTGTTCTAGGGATCTAGGGTAATTCAAGCATTTGGGCTAATAGCCAGTTATCAATGAGTGCATACCATGTATGTCTTTCTGTGATTGGGTTAGCTCACTCAGGATGATATTTTCCAGTTCCAACCATTTGCCTACGAATTTCATAAACTCCTTGTTTTTGATAGCTGAGTAATATTCCATTGTGTAGATGTACCACATTTTCTGTATCCATTCCTCTGTTGAAGGGCATCTGGGTTTTTTCCAGTTTCTGGCTATTATAAATAAGGCTGCGATGAACATAGTGGAGCACGTGTCTCTTTTATATGTCGAGGCATCTTTTGGGTATATGCCCAAGAGAGGTATAGCTGGATCCTCAGGCAGTTCAATGTCCAATTTTCTGAGGAACCTCCAGACTGATTTCCAGAATGGTTTTACCAGTCTGCAATCCCACCAACAATGGAGGAGTGTTCCTCTTTCTCCACATCCTCGCCAGCATCTGCTGTCACCTAAGTTTTTGATCTTAGCCATTCTGACTGGTGTGAGGTGAAATCTCAGGGTTGTTTTGATTTGCATTTCCCTTATGACTAAAGATGTTAAACATTTCTTTAGGTGTTTCTCAGCCATTCGGCATTCCTCAGCTGTGAATTCTTTGTTTAGCTCTGAACCCCATTTTTTAATAGGGTTATTTGTTTCCCTGCGGTCTAACTTCTTGAGTTCTTTGTATATTTTGGATATAAGGCCTCTATCTGTTGTAGGATTGGTAAAGATCTTTTCCCAATCTGTTGGTTGCCGTTTTGTCCTAACCACAGTGTCCTTTGCCTTACAGAAGCTTTGCAGTTTTATGAGATCCCATTTGTCGATTCTTGATCTTAGAGCATAAGCCATTGGTGTTTTGTTCAGGAAATTTTTTCCAGTGCCCATGTGTTCCAGATGTTTCCCTAGTTTTTCTTCTATTAGTTTGAGTGTGTCTGGTTTTATGTGGAGGTCCTTGATCCACTTGGACTTAAGCTTTGTACAGGGTGATAAGCATGGATCGATCTGCATTCTTCTACATGTTGCCCTCCAGTTGAACCAGCACCATTTGCTGAAAATGCTATCTTTTTTCCATTGGATGGTTTTGGCTCCTTTGTCAAAAATCAAGTGACCATAGGTGTGTGGGTTCATTTCTGGGTCTTCAATTCTATTCCATTGGTCTATCTGTCTGTCTCTGTACCAATACCATGCAGTTTTTATCACTATTGCTCTGTAATACTGCTTGAGTTCAGGAATAGTGATTCCCCCTGAAGTCCTTTTATTGTTGAGGATAGCTTTAGCTATCCTGGGTTTTTTGTTATTCCAGATGAATTTGCAAATTGTTCTGTCTAACTCTTTGAAGAATTGGATTGGTATTTTGATGGGGATTGCATTGAATCTGTAGATTGCTTTTGGTAAAATGGCCATTTTTACTATATTAATCCTGCCAATCCATGAGCATGGGAGATCTTTCCATCTTCTGAGGTCTTCTTCAATTTCTTTCCTCAGTGTCTTGAAGTTCTTATTGTACAGATCTTTTACTTGCTTGGTTAAAGTCACACCGAGGTACTTTATATTATTGGGGTCTATTATGAAGGGTGTCGTTTCCCTAATTTCTTTCTCGGCTTGTTTCTCTTTTGTATAGAGGAAGGCAACTGATTTATTTGAGTTAATTTTATACCCAGCCACTTTGCTGAAGTTGTTTATCAGCTTCAGTAGTTCTCTGGTGGAACTTTTGGGATCACTTAAATATACTATCATGTCATCTGCAAATAGTGATATTTTGACCTCTTCTTTTCCGATCTGTATCCCCTTGATCTCCTTTATTTGTCTGATTGCTCTGGCTAGAACTTCAAGAACTATATTGAATAACTAGGGAGAGAGTGGGCAGCCTTGTCTAGTCCCTGATTTTAGTGGGATTGCTTCAAGTTTCTCTCCATTTAGTTTAATGTTAGCAACTGGTTTGCTGTATATGGCTTTTACTATGTTTAGGTATGGGCCTTGAATTCCTATTCTTTCCAGGACTTTTATCATGAAGGGGTGTTGAATTTTTTCAAATGCTTTCTCAGCATCTAATGAAATGATCATGTGGTTCTGTTCTTTCAGTTTGTTTATATAATGGATCACGTTGATGGTTTTCCATATATTAAACCATCTCTACATGCCTGGGATGAAGCCTACTTGATCATGGTGGATGATTGTTTTGATGTGCTCTTGAATTCGGTTTGCCAGAATTTTATTGAGAATTTTTGCGTCGATATTCATAAGGGAATTTGGTCTGAAGTTCTCTTTCTTTGTTGTGTCTTTGTGTGGTTTAGGTATAAGAGTAATTGTGGCTTCATAGAAGGAATTCGGTAGTGCTCCATCTGTTTCAATTTTGTGGAATAGTTTGGATAATATTGGTATGAGGTCTTCTATGAAGGTTTGATAGAATTCTGCACTAAACCCGTCTGGACCTGGGCTCTTTTTGGTTGGGAGACCTTTAATGACTGCTTCTATTTCCTTAGGAGTTATGGGGTTGTTTAACTGGTTTATCTGTTCCTGATTTAACTTCGATACCTGGTATCTGTCTAGGAAATTGTCCATTTCGTGAAGATTTTCAAATTTTGTTGAATATAGGTTTTTATAGTAAGATCTGATGATTTTTTGAATTTCCTCTGAATCTGTAGTTATGTCTCCCTTTTCATTTCTGATTTTGTTAATTTGGACGCACTCTCTGTGTCCTCTCGTTAGTCTGGCTAAGGGTTTATCTATCTTGTTGATTTTCTCAAAGAACCAACTTTTGGTTCTGTTGATTCTTTCCATGGTCCTTTTTGTTTCTACTTGTTTGATTTCAGCTCTGAGTTTGATTATTTCCTGCCTTCTACTCCTCCTGGGTGTATTTGCTTCTTTTTGTTCTAGAGCTTTTAGGTGTGCTGTCAAGCTGCTGACATATGCTCTTTCCTGTTTCTTTTTGCAGGCACTCAGCGCTATGAGTTTTCCTCTTAGCACAGCTTTCATTGTGTCCCATAAGTTTGAGTATGTTGTATCTTCATTTTCGTTAAATTCTAAAAAGTCTTTAATTTCTTTCTTTATTTCTTCCTTGACCAGGTTATCATTGAGTAAAGCATTGTTCAATTTCCACGTATATGTGGGCATTCTTCCCTTATTGTTATTGAAGACCAGTTTTAGGCCATGGTGGTCCAATAGCACGCATGGGATTATTTCTATCTTTCTGTACCTGTTGAGGCCCGTTTTTTGACCAATTATATGGTCAATTTTGGAGAAAGTACCATGAGGAGCTGAAAAGAAGGTATATCCTTTTGCTTTAGGATAGAATGTTCTATAAATATCCGTTAAGTCCATTTGGCTCATGACTTCTCTTAGTCTGTCGACATCACTGTTTAATTTCTGTTTCCATGATCTGTCCATTGATGAGAGTGGGGTGTTGAAATCTTCCACTATTATTGTGTGAGGTGCAATGTGTGTTTTGAGCTTTAGTAAGGTTTCTTTTACGTATGTAGGTGCCCTTGTGTTTGGGGCATAGATATTTAGGATTGAGAGTTCATCTTGGTGGATTTTTCCTTTGATGAATATGAAGTGTCCTTCCTTATCTTTTTTGATGACTTTTAGTTGGAAATTGATTTTATTTGATATTAGAATGGCTACTCCAGCTTGCTTCTTCTGACCATTTACTTGGAAAGTTGTTTTCCAGCCTTTCACTCTGAGGTAGTGTCTGTCTTTGTCTCTGAGGTGTGTTTCCTGTAGGCAGCAGAATGCAGGGTCCTCTTTGCTTATCCAGTTTGTTAATCTATGTTTTTTTATTGGGGAGTTGAGGCCATTGATATTGAGAGATATTAAGGAATAGTGATTATTGTTTCCCTTTATATTCATATTTGGATGTGAGGTTATGTTTGTGTGCTTTCATTCTCTTTGTTTTGTTGCCAAGACGATTAGTTTCTTGCTTCTTCTAGGGTATAGCTTGCCTCCTTATGTTGGGCTTTATTATCATTTATTATCCTTTGTAGTGCTGGATTTGTAGAAAGATATTGTGTAAATTTGGTTTTGTCATGGAATATCTTGGTTTCTCCATCAATGTTAATTGAGAGTTTTGCTGGATACAGTAACCTGGGCTGGCATTTGTGTTCTCTTAGGGTCTGTATGACATCAGTCCAGGATCTTCTGGCCTTCATAGTTTCTGGGGAGAAGTCTGGTGTGATTCTGATAGGTCTGCCTTTATATGTTACTTGACCTTTTTCCCTTACTGCTTTTAATATTCTTTCTTTATTTTGTGCGTTTGGTGTTTTGACAATTATGTGACGGGAAGTGTTTCTTTTCTGGTCCAATCTATTTGGAATTCTGTAGGCTTCTTGTATGTCTATGGGTATCTCTTTTTTTAGATTAGGGAAGTTTTCTTCTATGATTTTGTTGAAGATATTTACTGGTCCTTTGAGCTGGGAGTCTTCACTCTCTTCTATACCTATTATCCTTAGGTTTGATCTTCTCATTGAGTCCTGGATTTCCTGTATGTTTTGGACCAGTAGCTTTTTCCGCTTTACCTTATCTTTGACAGTTGAGTCAATGATTTCTATGGAATCTTCTGCTCCTGAGATTCTCACTTCCATCTCTTGTATTCTGTTGGTGAAGCTTGTATCTACAGCTCCTTGTCTCTTCTTTTGCTTTTCTATAGCCAGGGTTGTTTCCATGTGTTCTTTCTTGATTGCTTCTATTTCCATTTTTAATTCCTTCAACTGTTTGATTGTGTTTTCCTGGAATTCTTTCAGGGATTTTTGTGATTCCTTTCTGTAGGCTTCTACTTGTTTATTAATGTTTTCCTGTGTTTTCCTAAGTGTGTTCATGTCTTTCTTGAAGTCCTCCAGCATCATGATCAAATATGATTTTGAAACTAGATCTTGCTTTTCTTGTGTGTTTGGATATTCCATGTTTGTTTTGGTGGGAGAATTGGTCTCCGATGATGGCATGTAGTCTTGGTTTCTGTTGCTTGGGTTCCTGTGCTTGCCTCTCGCCATCAGATTATCTCTAGTGTTACTTTGTTCTGCTATTTCTGACAGTGGCTAGACTGTCCTATAAGCCTGTGTGTCAGGAGTGCTGTAGACCTGTTTTCCCCTCTTTCAGTCAGTTATGGGGACAGAGTGTTCTGCTTTCGGGCGTGTAGTTTTTCCTCTCTACAGGTCTTCAGCTGTTCCTGTGGGCCTGTGTCTTGAGTTCACCAGGCAGCTTTCTTGCAGCAGAAAATTTGGTCTTACCTGTGGTCCCGAGGCTCAAGTTCGCTCGTGGGGTGCTACCCAGGGGCTCTCTGCAGCGGCAGCAACCAGGAAGACCTGTGCCGTCCCTTCCGGGAGCTTCAGTGCACCAGGGTTCCAGATGGTCTTTGGCTTTTTCCTCTGGCGTCCGAGATGTGTGTGCAGGGAGCAGTCTCTTCTGGTTTCCCAGGCTTGTCTGCCTCTCTGAAGGTTTAGCTCTCCCTCCCACGGGATTTGGGTGCAGAGAACTGTTTATCCGGTCTGTTTCTTTCAGGTTCCGCTGGTGTCTCAGGCAGGTGTCCTGCCGCTCCTGGGCCCTCCCCCACGGGAGCCCAGAGGCCTTATACAGTTTCCTCTTGGGCCAGGGAAGTGGGCAGGGGTGAGCAGTGTTGGTGGTCTCTTCTGCTCTGCAGCCTCAGAAGTGCCCACCTGACCAGGCGGTTGGGTCTCTCTCTCACTGGGTCTGGGAGCAGAGTGCTGCTGCGGGCCTGGATCCGCGGGTGTGGGACTTCCGGTAAACACAGAACGTGCCCGGTCCTAGAGAAATTCTGCTTCCGTGTGTCCCAAGCTCACCAGGCAGCTTTCTTGCAGCAGAAAATTTGGTCTTACCTGTGGTCCCGAGACTCAGGTTCGCTCGTGGGGTGCTGCCCAGGGGCTCTCTGCAGCGGCCCTGTGTTTTCATTTTTAAAAAGTACTAAGTTTTTTATTTAGAATACATTTGATATAAACTAAATATAAAGGCAATTTTCCTCCTAAAAATTGTAAATCTAAATAAAATTTTTATTAGTGGTTTTGTATATAAACAATCAGTGTAAAATGAAAACACACAATTTTTGAAGCTTAATTAATTTTTGGAAATCATTTTATATTGTGGAGAAGTAATGAAACACTAAGTAACCAGATTACTGTAGTTGAATAAAAATTACACTTCTTGGTATTGAATTTAAATTTGATGATACCTCCTTTTATATTTTTATCAATACTCATATGATTTTAAGTTATCTTCTTAAAGAGCACTTTCCTTGATAATGTTCTTTGTTTTATATTCTCTACAACAACTGAACCATGCTCGTCAGTTAATCTCCCTATTATGTTTCATTTTCATAATTTGTTTTTCATCAGACCTGGAACCTGGCATTACTTCCCTCAGCAACACTCACATTCAGTTATATTCACATCCAGACCAGTCCTTTGTTCTTCTTCCAGTAAAAACCAAACGTTCCTTAGGTCACTTTTTCCTGTGTTCAGCATCATTTGGTTTTAAGAATTAGCAACCTTCCAACAGCCCTCAGTATTAGGAACATACCATCGTACAAAGTTTCTTAAATACAGCAGAAAAGCATTCAATTTAATGAAAGAATAGTTCACACATTTCTTCCCTTTAATAAATCACCCCACCCTTTTTTGTCTCTGAAGAACTAGTGAGATGAACCCTAAACCTTTAATTTCATAGTCAATCTCATACTTCGGATCATAGCAGTGTACCATGATCTGTCTTAGACAAGCGACCTTCGAGGGGTGTGCTGGCCTGTCAAAAGCCTTGTGAAGGTGCCGCACACACTATGTGAGATAGAGCATATGGCAGTTGGCAAATATCAGCATTGGAAACCGCCTTCTCTTCGAGTCTTTCTGGCACAGGCACTGAAGTATTCAGAGTATCTAACTTACAGGAACATAGGATTCATTTTAACTCGAGAGAGAAGACACACTACTGGTTGCATACTTAAGATGATACTAAAACAAGTGGTGCATGAAATTATGTCTGAAAGTATATGTAACAAGTGGAACCGGCTAAAAAGACCCCCTATACAAGTTACCCAAAAGTCAGTATCATTTAAATGACAGAAAAACACTCCTTTACTACATGACAGAAGCAAAACATAATGTAGGACACTGCATTTTCAGCTTAAAAACATCTTTTACCAGAAAAGCTTCTTCGCTTGGCAGTCTTACTTCATCAAATTCTCTTGATAGCTTGGTGCTGTCCGTGTATCTCTGTTCAATACATGTTTTTCAAAACAGGAAATTAGAAACTGTAAAACTGTGCCCTGTGAACCTCCAATATTGACTAGTCGCTTGCCCACAGTTTCTACTGGTACTTTTGAGGGAGGATGTTCTTTGTTACTGTTGTTGCTGTTGTATTGTTTTTATTAATTTTATTAATTTACATTCAGGCCATTGTCCAACTCTCAGCCAACCTGTCAAACCTCCTCCTCCTCCAACATACACACAGTTTCTCTTCCCACTTCCCCTCCCCCTTGCCTCTCAGAGGCTGCTGTCTTCCTCCACACACTCCCTTCCCCTTTCCTGGGGCCTCCTGTCTCTCCAGGATTAGATGAATTGTCTCCTTTCTCCCACTGAGGCCAGACCAGGCAGCCCTCTGCTGCACATATGTCAGAGACCACAGACTACCTCATCTATTCTGCCTGGTGAGGGGATCAGTCTCTGAGATCTCCCAGGAGTCTGGATTGGTTGAGACTACTGGTCTTCCTATAGGGTCATCCTCTCCTTCATCTCCTTCAATCCTTCCCCTAATTCCTCCATAGAGGTCCTTGATTTCAGACAGATGGTTGGGTGAAAGTATCTGCATCCTTCTCAGTCAGCTCTCAGAGGCTCCTATCTCTACATCTTATCACCAGTAACTGTGTCAGGCCATGGTGCCCCAATCCCATGAGATAGATCATCAGTTGGGCCGGTCACTGGACAGCCTTTCTTTCAATATAATTTCCATTTTTATCCCTGTAGATCTTATAGATGGGAGCAATTCTAGGTCAGAAACTTTGAATGTGGCTTGGTAACCCTGTCTCTCCACTTGGTGCCCTGTGTATCTACTGGAGGTGGACTCTTCTAGACTATTTTGCCTAAGGTCACCCCCATACCCATTGAGTTCTGAAAGTCTCTCACCTCCCATGTCTCTGGGATCGTCTAGAGAGTCTCCCCACCTTCTACCTTCAGAAGCTGAATATTTCCATTCATTCTCTTGACCCTCTGGGCTTCTCTCCTGCCCCCCAACCCCCATACCTGATCCTGTTTGTCTTTTCCACTTCACCACCCCACTCCTATTCAGGTCTCTTCCTCTCTTTGCCTCCCGTGATTATTGTTTCCCCTTCCTTGTTAGTGTAAAGTGTTATTTTATGCATTTAAAACCATCAGATGTTGGTCCTGATTTCCAAACTTCTTCAAAAATGTGATGTTATTTGTTGACAGATCTCTTGTGCCTGCACCTAGTTAAGATGAAGTCCTACATGAGTTGGACGAATCCTGAATCCAATTTCATTGCAGTCCTTATAAAGACCTTTGATTTGAACATGGACAGGAACACAAGGAAAGTCTCGTGAAACCATACAGGCAAAGATAAATAATATGGTTCTAGAAAGAGAATAAAACCAAGAATTGTGTAGCACTCATCTAGAAACTGGAAAGATTACACCAATGGATTCGCCCTGATTACAACTAGTGGGACTTAAGTGTGCCAATTTTGTCACTTGAAAGGTTCTGTGGTCTTGAACTGCCGAAATGATCAATGATGTCCTGTTTCACAAAGTATACTACACATTGTCATGGTAACCAGAGCAAATTAGGGTAATTATGATTTTAAAGTATTCTACTTGTGATCTTTCAATTATTTAAAGGTGTCACTATTAAAGGTGTCACAAGATTAGCTTCTTAGCACCTAATACTGTCACTGGTATTTGACAGTATGCCTATGTCTGTATACTAAGATTTGCTGCAAACTGTCAGATTTTTAGAGTGAGTGAGTGAATGTGGGTGTATTGTTTCACACTTGTGTGTATTAAAGTTTAATAAGACTGTGCACTACTCTGTGGTGAAAGAGTATGTCATACAACATCCTGATCTATCAAGTTAACTGTATAGATTCCACTGTCTCCAATTTAGGGCACTTGAAGACCTTTGTTAAATGCATAATTACTCTTTTTTCTATCTTCCTTCCTCTGTCTCTTTTCTCCCTCTCTCCCATTTATTTTCCCCCTTTCATTTTCGCACATGTATTTTAAGGATCCAAACTCAGATTCTCCAACTTGACCTTTCTATTTTATGACCTGCTGAGACACATCTTTGGACCTTTTCATTTTGGGTATGAGAGATCTATCCTTACAACTTTAAAATGTGATGATATAGTTATAAGTTTTTTTTTGGATTTTTGAGTCATTGCTATGCTGACTTACCTTTTAGTCAATATCCCATTATTTTGCTTTAATGAGCTATTCATATTTCTCTTAAATAATAAGCATTCATCTTAAGATATTATCTATTCTTATATAAATTTATTTTTGTCACATAGTATATATACAATAAATTATATATAGAAGCATATATGCATAACTTTATAAACATGTATAACTTGTGTCATATGATTATGTGGAATGTGTACAGTAATATATATATATATATATATATATATATATACATTGTACGAAATATATGTTTATATATATTTTTTTAATTCACTATTTACCCAAAGAGCAATGTTTGTACTAGCCACTTTTCTAAACTTATTTCTAAAGCTGTTCTTCAAAGGCCCTACTGGGATGAAGACACACAATGTAGACCTTAAATGCAACTGATGTTAAGATTTTATTTTTGTGACCTGCTTTGAACAATCTTCCTTTTGTTCTTTGATGGAAAGATCCTGTGTCCAACAGTTGATAGCTGACAGACTTTGCCTTACAATGCTTTTGCTTTTAATGTGTGGGTTTTTTTAAAAAAATCTGATTCCCTTGCAATACATTTGAAGTATGTCTAAACATTTTCTAACTTTACCGATAATCGCCAACTCTTACAAAATTATTTTTGTGAACATAAACAAATACTCCCTCACTTTAACACAGGTTCCTTAACTTGCATCTTTAAATGCCATTCTAATTACCAGTTCTACTACATTGGCTTTAACATTGCTTGTTAAAATTTTCTTCCTATATCATTTTGACCTAATTTAAAAGATATAAAGGAATTTTAATCCACTAGACATTCTGCTCTGGCAAGGGATCACATCCAACCACCTTCTAAGTCTATATGATCTGTCTAGAATATAGACCATGTCCTTAGTACACATCTTTAATCCCAGTTGGTTAGTTTGTAGAAGAAAGCACCCATGTTTGAAAGTGTCATTTAAATGAGAGATATAAGATTTGGCAGAAGGAGTCAGAAATAGGAGGTGCCCAACTCTCCCCAGAACAGCACAGGAAAGAGACACTACTTAAGATCAGTAAGTGGAGAGGGACGAGAGTTCA
Organism: Rattus norvegicus; assembly: GCF_021556685.1. Classification (NCBI taxonomy): domain Eukaryota; kingdom Metazoa; phylum Chordata; class Mammalia; order Rodentia; family Muridae; genus Rattus; species Rattus norvegicus. Next base: position 32,774,430 of record NC_141544.1, on the reverse strand, counting down.
GTGAGTGCAGTTTAGTTGAGTTCAGGGAAGGCAGTAGAATTTGGTTGAGTTCAGTCAGTGCAGTTCAATGCACTACAGTTCAATGGAATGGAGTTGAGTTTTTGCGGTTCTTTTCAGTTCCATTCAGTTAATGTAGTCCATGCAATTCAGTTGATGGAATTCAGATACAGTTTATCTTAGCAGATCAATTTAGTCAGAAGCCAGTTTGAATCAGTCAGCAATGAGAGGACATTTTAGAAACAAGAGCTGAACTGAACCAGGCAACCAGAATTCAGAGAAACGGGGAGCTTATTCAGGAGGAAACCTGAAAGTTATCAATACCCTAAATTTGAAATCATCTTTACCTTTAGATTCAAGTAACTCATATGCATGATGTAATTGTCATCATACTTATTCCTTTATATGCATATCTAGAATTTGAAAACTATGTACATAGACATTTACTTGCAAATTACAAATTCTGAGGTCATATTCTGCAGTTCCCAAATTATTAGTTTTCTATGGTGCTCTTCAGGCTCATATGTTGAATCCAAAGTAACATTCTTTACCTCTGTTACAAAACAGTTTTCCTTACACAGTAAAATCTCTCAAAAGTGACAGACAGTGATGGAAAGAGGATAGAGAGACTCAGGGATGCTGACTCTTTATTAAGTTGGGTTGCTAAGAATGCTTATAATTTGTCAGAAACCTACCAAGGAACCAAAGTTCTAAAGATAGCTTTCTTTCCAGGGGTCCAAAGAGATAACATCGACTTCAGGAATAAGTATGTGGGAGACACAAAAATGAAAAAAAGATACATAAGTTTAATAGCCTAAAATTTCAGGGAGAGGATTCTGTAGATGAATTCACAAATGCCAACATCAACAGGTGAATGCAGTAATTAAAAGACAGCTTCCAAGAAAGAATTGCTTTGCCTAAGAAAAGAAAGCACCTTTTCAGCTTCTGATACAGTAAAGAGATGTGAATGAGAGACATTAGGGCTAGTAATTTTTTGAATGTAAGACTGAAACTTGATTTGCAGAGACCACAGAGAGCTCCTTGACTAAGTCAGCTACAAGATCATTTATCCCAAGCTTGGCCTCAGTTGTAATGAAATTAAAAGATGATGGGATTTTCAAGATGTAGGGTAGAACACAAAGTTTTTGAAGGACATCCCTAGAGCTGGTCTTGTTTTCATAATGACCCTATAGCTAATATTTTACTATTACAATTAGAAGAGTATAAAAACATCTTTATGATAGCCCACATCAGAGGCTACTTTACATTTGTAATTTCTGGATCAAAGTAAATAATGTATTTTCTCTAATAAGCTGTAACTTTCAAGTGTTCAGTTCAATTAAAAAGTAAATGAACAAAAGTTTTAACTTCACAATAACCAATGTGTGTAATCCATATCTATATTGCAATGAAGGAAAGGAAGGATACCAAAAATAGTGTTTTAGATTGCTTTAGGTAGGATGGCCATTTTTACAATATTAATCCTGCCAATCCATGAGTATGGGAGTTCTTTCCACTTATGAGATATTCTTTGATTTCTTTCTTCCGGGACTTGAAGTTCCTGTCATACAGATCTTTCACTTGCTTGGTTAGAGTCACACCAAGGTATTTTTTGTCATTTGAGACTATTGTGAAGGATGTCGTTTCCCTAATTTCTTTCTCAGCTTGTTTATTCTTTGAGTAGAGGAAGGCTACTGATTTGTTTGAGTTAATTTTATACTCAGCCAAATTTCTGAAGTTGTTATCAGGCTTAGTTGTTCTCTGGTGGAACTTTTGGGGTCACGTAAGTATACTTTCATAGCATCTGCAAATAATGATATTTTGACCTCTTCCAATCCGATTTGCATCCCTGTGAACTCCTTTTGTTGTCTGATTGCTCTGGCTAGGAATTATTGAATAACTAGGGAGAGAGTGGGTAGCCTTGTCTAGTCACTGATTTTAATGGAATTGCTTCAAATTTCTCTCCATTTAGTTTAATGTTGGCTACTGGTTTGCTGTATATTGCTTTAACTATGCTTAGGTATGGACCTTGAGTTCCTGATCTCTCCAATACTTTTAACATGAATAGGTATTATATTTTGTCAAGTGCTTTTTCAGCATCTATTGAAATCTTCATGCATTTTTTTCCTTTGAGTTTGCTTATGTAGTGATTGACATTGATGGATTTCCCTATATTGAATCATTTCTGCATTCCTGGAATCGAGCCTCCTTGGTCATCGTGAATGATCATTTTGATGTGTCCTTGGATTCAGTTTACAAGAATTTTATTGAATATTTTTGCATTGATATTCATGAGGGAAATTGGTCTAACGTTCTCTTTCATTAGTGAGTCTTTTTGTGATTTAAATATCAGTGTAACTGTGGCTTCAGAGACTGAATTGAATAGTGTTTGTTCTGTTTCTATTTTGTGGAATAGTTTGAGAAGTATTGGTATCAGGTCTTCTTTGAAGGTCTGATAGAAGTCTGCCCTAAAACTATCTGGCTTTGGGCTTCTTTTTGATTGGGAGACATCAAATCACTGCTACTCTTTCCTTAGGGGTTACAGAACTATTTAGATGGTTTACCTGATCCTGATTTAACTTTGGTACCTGTTATCTGTCTAGAAAATCATCCACTTAATCTAGATTTCCACTGTTTTTTTAATATAGACTTTTGTAATAGACTCTGATTATTTGTTAATTTCCTCAGTTTCTGTTGTTGTATCTCTCTTTTTGTTCCTGATTTTTATTAATTTGGATACTATTTCTGTGCCCTCTAGTTAGTTAGGCTAAGGGTTTATCTATATATTGTTGATTTTCTCTAAGAACCAAATTCCCACTCAATTCTTCACAGAGTTAAAAAGAGCAATTTGCAAATTTCTCAGGATAGTGAAAAATATTATCAACAATAAAAAACTTCCAGGGGAATCACTGTTCCTGAACTTAAGCTCTACTACAGAGCAATAAAGATAAAAACCTTATAGTATTGGTACAGAAACAGGCAGGTAGATCAGTGGAATAGTGTTGAAGACCCAGAAATGAATCCACACACCAATGGTCATTTCATCTTTGACAAAGAAGCTAATACCAACCAGTGGAAAAATGACAGCATTTTCAACAAATGGTGCTAGTTCAGTTGTAAGTCAGCATATAGAAGAAGGCAAATTGATCCATTCTTTTTTTTTCTTTTCTTTTTTTCGGAGCTGGGGACCGAACCCAGGGCCTTGTGCTTGTTGCTAGGCAAGCGCTCTACCACTGAGCCCAACCCTAAATTGATCCATTCTTATCTCCTTGTACAAAGCTCAAGTCCAAATGGATGAGAACCTCCACATAAAACCAGATATGCTGAATCTAATAGAAGAGAAAATGGGAAATAATTTTGAACACATGGTCTGAGGGGAATTTTTCCTGAACAAAATACCAATAGATTATGCTCTAAGATCAAGAATTGACAAATGAAATCTCATAAAATTGAAAGGCTTCTATAAGACAAAGAACACTGTCAATAGGACAAAATGGCAGCCCACAGATTGGGAAAAGATCTTTAACAACCCTACATCCAATAGAGGGCTAATATCCAAAATATATAAAAACCTTAAGAAGCTAGATTCTAGAGAACCAAATAACCCTATTAAAAGGTTGGGTACAGAGCTAAACAAAGTATTCTCAACTGTGGAATCTAGGATGACTGAGAAACACTTAAAGAAATGGTCAACATCCTTAGTCAGCACAGAAATGCAAATCAAAATGATCCTGTGATTCCACTTCACACCAATCAAAATGACCAAGATTAAAAACTCAGGTGACAGCAGATGCTGACAAGGATGTAGAGGAAGAAAAACACTCCTCTATTGCTGTTGGGACTTCATTTTGTTAAAAACACTCTGAAAATCAGTCTGGTGGTTCCTCAGAAAATTATAAATAGTACTGCCTGAAGACTCAGCTATATCACTCCTTGGCATATACCCAAAAGATGCTTCAACATATAACAAGGACACATGTTCCACTGTGTTCATAGCAGCTTTATTTATAATAGCTCGAAGCTAGAAAGAACCCAAATGTCACTCAGCAGTGCAATGGATACAGGAAATGGGGTACATTTACACTATGGAGTACTACTCAGTTATTAAATGCAATGACTTCATGAAATTCACAGGCAAATGGATCGAACTATGAACTATCATCCTGAGTGAGGTAACACAGACAGACAGACAGACAGACACACACACACACATAAATAAAAAAAATAACTAAACACATGGCATGTACTGACTAATAAGTGGATATTAGTCCAAAAGCTCACAAAGCCCATGGTGCAACCCACAGACCATATGGAGCTTAGGTGGAAAGAAGACCAGGGTGTGGATGCTTCAGTCCTGTACTGAGGAGAGAACAGGATGATTGAGGGAGGTGGAGGGAATGAAACTGGGAGGGAGAGAGGAGGGAGAGAAAATAAGGGGACAGTATCTGGCACTGGAGGGGACATAAGAGAGATTCAGACAGACAGGAAATCTAATAAAAATATGTGGTAATGGGGAATGAGGATCAGAGGATAGATACTGTAGGGTTCCAAAAGCCAGAGAGGCTCACAGGACCCAACAGGGATGACTTTAACTGAAATGCACAGCAAAGGGAAGATAGAACCTGTAGAGATCTCCTTCAGTAGAAAGGTACGGTCCCTGGTCAAAGAATGGGGCCACCCACCCATCTCAAAATTTTTAACCTGAAATATTCATGTCCAAAGTAAGAACAGGGTCAAAAAATGGAGCAGAGACTAAATGAAGGGGTGCTGTGAGGATCCATCCTGTCAGTAGACACCAAACCGGACACTCTTGCCATTGACAGATGCTTACCTAGAGGAACCTGGTATGGCTTCTTTGGGAGGTCTGGCAAGCAATTGACCCATGCAGATGTGGATACTTGGAGTCAACCATCAGACTAAGCTCCAGAATCCTGTTGGGGGTGCTGGTCAAAGTACTGGAGGAATAGAGGGGTAGTACAACACCATAAGAAGAACAACATTGGGTTGGGGATTTAGCTCAGTGGTAGAGCGCTTGCCTAACGAGCGCAAGGCCCTGGGTTCGGTCCCCAGCTCTGAAAAAAAAAAAAGAAGAACAACATTGGCTGGCTGGACCACCCTGTGTTTCCAGGGACTAGACCACCAACTAAGGAGTGTATACGGAGGGATCCATGGCTCCAGATTCATATGTAGCACAGGATGACTTTGTCTGACATCAATGAGAGAGGAGGCCCTTGATCCTGTGGAGGTTTGATGCCCCAGTGTAGGGGATGCTGGAGCAGTGGGGCAAAAGAGGATGGGTAGGTGGGGGAGCATGCTTATAGAGGCAAAAGGGAGGGCGAAGAGGGCATATGTGGGATAGGGGATTTGTGGAGGGGTAACTTGAAAGTGGGATATCATTGAGATGTAAACAAATGGAATGATGAATTTAAAAAAAATGTATTTTAGGACAAAGGAAGGAAGTTACCAATTGTTACAATTAAAAATGACCTACACAACCGTTCTATTTACACAAATAATAAGTTTGCTATGATGCTCTGCAGTATGAATACCTGGGTTGTCACGAAATATTTCCTTTTTTTCTAAACCCTTCAAGATTTATGCTGAAAGAAAACACTGTTTTCTCTCACCCGTAGATTCCATTTTTTCTTAGCTGTTTGTAATAGATACTGGCATTGTTACTGTGACATAATAACTGGCCAGAACTTATTTAAGATTAGACAGATTTGCTTCGAATCACTCTTTGAAGGTACAGGGCTTACAAACTGAATGTCAACATGAACTGTTCAACTCAAGAGCTTGGTGACAGGTATCCATAACTGGTCACCAGCCACTAGTCTCCATGTTTTCCTGTCTACTCTTCCCTGCCTTGGTTGCTTGATTTCTTCAACTTACTAGCTCAGTCAACAATTCTGTCAGTAGGCGAGATGAGCCTACCAGAGGCAAGGTTTTTTTTTTTTTTTTTTTTTTTTTTTTTTTTTTGCACATCAGTTGGGGAGAAGGAGGACCAGGATATCTCCAAACTATTCAATGAGTACTTGTAGCAAGCTGATAGCATGGCCTGAGATAAAATGACAGATAGAATAATAGATAGGTAGATTTGAAAAAGTGCTGGAGAACAATGCATTCCAAAGATAATCAAATGTTTAAGAGATGAAATGTTTCACAACTGAGTTCAATGCACTACCTTCAATCACCTTCTTTGAGTTGTATGTTCTCACATGCATATTTCATGTAGGCCATCTCACAAACACACACAGAGATTCCACAGAAAGTACTCCAAAATTGCTTTGTAAAAGTGTGTGTATACTCAATGTCAAAAAATTCCTATTGAAGTGGGGGTATTATGAATTTTTAAGCAATTGTCTAAGAATATAAAAAGTGTTTTTCATTGTAAATTTAATTAGCTCAAACACCATACCCCCAGATGAGATTTTAGTTGTTATCTCTTCATTCAATCCTACCTATACCTAGCATCTTTTTTTTTTTTTTAATTAACTTGAGTATTTCTTATATAAATTTCAAGTGTTATTCCCTTTCCCGGTTTCCGGGCAAACATCCCCCTCCCCCCTCCCTTTCCTTATGGGTGTTCCCCTCCCAACCCTCCCCCCATTGCCGCCCTCCCCCCACCAGAATAGTTCACTGGGGGTTCAGTCTTAGCAGGACCCAGGGCTTCCCCTTCCACTGGTGCTCTTACTAGGATATTCATTGCTACCTATGAGGTCAGAGTCCAGGGTCAGTCCATGTATAGTCTTTAGGTAGTGGCTTAGTCCCTGGAAGCTCTGGTTGCTTGGCATTGTTGTACATATGGGGTCTCTGAGCCCCTTCAAGCTCTTCCAGTTCTTTCTCTGATTCCTTCAACGGGGGTCCTATTCTCAGTTCAGTGGTTTGCTGCTGGCATACGCCTCTGTATTTGCTGTATTCTGGCTGTGTCTCTCAGGAGCGATGTACATCCGGCTCCTGTCGGTCTGCACTTCTTTGCTTCATCCATCTTGTCTAATTGGGTGGCTGTATATGTATGGGCCACATGTGGGGCAGGCTCTGAATGGGTGTTCCTTCTGTGTCTGTTTTAATCTTTGCCTCTCTCTTCCCTGCCAAGGGTATTCTTGTTCCCCTTTTAAAGAAGGAGTGAAGCATTCACATTTTGATCATCCGTCTTGAGTTTCCTTTGTTCTAGGGATCTAGGGTAATTCAAGCATTTGGGCTAATAGCCACTTATCAATGAGTGCATACACTGTATGTCTTTCTGTGAATGGGTTAGCTCACTCAGGATGATATTTTCCAGTTCCAACCATTTGCCTACGAATTTCATAAACTCGTTCTTTTGATAGCTGAGTAATATTCCATTGTGTAGATGTACCACATTTTCTGAATCCATTCCTCTGTTGAAGGGCATCTGGGTTTTTTCCAGTTTCTGGCTATTATAAATAAGGCTGCGATGAACATAGTGGAGCACGTGTCTCTTTTGTATGTTGAGGAATGTTTTGGGTATATGGCCAAGAGAGGTATAGCTGGATCCTCAGGCAGTTCAATGTCCAATTTTCTGAGGAACCTCCAGACTGATTTCCAGAATGGTTGTACCAGTCTGCAATCCCACCAACAATGGAGGAGTGTTCCTCTTTCTCCACATCCTCGCCAGCATCTGCTGTCACCTGAGTTTTTGATCTTAGCCATTCTCACTGGTGTGAGGTGAAATCTCAGGCTTGTTTTGATTTGCATTTCCCTTATGACTAAAGATGTTGAACATTTCTTTAGCTGTTTCTCAGCCATTCGGCATTCCTCAGCTGTGAATTTTTTGTTTAGCTCTGAACCCCATTTTTTAATAGGGTTATTTGTTTCCCTGCGGTCTAACTTCTTGAGTTCTTTGTATATTTTGGATATAAGGCCTCTATCTGTTGTAGGATTGGTAAAGATCTTTTCCCAATCTGTTGGTTGCCGTTTTGTCCTAACCACAGTGTCCTTTGCCTTACAGAAGCTTTGCAGTTTTATGAGATCCCATTTGTCGATTCTTGATCTTAGAGCGTAAGCCATTGGTGTTTGTTCAGGAAATTTTTTCAGTGCCCATGTGTTCCAGATGCTTCCCTAGTTTTTCTTCTATTAGTTTGAGTGTGTCTGGTTTGATGTGGAGGTCCTTGATCCACTTGGACTTAAGCTTTGTACAGGGGGATAAGGATGGATCGATCTGCATTCTTCTACATGTTGCCCTCCAGTTGAGCCAGCACCATTTGCTGAAAATGCTATCTTTTTTCCATTGGATGGTTTTGGCTCCTTTGTCAAAAATCAAGTGACCATAGGTGTGTGCGTTCATTTCTGGGTCTTCAATTCTATTCCATTGGTCTATCTGTCTGTCACTGTACCAATACCATGCAGTTTTTATCACTATTGCTCTGTAATACTGCTTGAGTTCAGGGATAGTGATTCCCCCTGATGTCCTTTTATTGTTGAGGATAGCTTTAGCTATCCTGGGTTTTTTGTTATTCCAGATGAATTTGCAAATTGTTCTGTCTAACTCTTTGAAGAATGGGATTGGTATTTTGATGGGGATTGCATTGAATCTGTAGATTGCTTTTGGTAAAATGGCCATTTTTACTATATTAATCCTGCCAATCCATGAGCATGGGAGATCTTTCCATCTTCTGAGGTCTTCTTCAATTTCTTTCCTCAGTGTCTTGAAGTTCTTATTGTACAGATCTTTTACTTGCTTGTTTAAAGTCACACCGAGGTACTTTATATTATTTGGGTCTATTATGAAGGGTGTCGTTTCCCTAATTTCTTTCTCGGCTTGATTCTCTTTTGTGTGGAGGAAGGCAAAGGATTTATTTGAGTTAATTTTATACCCAGCCACTTTGCTGAAGTTGTTTATCAGCTTTAGTAGTTCTCTGGTGGAACTTTTGGGATCACTTAAATATACTATCATGTCATCTGCAAATAGTGATATTTTGACCTCTTCTTTTCCGATCTATATCCCCTTGATCTCCTTTTGTTGTCTGATTGCTCTGGCTAGAACTTCAAGAACTATATTGAATAAGTAGGTAGAGAGTGGGCAGCCTTGTCTAGTCCCTGATTTTAGTGGGATTGCTTCAAGTTTCTTTCCATTTAGTTTAATGTTAGCAACTGGTTTGCTGTATATGGCTTTTACAATGTTTAGGTATGGGCCTTGAATTCCTATTCTTTCCAGGACTTTTATCATGAAGGGGTGTTGAATTTTGTCAAATGCTTTCTCAGCATCTAATGAAATGATCATGTGGTTCTGTTCTTTCAGTTTGTTTATATAATGGATCACGTTGATGGTTTTCCGTATATTAAACCATCCCTGCATGCCTGGGATGAAGCCTACTTGATCATGGTGGATGATTGTTTTGATGTGCTCTTGGATTCGGTTTGCCAGAATTTTATTGAGTATTTTTGAGTCGATATTTATAAGGGAAATTGGTCTGAAGTTCTCTTTCTTTGTTGTGTCTTTGTGTGGTTTAGGTATAAGAGTAATTGTGGCTTCATAGAAGGAATTCGGTAGTGCTCCATCTGTTTCAATTTTGTGGAATAGTTTGGATAATATTGGTATGAGGTCTTCTATGAAGGTTTGATAGAATTCTGCACTAAACCCGTCTGGACCTGGGCTCTTTTTGGTTGGGAGACCTTTAATGACTGCTTCTATTTCCTTAGGAGTTATGGGGTTGTTTAACTGGTTTATCTGTTCCTGATTTAACTTCGATACCTGGTATCTGTCTAGGAAATTGTCCATTTCCTGAAGATTTTCAAATTTTGTTGAATATAGGTTTTTATAGTAAGATCTGATGATTTTTTGAATTTCCTCTGAATCTGTAGTTATGTCTCCCTTTTCATTTCTGATTATGATAATTTAGACGCACTCTCTGTGTCCTCTCGTTAGTCTGGCTAAGGGTTTATCTATCTTGTTGATTTTCTCAAAGAACCAGCTTTTGGTTCTGTTGATTCTTTCTATGGTCCTTTTTGTTTCTACTTGGTTGATTTCAGCTCTGAGTTTAATTATTTCCTGCCTTCTACTCCTCCTCGGTGTATTTGCTTCTTTTTGTTCTAGAGCTTTTAGGTGTGCTGTCAAGCTGCTGACATATGCTCTTTCCTGTTTCTTTCTGCAGGCACTCAGCGCTATGAGTTTTCCTCTTAGCACAGCTTTCATTGTGTCCCATAAGTTTGGGTATGTTGTACCTTCATTTTCATTAAATTCTAAAAAGTTTTTAATTTCTTTCTTTATTTCTTCCTTGACCAGGTTATCATTGAGTAGAGCATTGTTCAGTTTCCACGTATATGTGGGCATTCTTCCCTTATTGTTATTGAAGACCAGTTTTAGGCCGTGGTGGTCCGATAGCAAGCATGGGATTATTTCTATCTTTCTGTACCTGTTGAGGCCCGTTTTTTGACCAATTATATGGTCAATTTTGGAGAAAGTGCCATGAGGAGCAGAGAAGAAGGTATATCCTTTTGCTTTAGGATAGAATGTTCTATAAATATCCGTTAAGTCCATTTGGCTCATGACTTCTCTTAGTCTGTCGACATCACTGTTTAATTTCTGTTTCCATGATCTGTCCATTGATGAGAGTGGGGTGTTGAAATCTCCCACTATTATTGTGTGAGGTGCAATATGTGTTTTGAGCTTTAGTAAGGTTTCTTTTACGTATGTAGGTGCCCTTGTATTTGGGGCATAGATATTTAGGATTGAGAGTTCATCTTGGTGGATTTTTCCTTTGATGAATATGAAGTGTCCTTCCTTATTTTTTGATGACTTTTAGTTGGAAATTGATTTTATTTGATATTAGAATGGCTACTCCAGCTTGCTTCTTCTGACCATTTGCTTGGAAAGTTGTTTTCCAGCCTTTCACTCTGAGGTAGTGTCTGTCTTTGTCTCTGAGGTGTGTTTCCTGTAGGCAGCAGAATGCAGGGTCCTCGTTGCGTATCCAGTTTGTTAATCTATGTCTTTTTATTGGGGAGTTGAGACCATTGATATTGAGAGATATTAAGGAATAGTGATTATTGCTTCCTGTTATATTCATATTTGGATGTAAGGTTATGTTTGTGTGCTTTCATTCTCTTTGTTTTGTTGCCAAGACGATTAGTTTCTTGCTTCTTCTAGGGTATAGCTTGCCTCCTTATGTTGGGCTTTACCATTTATTATCCTTTGTAGTGCTGGATTTGTAGAAAGATATTGTGTAAATTTGGTTTTGTCATGGAATCTTGGTTTCTCCATCAATGTTAATTGAGAGTTTTGCTGGATACAGTAACCTGGGCTGGCATTTGTGTTCTCTTAGGTTCTGTATGACATCAGTCCAGGATCTTTTGGCCTTCATAGTTTCTGGCGAGAAGCCTGGTGTGAATCTGATAGGTCTGCCTTTATATGTTACTTGACCTTTTTCCCTTACTGCTTTTAATATTCTTTCTTTATTTTGTGCGTTTGGTGTTTTGACAGTTATGTGACGGGAGGTGTTTCTTTTCTGGTCCAATCTATTTGGAGTTCTGTAGGCTTCTTGTATGTCTATGGGTATCTCTTTTTTTAGGTTAGGGAAGTTTTCTTCTATGATTTTGTTGAAGATATTTACTGGTCCTTTGAGCTGGGAGTCTTCACTCTCTTCTATACCTATTATCCTTAGGTTAGATCTTCTCATTGAGTCCTGGATTTCCTGTATGTTTTGGACCAGTAGCTTTTACCGCTTTACATTATCCTTGACAGTTGATTCAATGATCTCTATGGAATCTTCTGCTCCTGAGATTCTCTCTTCCATCTCTTGTATTCTGTTGGTGAATCTTGTATCTACAGCTCCTTGTCTCTTCTTTTGGTTTTCTATATCCAGGGCTGTTTCCCTGTGTTCTTTCTTGATTGCTTCTATTTCCATCCTCAATTCCTTCAACTGTTTGATTGTGTTTTCCTGGAATTCTTTCAGGGATTTTTGTGTCTCCTCTCTATGGGCTTCTGCTTGTTTATTTATGTTTTCCTGGAATTCTTTCAGGCATTTTTGCGATTCCTCTCTGTAGGCTTCTACTTGTTCTCTAAGGGAGTTCTTCATGTCTTTCTTGAAGTCCTCCAGCATCATGATCACAAATGATTTTGAAACTAGATCTTGCTTTTCTTGTGTGTTTGGATATTCCATGTTTGTTTTGATGGGAGAATTGGGCTCCGATGGTGCCATGTAGTCTTGGTTTTTGTTGATGGGTTCCTGCGCTTGCCTCTCGCCATCAGATTATCTCTAGTGTTACTTTGTTCTGCTATTTCTGACAGTGGCTAGACTGTCCTATAAGCCTGTGTGTCAGGAGTGCTGTAGACCTGTTTTCCTCTCTTTCAGTCAGTTATGGGGACAGAGTGTTCTGCTTTCAGGCGTGTAGTTTTTCCTCTCTACAGGTCTTCAGCTGTTCCTGTGGGCCTGTGTCTTGAGTTCACCAGGCAGCTTTCTTGCAGCAGAAAATTTGGTCTTTCCTGTGGTCCTGAGGCTCAAGTTCGCTCATGGGGTGCTGCCCACGGGCTCTCTGCAGCGGCAGCAACCAGGAAGACCTGTGCCGCCCCTTCCGGGAGCTTCAGTGCACCAGGGTTCCAGATGGTCTTTGGCTTTTTCCTCTGGCGTCCGAGATGTGTGTGCAGGGAGCAGTCTCTTCTGGTTTCCCAGACTTGTCTGCCTCTCTGAAGGTTTAGCTCTCCCTCCCACGGGATTTGAGTGCAGAGAACTGTTTATCTGGTCTGTTTCCTTCAGGTTCTGGCGGTGTCTCAGGCAGGGGTCCTGCCGCTCCTGGGCCCTCCCCCACGGGAGCCCAGAGGCCTTATACAGTTTCCTCTTGGGCCAGTGATGTGGGCAGGGGAGAGCAGTGTTGGTGGTCTCTTCCGCTCTGCAGCCTCAGGAGTGCCCACCTGACCAGGCGGTTGGGTCTCTCTCTCTCACCGGGTCTGGGAGCAGAGAGCTGCTGCGGGCCGGGATCCGCAGGTGTGGGACTTCTGGTAAACACAGAACGTGCCCGGTCCTAGAGGAATTCTGCTTCCGTGTGTCCCAAGCTCACCAGGCAGCTTTCTTGCAGCAGAAAAGTTGGTCTTACCTGTGGTGCAGAGGCTCAGGTTCGCTCGTGGGGTGCTGCCCAGGGGCTCTCTGCAGCGGCAGCAACCAGGAAGCTATACCTAGCATCTTATTATTCTAAATGTTGTAGTGAACAAATGTCTTTGAGATAGCCTTCTTTCTGTGGGAAACAACAGTCACCTCACATTATTGCTTTTTAAAATACTTACAAAGTTAACATAGAAAATATTATTTATTCTTCTGGAGAATTTTATGAGTATATAGTTGATGAATTAGTAGGTTCCAAGTGCTCATGAAGAAGGCCTTGATGAATGAGCACAACGTTATAACATTTTTTTGTTCATTTTGAGCAAAGAATTTATTTCTCTTATCATATTAAATAAATTAATAATATTTTATCATTTGCTAAATGTGTCTATATCAATATCAATAAATTGAAAGCCCTGGGCTAATAGATGAATTATATTTAAACTCATCAATGATGTTAATTGAAATAATTAAGTTGAAAGTTGAAAATAATTTTCAACATTTGTCTTCCTTAAAAAAATCTATCTCCACATATTAATCATTGATGTTAATTGAAACAATTAAGTTGAAAGTTGAAAATAATTTTCAACATTTGTCTTCCTTAAAAAATCTATCTCCATATATAAATCATTGTGAAAGTTAAATTTTTTTTAACATATCTTCAACTTTAACTGTGAATTTACAAAAAGCAAATTAAAATTACACATGGTTCTAAGTGGCTGGTTGGTACTGTGAACTAAAGCTGCCTCCTCTTTAATATCAAAAATTGCTCTTAACAGAGCAGAGCTCTATCTCTATCACCTACATGATAGGAGTATGTTTTAAGCATGTGTGATAGTTTTTCTTTATACAATGACAATTTGACTTTATTGATAACGATTTGGAAAGTATTCATATTAATTATCTTCCTTGGTAATAGCAAGTGGGACCTTTATGGTAAGTAAAACCATGAAAGCAGACATTCTTGTCCTGTTTCAGACCTTAGAAATAAACTCTCACCTTTCACTCATTCAATGTGACACACTCTGAGCTTGTCTTATGCTGATCTTATTGTGTTTAAATATTGTCAGATTACACTGAGCTCTTTCAAAGTTTTATCACAAATTATTTTTGAATATTACTAGAATTTTTGTAAATTTTTGGTTTAATTCACACTTTCTGTCCTTTATTGCTGTGTATTTTCTATGCTGTATATTTTAGTTTGCATATGTTAACTATCTTGCAACCTCAAGGTGAATCCCACATTATTACAGTGAATACTTCTTTAAAGGTACTCTAGTGATACTGTGATAATATATTAAAATAAAATAATAATTGATACACTTAACTAGCAATAAATCTGAAAGAAACAGCACTGGAATTGAGTGGGAAACCTTGAAAATATAGCTTTGCAACTACATCCAGGTGAACTTGAGTGGTGAAAATTACTCTAGAGAAGGGATTTATTTTAAATAAATGGCACCAGAAAAGCTGGCATTCTAATGGAAAAGACAGAAACAAGACATAAATCCCCTCATTCATGCAAATAGATTTCAAATGAGTCAGACATTCAAATATATGACCCGAAGCTAAGAAACTGTCAAGAAATAATGCAGAGACACTTGGAATGGTAAAATAAAGGACATTTTTTAAATGTCTCCTTAATGCAAGAATCAAATGCAAAAGTAGAAAATTAATTAGCTATGGAACTTATACATGGAAAATGATCAAAACAGCAACAATGTAAGAAGAACAATTAAACAAAAGTTTAAGCAGCTGGAAAAGGTAAATATTCAGCATATATAACGAATTCAAAAATTTGTTTTAAAATGCAATTGGCAAAATAGCACTGAATACAATTTTCCACAAGAAAATATATTTCTCCTCAGAAATATACATTTCTCCTCAGAAAGGCCAGTGCCTTCATGAAAAATGATATCATTATTACCAGAAATTGTGAGCCTGCAAATTCAAAGTATCGAGGCCCTAGTTCGAGGAAAAGTGTGTGTTTTTTTAAATGACAAGATACAATAATGCTAGTATGGATAGGGAAGGCAGAAGATTTCTATACACTGCTGGTGGGAATGTAAATTCACACATCACAGAAATAAGTATAGCATGATCCCTGGTAGCTAGGTCTTGGTCTACAGAGACTAAAGTGTCCTCTGACTGCAGTGACTGAAATCAGTGAAACTGCAGGCATTAGAACAAATGAAGTGTTAGAGAGATAGTCAGGTACTGGGAGAGAAAGGAGAGAGCCCAGAGCACCAGGAGAATGAATAGGTGCAGGGGCTTGGCGGTGGGGTGGGAGGAACATCTAGAAAGTCCCAGAGACCTGGGATGTGAGAGAGTGCCAGGACACAATGGAGTGACCTTAGCTGAGATGCCCGACAGTTTGGAGATGGAACCTGAAGAGACCATCTCTAGTCGAAAAGGCCCCTAGTGGAGAGATGGGGCACCCTAACTAACTACGTTCAAGAAATTTGGTCCAGAATTGTTCATTTCTAAAGGAAATGCAGGGACAAACATCAACAGAGATATAAGGAATTGCCAGTCAGTGACTGTCCTAACTGGGGATCCATGGGAGAACACCAAACCATGACATTATTTCTGACGCTATGTTGTGCTGCGGACAGGAGCTTGGAATGGCTGTCCTCTGAGAGGTTCTACCAGGTGCTGACTGAGAGAGATGCAGATGTACTTAAAGCCAACCACTGGACTGAGGTCGGGGACCCCTTTGGAAGAATTAGGGGAAAGACGGAACGAGCTGAATGGAATGGCAATCTGATTGGATGACAAACAATATCAACTAACCCAGACCCCTGAGAGCTTCCAGCGACTAAGTCACCAATAAAAGAGCATACACAGGCTAATCTATGACCTCCCTCCCCCTGCACATTTGTTCCAGAGGACTGTCTTGTCTGGCCTCCATGGGAGTGAATGGGCCTAATCCTGTAAAAATTTGATCCTCCAGGTGTTGACATCAAGGGGGATGCTCAGGGTGTGGTGGAGTGGATGGGTGGTTGAGGTAGGTGGGATGGCAGGGGAAGGGGATGAAAACCCTCTCAGGGTAAAGGGAGGGTGGATGGGGTCCAGGAAGGGGAGTAACTTTTGTAATGTAAATAAATAAAATAATTTATTAAAAAATAAAATTAAATAAATCCTTCCTCACTTAAAAAAAGGAGATCAAGAAAATAACCCTGTTTAGTTACAAGGAGAGAAATGGTGGTTATGGCCACATATATAGTGAGAAATACCCCAGAAGCTGGAAAGAACCCAGATGTGCTTCAACAGAGGAATGGATACAGAAAATGTGGTACATCTACACAATGGAATATTATTCAGCTATCAAAAACAATGACTTTATGAAATTCATAGGCAAATGGATGGAACTGGAAAATATCATCCTGAGTGAGGTAACCCAATCACAGAAAAACACACATGGTATGCACTCATTGATAAGTGGCTATTAGCCCAAATGCTTGAATTACCTTGATGCACAGAACACATGAAACTCAAGAAGGATGACTAAAATGCGAATGCTTCACTCCTTCTTTAAAAGGGGAACAAGAAAACCCTTGGCAGGGAATAGAGAGGCAAAGATTAAAACAGAGACTGAAGGAACTCCCATTCAGAGCCTGCCCCACATGTGGCCCATACATATACAGCCACCCAATTAGACAAGATGGATGAAGCAAAGAAGTGCAAACCGACAGGAGCCGGATGTAGATCGCTCCTGAGAGACACAGCCAGAATACAGCAAATACATAGGCAAATGCCAGCAGCAATCCACTGAACTGAGATCTGGACCCCCGTTGAAAGAATCAGAGAAAGGTCTGGAAGAGCTTGAAGGGGCTCGAGACCTCATATGAACAACAATGCCAAGCAACCAGAGCTTCCAGGGACTAAGCCACTACCCAAAGACTATACATGGACTGACCCTGGGCTCTAACCTCATAGGTAGCAATGAATAGCCTAGTAAGAGCACCAGTGGAAGGGGAAGCCCTTGGTCCTGCCAAGACTGAACCCCCAGTAAACGTGATTGTTGAGGGGAGGGTGGTAATGGGAGGAGGATGGGGAGAGGAAGCCCATATAGAAGGGGAGAGGGATGTTGGCCCAGAAACCGGGAAGGGGAATAATAATAGAAATGCAAACAAGAAATACTCAAGTTAATAAAGATAAAAAAGAAAAAAAGAATTGAGCATACTAGTATATTTCAGCCTAGATACGGATATTTCACAACAATATGATTATGATAGATTTTTAAATAGTGATGTATTATTTTGCCCAATTATAAACTATAAGTTATGTTTAAAAAGTTGAGAAAATAGACAATTGGATAAAGAGATATCAGTACGCCAGGAGACAAATAGATGTTATAGCAAAAAATAGAAAGAGGATATGAATTAGAGTTGCAAGGATTTATGGGGTTGTTAGCAGCAGTAGATGTGAGTCAAATCATCACCCCTGGCAGAATTAGGCTTTGAGAGGCTCGTTTCCACTACATCTACACATGCTTACTCCCTGGTTGTAGTTAACTGACATCATGAAAGGCTGGCATATTACTCTCTTCCTACCAGGTTTCAGACCATCGACATACAATCCCTGATAAAATTGTGTGACAGTTAAGAGTGTTTAGGGACTTTTTAACAAATTAATATTCTTAGGTTTACCTCTAACTTTTTTCATATACTATCTTCTCATGTATTATATCCTCACCACAGTTTCCCTTCCCTCCACTCATCCAAGCCTCACCCCTTTCCTTCTGCCCCAGATCCACCATTCATTCATTTACCTTCAGAAAAGAGCAGGTTTCCCTGGTATATTAAATCAATACAGGGATTCAAATTACAAAAAGACTAGTCACATACCCTTACAGCAATGCTGGGAGAGGCAACTCAATAGGAGGAAAAGGGTTCTAAGTGAAGGCAAAAGAGTCAGAAAAAAAAAACCCACAATTCTCATTGTTAGGATTTTCACAAGAATACCAAAATATAAAATCATAGCATATATGCAGAGGCCCTAACATAGACCCATATAAGTTATCCAATTGTCACTTCAGGCTCTGTGAGTCCCTGTGAGCCCTCCTTGGTTGATTCTGTGGTTCTTTTGCTTTCCTTGAGCCCTCTGGCTCCTACAATACTGCCCCACCCCTCACTTTTCTAGAGTTTCCTCAGCTGAGCCTAGTATGTGGTTGTGGGTTTTTGCATCTGCTCCCATCAATGGCTGAATGACACCTCTTTGATTATAATTAGTCTAGACTCTATAAGTATATAAGTATAGAATATCATTATGAATCGTTTTTTTTGATTTTGGGGAGGAGGGGCTATTCATGTTTTGTCTTTCCTAGGTCACTATGCTCTCCAGCCTCTGGTCTGGGTCCTCAAGGTAGGGTCAAATTTTTTATCTATTCATTCTTTCATCTAGTTGTTATTGGTTAAATCCCCAACAACTAAAAGACTCAGAAATTCTGCCCTTGAAACTTATAAAGAATGGAATGCACACCATGTGTCCATAAAATTACCATTTCTGAATTAAAACAGAACTTGTTTTGCAAACAGAAAAGATAATAATTGTTTCATTCTCCCTAAAACAAATGCTTTATGTGAGCCATCTCTATTCCTACTAACAACCTGTTGAGAGCACTGTAGGCATTTTAAGATGAGGACAACTTCAAAGGGAATTTATATGGTTTATATATGGTTAAATATATATGGAGATATTATTACCCTTAAGTTGTGGTACAGGTTCTGTAATAGAAGGATGAGTAGCAGATGCTAGGAAAGGCAGTGAGCCATACCATACAGAAGGCTAAAATGACAGTTAGCAAAGAAAATATGCTCAGTGGAAAAAAAGACGAAGGGAGGGAGAATGATTTTACTCAGTAATTCAGCGACTTTGTCTTATTGTATTCCCAGAAGTCATTGTGCTTCTTTGATTTTACTACTGTGAAGGAAAGTATAAGAAAAATGAAGCTGCAGATTGGGCCTTAAAATAGTTGTTGAAAACTCACTGAAGTACACTCTTTTTACTAATCAACATATGTCAGAAACAAAATTTAGTGAGTACGAATTGTTGATTTAAAGGGGCTGTTTTCATATTAGTCACAGTAATGTGTTACAGTTTATAAAGCCAATTAACACTTCAATGAAAACAAACAGGAGAAAATATGTCAAGTACCTGTAACAAGGTCAAGCTAACTTTCACTTTTTCTCTATGTAATCTTCAGCAACGAAATTTTCTCTATTTTCAACTGTGTTCCCATATAATTTGTAGGATGTAATATAAATGTTATTTAAACTACCTCTCAGCCAAATTGTAAGAGTTAAGGGGGAAATACTTTTGATAAAACATTACAAAAAATGACCATAGTAACAGACTTACAAAAGTGCATGATTTTAATCATCTATAAATTTATGTAAAAGAAATCAAAATGTGAATTTCGTTCAAAGTAAAGTATTTCCTTAAGCAACTCTCTATTTTCAAATATTACACAATACCTGTTCTATGCAGACCTTTAAATATTGAGAAAATAAAGCTAAGAGGTTTAAAACTTGTAAGTAAGCTAATATAATTTAATATTTGTTACAGGTATACTAAGATCTTAAGAATCTGTAGCTATAAAACAGAATATTTCATTTCTATGTCTGTTTCTTTTTGTTTTTCTCAGTATCATCTTGTCTCTTTCTCTCGCTTATAGACACACACATACAAGCATATACACCCCCCCCCCACACACACACATGGGGTGGGGAGGGAAGACTGGGAAAGAGGGAGGGAGTGAAGAGAGAAGGAGAAAGAGAGAGACTCACAAACCAGAAATACTATTCAGAATTTGAGACTCTAATAATTTTCTAAAGACTAGTCATTACTATTGAGGTTAAAAAAATATGTAGAACTCAAGAAGGATGACCAAAATGTGGATGCTTCACTCCTTCTTTAAAAGGGGAGCAAGAATACATTTAGGAGGGGATAGAGAGGCAAAGTTTAGAACAGAGACTGAAGGAACATCCATTCAGAGCCTGCCCCACATGTGGCCCATACATATACAACCATCCAATTAGACAAGATGGATGGAAGCAAAGAAGTGCAGGCTGACAGTAACCGGATGCAGATCTCTCCGGAGAGACACACCCAGAATACAGCAAATACAGAGGCGAATGCCAGCAGCAATCCACTGAACTGAGATCGGGACCCCCGTTGATGTAATCAGAGAGAAAGTTCTGGAAGAGTTTGAAGGGGCTCGAGACCTCATATGAACAACAATGCCAACCAACCAGAGCTTCCAGGGACTAAGCCACTACCCAAAGACTATACATGGACTGACCCTGGGTTCCAACCTCATAGGTAGCAATGAATAGCCTAGTGAGGGAACCGTGGAAGGGGAAGCCCTTGGTCCTCCCAAGACTGAAACCCCAGTGAACAGAATTCTTCGGGGGAGGGCGGTAATGGGGAGAGGATTGGGAGGGGAACACCCATATAGAAGGGGAGGGGGATGCGTTAGGGGGATGTTGGCCTGGAAACCGGGAAAGGGAATAACATTTGAAATTTAAATAAGAATTACCCAATTTAATCAAAATGGAAAAAATATGTAGAAGAGTCTGTAAATCTTTCCACTACTTAAGCATGTTATGAACATTATGAACAAAGAGCTCCTGTTTTCCAATCTTAAGAAGCCTGCAGCCATTTTGTATACTAGTTAGCAACAGGTAGAGAAACAAAAATTAATCAAACTCTAGTCCAATGCAAGTGTATTTACTAATATGGAATATATATATATATATATATATATATATATATATATATATATATAATTTAGAATGTGTAGTTGTGCTCCAAGGTAAAAGAGTACAACTATAAGGACAAGCAAACAGAACAGACACTATTTTTTGATGAGGCATAAACAAAATTTGAGGTTGGGTTTGAATTATTTGGTGATATGCATTACTTCATTAATCCTTGCTGTCACAGACTTATTAATATGAATCAAAACTTTCTCCAAATTCTCTGCATAATAATCCCTAACTTTTCACTTCTAGAATCATATAGGATTATTCATGTTTACATATTGAGTTTTAAAAATTGGCTAATAGTCAATTTCTACTATCTCCATGAAACCATATATATTTTTTTTAGGTTGTAGCAATGAAGTATTTTATTCCTGTTCTGATATGGTTGTTCCTCAACTTCCTTTTATCCATTCAGTAAAGTGTAAATGGTTGTAGTCTCTATTTTATTTGTGAAATTATTTTTGTGTTTGTGTGCAATTATCTGTGTGTGGGTTAGTGCATGTGTGTGCAGTGGCCTATGGAAGCAAGGATTAGGTCAGAACCCAAGGGATGAAATTCCAGGCCGTTGTGGGTTGACCAAGTGGTTAACGGGAACTGAACTGGGGTGCTCAAAAGAGGGTGGAACCCCTTAACAAATTCATCTCTCCAAGGCCATGCTTAAACTTTTATTCTGTTATCACATGTGCCCAGATAGCATGATTCATATATTTATGAATATTTATATTTCTCTCTGTGCATGTTTACATGAATTCACATCTGTATGCATGTCTGTTACTGATTAAGGACTATGTAAATGCTACTTCACAATTTCAAGGTTTTATGTTGGGGGAGGGAGGCTATTTATTTTTATTTTCTGTTAATGATGACACGAGACAAGATCTCATTTGTAGGACAGGTACATCAGGAACCTGCTGTGTAGCCCATCCTATCTTTAGTTCATGAAAACACCTTATTTCAAGTACAAACTACTGAGGTTGTACATGTACAACCTACACCAACAAACAGACTTAATATCTGTTCTTTATTATTGAAATGCATTAATGAAAATGGAGCAATTTATAACTTAAGATTCTGCATAAACATATGTAATTTGGAATTCTACTTGTGCACATAGTGTTTTACTCAGTACATCGAAAACCTTCAGAAATGATTTATTGGTTAAACCTCTACTTGTAGGAATATTCTGAAGGCAGAACTTTATATCATTTTTTCTCTCTTTTGTTAAATCCATCATTTAACCTGTTCTCTCTCTCTCTCTTTTGTGTTCATATTATATTAGGTTTTTATAGGAAAAAATAAAATTGTATGCCTAAAGTAAGAATTCTAATTAACTTTTGATTGCAAGTTATCTATTAAACTAAGGCCCTGGAACAAAATACAAAGCAAGATTTTCATAAGGCGATGGTTAATATTAATTGCAGAATAAATATTCCTCAAGAAAAGCTTGTAATCATATTGACAGCACCACACAAGAGACAACAGCACAATATTAAAAAACCAAAGGTTTCTTTCCATAGGAAAACTATGTAGACAAATTTTAAACTGTGTTTCAAAAAGAAATTGCAAGTCCTATTTAAATGGACATTAAGTTCACACAAAACATGATTTTTACTTAAATGTAAACTTTAGTAAATTTCATAGTCATATATTTTTCTAAAGCAATCAAAAAAAAGCAAGAGAATCAAAATGATAATCCCAAGTTTTTACTCAGGAAATGCTGGTCTATTTTATTTTGACTATCTACAAAAGTATAATCATGAGTGCTATTTTACAAAATGTGACCAGTAAGAGAGATGTATACATTAACAGGATGACATTTTCACAAATTGTTAGCATTTTTCAGCAGTCCTCAGCAATATACTATAAGGACCCTAGATAATACCAGCAAGCCAGCACTCCCAGAAAGTTAAACATCTTTCATGATTGTCATTGCTATTCCATTAAGCATCGGAGACAATCTTTCTGTCTCCACTATTTTGTCATTATTAACTGAGTTTGATGGCATTTGAAACAAAATAGAAACAGAAAACAGTGAAATATTAAAAGCTTATGGAATTTTTGTATCTGAGGATAATATTTAAAATAATCTTTTCTGACATTTTAAAATGCAATTCTAAAATTCAAGGAAATATATACATTTGTTTTGATATTAAGAAATTATATAGATATATAATATATATGCAAACACACACATACACACATAATTTCCATTTCTTAATCCACAAATGGCTTTTGAGTTTCTCCTTTGAGGAAGATTAAATACTGTTTTAGGCACATTCTTAAATATTGTCTTGTTCCCACATCATAATGTCTAAAATAATTTAAGAAACTCCTTATTCCATTATAATACTAGATTTTTATTATGCATAATAAAAATAAAATTAATATAAGTTATATAAAATTGTACATAGAGAGATAATATATACCCTAATTGTTCATATTATCATTGAGATTCCAATAAATCATATTGAAAGTTATAAATACGAAACAATCATATACACCCTGCTGATGTAAGCATAGTTTTAAATTCTTATATTGAAAATAAGTTTAATAATAGTAGCATCTTAAGATGTGTCTCCATTCGATAGAAATAATATTAGAATAATATCTTTACTTTTAAAATCCTAATCACCGTTTTTTTTTTTGATGCTTGATATCATTTTGATAGTATCAAAAAATTGTTTTTCTGGTTTTCTTTGTTGAGAGTTTCACAACTAGAAAATATATAACTGACCAATACTGACTGTGATAAGAAACAATTAAAGTAACATTTAATTGTTTGATTTGAGATTTTAAGTCTGCAATTTAATCTCCATGCTACCAAATGTTTCTCTGTTCTTGTAATGATGCTGTGCTTAAAGCTTTATATTCTAGTCACACAAACATTTTTATTTTAGTATCATCATGGCTTTAAAAAAGGGAAAAACCACCATCAACATGATTTGTTGTCTGTCCTTCCACTTAGTTATACCCTGAGAGTGGATGGAACCTTACCAGCATGTCAGTATATCAGCAGTTTAGTTCACAAGAATCACCAGCAGTAGTTACATCCACTTCCAAACATCACTCAAATCAGTAGTAACAGTTCAGTCCAGAAGAAACCTCCAGGCTCTGCCAATTGGGCTGAGTCCACAGAAGCCACAGGAAGCTACCTGAATATCATGAGAATTTCTTTTTTTAAAAAAAATTAAGCATTCCATTTATTTATATTTAAAATATTATTCTACTTCCTGCTTACACCTCCACAAAGCCCCCATCCCACATCTGTCCTCTCTTCCTTCCCCTTTGCATCTATAAGGGTACTCTCCCACTTATCTACCCCCTCACCACAGAACCCGCATCCTCCTACACTGGAGCATCAAATCTCCACAGGACCAAGGGATTTCTCTCATACTGATGTAGCTCTGCTACATATGTAGCTGGAGCCATGGGTCCTTCCCTGTACACTTCTTGATTGGTGGTCTGGCCCTTGTTATACTGGGTGATCTGGCCAGATGATGTTGCTCTTCCTATGACTTTGGTGTCTTTCTCCCTACAAAGTCACAGTGAATGAGGATCAGTGAAGAAGGCAAGGCAAACCAATGCTACAACATCATTAGTGAGGACCATGTTGGCAAAGGTATCATCATCATCAACAACAACAACAACAACAACAGAAACAGAGAAAACTGTCAAGGTAAACAATTACTGCAGCATGTTCCACAGTCTGTTGGGTTATCCTTTATTTACATCCTTAAATCCTTTCCAAACACGACATGTCCTCTCAAATGTCCACTCTAGTAAAACCCGGCATCCTCTTTGTCAGGAAGCATCCATAAAAACATTACATGTATCTTCATATGTTACATATGTATAGGGGCCTGTCTGTCCCATGCATGCTCTTTGGCTAGTCGTTCAGTATCTTTGAACGATTATAGCCAATGCTAGTTGATTTTGTAGGTTTTCTTGTGTTGTCCCTGGATCCCTCAATCATTTCTCCCCCTCTTTCATCATACTCCCTGATTTTCACCTAATGTTTTGTTGTGCATCTCTGCATCTTTTTATATCAGGTTCTGGGTAAAGCCTCTTAGGTAAGAGTTATGCTAATCTGCCAAGTATAGCAGGATATTTTTAATAGCATCAAGGGCAGGCTTCATCTCATGGCATAAGTCTCAGGTTAGGTCAGTCATAGATTGGCCATTCTTTGAATTTGTGCTCTATCTTTACCTCTGCACATCTTGTAAGTAGAACAAATTGCGGGTCAAAGATTTATGGCTGGTTGGTGTCCCTATCACCCCATTGGAAGACTTGCCCAGTTATAGGAAGTAACAGTTTCTGGTTCCATATTCTCTATTGCTAGGAGTTTAGCTAGTGCCAAGCTCATAGATTCCAAGGATTATCAAAAATTAAAAACCTCAACAAAATCATAGAAGAAAACTTCCCTAACCTAAAAAAAGAGATACCCATAGACATACAAGAAGCCTACAGAACTCCAAATAGATTGGACCAGAAAAGAAACACCTCCCGTCACATAATTGTCAAAACACCAAACGCACAAAATAAAGAAAGAATATTAAAAGCAGTAAGGGAAAAAGGTCAAGTAACATATAAAGGCAGACCTATCAGATTCACACCAGGCATTTCGCCAGAAACTATGAAGGCCAGAAGATCCTGGACAGATGTCATACAGACCCTAAGAGAACACAAATTCCAGCCCAGGTTACTGTATCCAGCAAAACTCTCAATTAACATAGATGGAGAAACCAAGATATTCCATGACAAAACCAAATTTACACAATATCTTTCTACAAATCCAGCACTACAAAGGATAATAAATGGTAAAACCCAACATAAGGAGGCAAGCTATACCCTAGAAGAAGCAAGAAACTAATCGTCTTGGTATCAAAACAAAGAGAAGAAAAGCACACAAACATAACCTCACATCCAAATATGAATATAACAAGAAGCAATAATCACTATTCCTTAATATCTCTCAACATCAATGGCCTCAACTCCCCAATAAAAAGACATAGATTAACAAACTGGATACGCAACGAGGACCCTGCATTCTGCTGCCTACAGGAAACACACCTCAGAGACAAAGACAGACACTACCTCAGAGTGAAAGGCTGGAAAACAACTTTCCAAGCAAATGGTCAGAAGAAGCAAGCTGGAGTAGCCATTCTAATATCAGATATAATCAATTTTCAACTAAAAGTCATCAAAAAAGATAAGGAAGGACACTTCATATTCATCAAAGGAAAATTCCACCAAGATGAACTCTCAATCCTAAATATCTATGCCCCAAAGAAGGGCACCTACATACGTAAAAGAAACCTTACTAAAGTTCAAAACACACATTGCACCTCACACAATAATAGTGGGAGATTTCAACACCCCACTCTCATCAATGGACAGGTCATGTAAACAGAAATTAAACAGTGATGTCGACAGAGTAAGAGAAGTCATGAGCCAAATGGACTTAACGGATATTTATAGAACATTCTATCCTAAAGCAAAAGGATATAACTTCTTCTCAGCTCCTTATGGTCCTTTCTCCAAAATTACCATATAATTGGTCAAAAAACGGGCCTCAACAGGTACAGAAAGATAGAAATAATCCCATGCGTGCTATCGGACCACCACGGCCTAAAACTGGTCTTCAATAACAATATGGGAAGAATGCCCAAATATACGTGGAAATTGAACAATGCTCTACTCAATGATAACCTGGTCAAGAAAGAAATAAAGAAAGAAATTAAAAACTTTTTAGACTTTAATGAAAATGAAGGTACAACATACCCAAACTAATGGGACACAATGAAAGCTGTGCTAAGACGAAAACTCATAGCGCTGAGTGCCTGCAGAAAGAAACAGGAAAGAGCATATGTCAGCAGCTTGACAGCACACCTAAAAGCTCTAGAACAAAAAGCAGCAAATACACCCAGGAGGAGTAGAAGGCAGGAAATAATCAAACTCAGAGCTGAAATCAACCAAGTAGAAACAAAAAGGAACATAGAAAGAAACAACAGAACCAAAAGTTGGTTCTTTGAGAAAATCAACAAGATAGATAAACCCTTAGCCAGACTAACGAGAGGACACAGAGAGTGCATCCAAATTAACAAAATCAGAAATGAAAAGGGAGACATAACAACAGATTCAGAGGAAATTCAAAAAATCATCAGATCTTACTATAAAAACCTATATTCACCAAAACTTGAAAACCTTCAGGAAATGGACAATTTCCTAGACAGATACCAGG
Organism: Rattus norvegicus; assembly: GCF_021556685.1. Classification (NCBI taxonomy): domain Eukaryota; kingdom Metazoa; phylum Chordata; class Mammalia; order Rodentia; family Muridae; genus Rattus; species Rattus norvegicus. The sequence goes on along the minus strand of NC_141544.1, from coordinate 32,747,371 downwards.
TATCGAAGTTAAATCAGGAACAGATAAACCAGTTAAACAACCCCATAACTCCTAAGGAAATAGAAGCAGTCATTAAAGGTCTCCCAACCAAAAAGAGTCCAGGTCCAGACGGGTTTAGTGCAGAATTCTATCAAACCTTCATAGAAGACCTCATACCAATATTATCCAAACTATTCCACAAAATTGAAACAGATGGATCACTACCGAATACCTTCTACGAAGCCACAATTACTCTTATACCTAAACCACACAAAGACACAACAAAGAAAGAGAACTTCAGACCAGTTTCCCTTATGAATATCGACGTAAAAATACTCAATAAAATTCTGGCAAACCGAATTCAAGAGCACATAAAAACAATCATCCACCATGATCAAGTAGGCTTCATCCCAGGCATGCAGGGATGGTTTAATACAAGGAAAACCATCAACGTGATCCATTATATAAACAAACTGAAAGAACAGAACCACATGATCATTTCATTAGATTCTGAGAAAGCATTTGACAAAATTCAACACCCCTTCATGATAAAAGTCCTGGAAAGAATAGGAATTCAAGGCCCATACCTAAACATAGTAAAAGCCATATACAGCAAACCAGTTGCTAACATTAAACTAAATGGAGAGAAACTTGAAGCAATCCCACTAAAATCAGGGACTAGACAAGGCTGCCCACTCTCTCCCTACTTATTCAATATAGTTCTTGAAGTTCTAGCCAGAGCAATCAGACAACAAAAGGAGATCAAGGGGATACAGATCGGAAAAGAAGAGGTCAAAATATCACTATTTGCAGATGATATGATAGTATATTTAAGTGATCCCAAAAGTTCCACCAGAGAACTACTAAAGCTGATAAACAACTTCAGCAAAGTGGCTGGGTATAAAATTAACTCAAATAAATCAGTTGCCTTCCTCTATACAAAAGAGAAACAAGCCGAGAAAGAAATTAGGGATACGACACCCTTCATAATAGACCCAAATAATATAAAGTACCTTGGTGTGATTTTAACCAAGCAAGTAAAAGATCTGTACAATAAGAACTTCAAGACACTGAGGAAAGAAATTGAAGAAAACCTCAGAGGATGGAAAGATCTCCCATGCTCATGGATTGGCAGGATTAATATAGTAAAAATGGCCATTTTACCAAAAGCAATCTACAGATTCAATGCAATCCCCATCAAAATACCAATCCCATTCTTCAAAGAGTTAGACAGAACAATTTGCAAATTCATCTGGAATAACAAAAAACCCAGGATAGCTAAAGCTATCCTCAACAATAAAAGGACTTCAGGGGGAATCACTATCCCTGAACTCAAGCAGTATTACAGAGCAATAGTGATAAAAACTGCATGGTATTGGTACAGAGACAGACAGAAGACCAATGGAATAGAATTGAAGACCCAGAAATGAACCCACATACCTATGGTCACTTGATTTTTTCAAAGGAGCCAAAACCATCCAATGGAAAAAAGATAGCATTTTCAGCAAATGGTGCTGGTTCAACTGGAGGTCAACATGTAGAAGAATGCAGATCGATCCATGCTTATCTCCCTGTACAAAGCTTAAGTCCAAGTGGATCAAGGACCTCCACATCAAACCAGACACACTCAATCTAATAGAAGAAAAACTAGGGAAGCATCTGGAACCGATGGGCACTGGAAAAAATTTCCTGAACAAAACACCAATGGCTTACGCTCTAAGATCAAGAATCGACAAATGGGATCTCATAAAACTGCAAAGCTTCTGTAAGGCAAAGGACACTGTGGTTAGGACAAAACGGCAACCAACAGATTGGGAAAAGACCTTTACCAATCCTACAACAGATAGAGGCCTTATATCCAAAATATACAAAGAACTCAAGAAGTTAGACCGCAGGGAAACAAATAACCCTATTAAAAAATGGGGTTCAGAGCTAAACAAAGAATTCACAGCTGAGGAATGCCGAATGGCTGAGAAACACCTAAAGAAATGTTCAACATCTTTAGTCATAAGGGAAATGCAAATCAAAACAACCCTGAGATTTCAGCTCACACCAGTGAGAATGGCTAAGATCAAAAACTCAAGTGACAGCAGATGCTGGCGAGGATGTGGAGAAAGAGGAACACTCCTCCACTGTTGGTGGGATTGCAGACTGGTAAAACCATTCTGGAAATCAGTCTGGAGGTTCCTCTGAAAATTGGACATTGAACTGCCTGAGGATCCAGCTATACCTCTCTTGGGCATATACCCAAAAGATGCCTCAACATATAAAAGAGACACGTGCTCCACTATGTTCATTGCAGCCTTATTTATAATAGCCAGAATCTGGAAAGAACCCAGATGCCCTTCAACAGAAGAATGGATACAGAAAATGTGGTACATCTACACAATGGAATATTACTCAGCTATCAAAAACAACGAGTTTATGAAATTTGTAGGCAAATGGTTGGAACTGGAAAATATCATCCTGAGTGAACTAACCCAATCACAGAAAGACATACATGGTATGCACTCATTGATAAGTGGCTATTAGCCCAAATGCTTGAATTACCCTAGATCCCTAGAACAAACAAAACTCAAGACGGATGATCAAAATGTGAATGCTTCACTCCTTCTTTAAATGAGGAAAAAGAATACCCTTGGCAGGGAAGGGAGAGGCAAAGATTAAAACAGAGACTGAAGGAACACCCATTCAGAGCCTGCCCCACATGTGGCCCATACATATACAGCCACCCAATTAGACAAGATGGATGAAGCAAAGAAGTGCAGACCGACAGGAGCCGGATGTAGATCGCTCCTGAGAGACACAGCCAGAATACAGCAAATACAGAGGCGAATGCCAGCAGCAAACCACTGAACTGAGAATAGGTCCCCCGTTGAAGGAATCAGAGAAAGAACTGGAAGAGAAAGAGTTTGAAGGGGCTGGAAACCCCATATGTACAACAATGTCAAGCAACCAGAGCTTCCAGGGTCTAAGCCACTACCTAAAGACTATACATGGACTGACCCTGGACTCTGACCTCATAGGTAGCAATGAATATCCTAGTAAGAGCACCAGTGGAAGGAGAAGCCCTGGGTCCTGCTAAGACTGAACCCTCAGTGAAGTAGACTATGGGGGGGAGGGCGGCAATGGGGGGAGGGTTGGGAGGGGAACACCCATAAGGAAGGGGAGGGTGGAGGGGGATGTTTGCCCGGAAACCGGGAAAGGGAATAACACTCGAAATGTATATAAGAAATACTCAAGTTAATAAAAAAATAAAAAATTAAAAAAAATTAAAAAAAAATTAAAAACCAAAGGTATAAAGTGTGAATTTCAGCACTTCGGCCTTGTACAGATATGTAGAGGTCATTCCTGTGAGCTAAAAGCAAGCCTTCTTCGCAACCAACTCTTTTCACTTAGGCTTCTTGGCACAAAAACTTTAGAAAGTACATTATGTTGCTTATAAGTTATTTCCAGTGTATATATATTGTTCTGATTTAGTGTACTAATACAGCCTTCTAGTTCACTGAAGTATAAGACAGGAAGCAGAAAGAAGTACTTATGAAGCTAATAAAATGTTGATATATTTAGTATTCTAGCATTTATTGGTCACATACTCTCAAACTATTATAGGATGTTCAAAATCTTCTGGTCAATGGAAGCTTTCACAATCATGATTACTGATGAGAATGTGTTAAAGTGAACAATTTTAACACAGAAAAAGTTAGGATTTTGTCCTCTTTGATTCTTTTCTTACTATAGTTTACTTAGCATTATACTCTTCAACATATCAATATGTCTTAACACAAAATAAGTGTTATCAGAAAGGACAGATGTATAGAAAAAGAAAGAAAATATTAATGTTCAGGAACAAAAACCATTCCAGAAGCAAAAAATATGAAGTGTTTACTAAAAATTGAGCAGACTGAGGAGAAAATTAATCTAATGAACTTACGATGTCTGCAATCTGTGACTCGGCTTTACCATCTGGACTCATCTTTAAGCTCTGATCAATCAAGGTTTCAAGCTATGTTTGGCTTAGAGCCCATTTTCTATTTTGGCTCTGAAATATTTTTACTGTGACACTTCCCAGGAAAAAAGTAAGACTTCAATAAATACTAGTAACCTACATGTTTGTTCTTACATCCATAAGCAGGAAAATTCCTCTTCACTAGATTTACTCGAAAACCTTATATCATATAACTTCAACATAGGTTAAGCCCAAAGAACAGCCATGCTCAAATCTCTACAACCTAAGAAGAAAATTTTAGAAGCAATAACCAGCAAAATCTTTGTACATACATTAAATGAGGTCAAGATGCTCTTAGCAAAGAAGCCAATTTTATGAAAAACTGCTTCTATACAATGTGTGGAACAATATTTTAGTCTTAAAATTAGAAGTAGAGTAAGACAAATGATTCACAGTTTATTGTTATGAAACAAAAGATAGAGTGGAATAATTAAGCAGGTTTTGCTAATTACAAAATAAATGTGAAATTGTTGTTAAATGACAGAAATTCTGTGGCAGTATCTTTTTTTTCCTTTTTTCCTTTTCTTCTATCTTTAAAAGCTTTAAATATCATGTCTCTCAAGATCATGAAACTGACCATGATTCAAGGGAAGTTCATAAGTTTCCTTATAAAACTTCCAGAAATAGAAGATAAAAATAAATCGGTAATAAAATTATATTAGAAGATTTGACAGCATGATGACTTAAAATTGACATTTACTTCATGTAAGTTTTGTGTGAAGATAAAATTCAAGTAAATGTCCAAAGATCCTCAAATACAAATTGACGCTCACTCATACACTTCCTCCACTTGGATGGCTTCCATGATAAAATCAGCAAGCTTTCACTGACAAAATATCACTAAATAAATTTACAATTTTCTGTATACATTAAATAGATGTATCAGTTACATACCAGTTTATTGCTGGCATCTTATGTATTTGGTCATATACTTATATGCATACATATACACATAAATGTATATGACACACACACATATATATACATATAGATATACATACACAATTATGAAATTTAAAAAGAATATTGCACTAACATAAAATATTATCTTGGTGAGCATAGCTCTCATACCTCATCAAGGAAGTATTCTTTTTAGCTGACAGAACCTGCTACCTAGAATTACAACTGATCAAGATGCAAAGAATCAATAACCATGGGCAGTCCACCCTCAGTTGAAGCATCATCTACAATACAACCTCTTTCTATAAAGCACTGAGAAAGTCATTAAGAGAAGGCAGAACTAATGTAAGAACCAGAAACTCGAACATTCCTACTATGATTGCATATCTACATATGACAAAGATGCTGCACCCATGAAATCTCAAGTGTAGTTTCCTGCACACGATATTAATAACAAGAATACCAAGTTACATGTCATAGTGAATGCAAAAAAGCTTCCCAGGGGCCTATAAGTCAAAAAATACCTATTGACAGTCAATGAATAATGAGAAAGGAGGAATCAACTTTGTCTAGGGACAAACTTATTGATAAATCTTGTCTTAATTTATCATCTCTAAATACATGAATATATAGGCAACATTAATTAGAAGCAATAGGTTTAAAGTTTACAGGGAATCCAATTAATGTGTGTGTGTGTGTGTGTGTGTGTGTGTGTGTGTGTGTGTGTGCGTGCATGCATGTAAAACAAGTATAATTGTACAAAAACCAAGTTGAGTTTGCAGAAGTCATCATGGAGGGAGCACTAAGATTGATGTAACTACAGTGAATTTATTTTTATTTTCTTAAATTTTATTGAATATATTTTTATTTACATTTTAAATATTATTCCCTTTCCCGGTCTCCTGTCCATAAGCTGTCTTTCCCCTCTCCATCCCCTTCTTCTCTAAGGATGTTCACCTCACCATCTACCCCCCCATTCCCACCAGCCTTGGACATTCCCCTACACTGGAGGTCCAACCTTGGCAGGACCAAAGGGCATCTCCTTCTTTTGGAGCCCAATAAGGCCATCCTCTGCTAATATGCAGCTGGAGCCATGGGTCAGTCCATGTATAGTCTTTGGCTAAAGGTTTAGTCCTTGGGAGACCTGGTTAGTTGACATTGCTGTTCTTATGGGGTTGAAAGCCTCTTCAGCTCTTTCAATCCTTTCTCTAATTCCTCCAACAAGGGTCCCATTCTCAGTTCAATGGTTTGCTGCTATTATTCTCCTCTGTATCTGACATGCTCTGGGAGACAGCTATATCTGGTTCCTGTGAGCAAGCACTTCTTAGCTTCATTTATCTTATGTAGTTTTGGTGACATATATGTGATATGTGGGGCAGGCTCTGAATGGCTATTCCTTCAGTCTCTACTCCAAACTTTGCCTCCATATACCCTACTATGAATATTTTTGTTCCATCTTTTAAGAAGAAGTGAAGCATTGACACTTTGGTCATTCTTCTTCATGAGCTTCATATGGGCTGTGGATTGTGTCTTGGGTAATTTGAGCTTTTGAGACAATATTCACTTATCAGTGAGTTCATACCATGTGCGTTTTTCTGTGATTGGGTTAGCTCACTCAGGATGATATTTTCTAGTTCAATCCATTTGCCTATGAATTTCATGAAGTCATTGTTTTTGATACTTGAGTAGTACTCCATTGTGTAGATGTACCACATTTTCTGTATCCATTCCTCTTTACAGCTTCTAGCTATTATAAATAAAGCTGCAATAAACAAAACTGGAGCATGTGTCTTTGTTGTATGTTGCAGCATCTTTTGGGGTATGCCCAGGAGAGGTATAGCTAGCTCAATCCTGAGGTAGTGGAATGTCAATTTTCTGAGGAACCTCCAGACTGATTTCCAGAATGGTTGTACCAGTCTGCAATCCCACCAACAATGGAGGAGTGTTCCTCTTTCTCCACATCCTCTCCAGCATCTGCTGTCACCTGAGATTTTGATCTTAGCTATTCTCACTGGTGTGAAGTAGAATCTCAAAGTTGTTTTGATTTGCATTTCCCTGATGACTAAGGATGTTGAACATTTCTTTAGGTACTACTAAGTCATTCGGTAATCCTCAGCTGAGATTTGTTTGTTTAGCTCTGTACCCCATTTTTAATAGGGTTATTTGGCTCTCTGAAGACTAACTTCCTGAGTTCCTTGTATACTTTGGATATTAGCCCTCTATCAGATGTATGATTGGTAAAGTTCTTTCCCCAATCTGTTGGTTTCCTTTTTGTCTTAATGACTGTGTCGTTTGCCTTACAGAAGCTTTGCAGTTTTATGAGGTCCCATTCTTGATCTTAGAGCGTAAGGCATTGGTGTTTTGTTCAGGAAATTTTCCCCAGTGTCTATATGTTCGAGACTCTTCCCCACTTTTCTTCCATTAGTTTGCGTGTATCTGGTTTGACGTGGAGTTCCTAGATCCACTTGTCCTTAAGCTTTGGATAGGTTGATAAGAAAACTGCAAAGCTTCTGTAAGGCAAAGGACACTGTGGTTAGGACAAAACGGCAACCAACAGATTGGGAAAAGATCTTTACCAATCCTACAAAAGATAGAGGCCTTATATCCAAAATATACAAAGAACTCAAGAAGTTAGACCACAGGGAGACAAATAACACTATTAAAAAGTGGGGTTCAGAGCTAAACAAACAATTCACAGCTGAGGAATGCCGAATGGCTGAGAAACAGCTAAAGAAATGTTCAACATCTTTAGTCATAAGGGAAATGCAAATAAAAACAACCCTGAGATTTTACCTCACACCAGTGAGAATGGCTAAGATCAAAAACTCAGGTGACAGCAGATGCTGGCGAGGATGTGGAGAAAGAGGAACACTCCTCCATTGTTGGTAGGATTGCAGACTGGTACAACCATTCTGGAAATCAGTCTGGAGGTTCCTCAGAAAATTGGACATTGAACTGCCTGAGGATCCAGCTATACCTCCCTTGGGAATATATCCAAAAGATGCCCCAACATATAAAAAAGACACGTGCTCCACTATGTTCATTGCAGCCTTATTTATAATAGCCAGAAGCTGGAAAGAACCCAGATGCCCTTCAACAGAGGAATGGATACAGAAAATGTGGTACATCTAAAGAATGGAATATTACTCAGCTATCAAAAACAACGAGTTTATGAAATTCGTAGGCAAATGGTCGGAACTGGAATATATCATCCTGAGTGAGGTAACCCAATCACAGAAAAACACACATGGTATGCACTCATTGATAAGAGGCTATGAGCCCTAATGCTTGAATTACCCTAGATGCCTAGAACAAATGAAACTCAAGATGGATGATCAAAATGTGAATGCTTCACTCCTTCTTTAAAAGGTGAACAAGAATACCCTTGGCAGGGAATAGAGAGGCAAAGATTAAAACAGACACAGAAGGAACACCCATTCAGAGCCTGCCCCACATGTGGCCCATACATATACAGCCACCCAAGTAGACAAGATGGATGAAGCAAAGAAGTTCAGACTGACAGGTGCCGGATGTAGATCGCTCCTGAGAGACACAGCCAGAATACAGCAAATACAGAGGCGAATGCCAACAGCAAACCACTGAACTGAGAACAGGACCCCCATTGAAGGAATCAGAGAAAGAACTGGAAGAGCTTGAAGGGGCTCGAGACCCCATATGTACAACAATGCCAAGCAACCAGAGCTTCCAGGGACTAAGCCACTCCCTAAAGCCTATACATGGACTGACCCTTGACTCTGACCTCATAGGTAGCAATGAATATCCTAGTAAGAGCACCAGAGGAAGGGGAAGCCCTGGGTCCTGCTAAGACTGAACCTCCAGTGAACTAGATTATTGGGGGGAGGGCGATAAGGGGGGGAGGATGGGGAGGGGAACACCCATAAAGAAGGGGTTAGGGGAGGGGGATGTTTGCCCGGAAACCGGGAAAGGGAATAACACTCGAAATGTATATAAGAAATACTCAAGTTAATAATAATAAATAAAAAAAAAGAATGGGTCAATTTACATTCTTCTACATACTGACCTCCACTTGAACCAGCATTATTTGCTGAAAATGCATCTTTTGGATGGTTTTAGCTCCATTGTCAAAGATCAAGTGACAATAGGTGTGTGGGTTCATTTCTGGGTCTTCAATTCTATTCCACTGATCTACTTTCCTGTCTTTGTACCATTACATACCATTTTTATCACTATTGCTCTGTAATACTACTTGAGGTAAGAGATAGTGATTCCCCCAGAATTTCTTTTATTGTTGAGTATAGTTTTTTGCTGTCCTGTTTTTTTTTTGTTATTCCAAATGATTTTGCAAATTGCTCTTTCTAACTCTATGAAGAATTGAGTTGCATTTTTGATGGGGATCGCATTGAATCTGTAGATAGCTTTTGGCAATCTAATTATATTAATATGATTAATATAATTAATAATCTAATAATATTAATCCTGCCAATCCATGAGCATGGGAGCTCTTTCCAACTTCTGAGATCTTCTGCAATTTCTTTCTTCAGAGAATTCTATTCTTGTCATACAGATCTTCACTTGCTTGGTCAGTGTCCCACCAAGGTATTTTTTTTATTATCTGGAACTATTGTAAAAGGTGTCATTTCCCTAATTTCTTTCTCAGTCTGTTTTTCCTTTAAGTAGAGGAGGCTATTGATTTGTTTGAGTTAATTTTATACCCAGCCATTTTACTGAAGTTGTTTATCATATTCAGTAGTTCTCTGGTGGAATTTTTGGGGTCACTTAAATATTCTATCATATCATCTGCAAATAGTGATATTTTGACAACTTCCTTTCCAATTTGTATCCCTTTGACCTCCTTTCATTCTCTGATTGGACTGCCTAGGACTTTGAATACCATATTGAATAAGTAGGGAGAGAGTGGGTAGCTTTGTCTAGTCCCTGATTCTAGTGGGATTGCTTAAAGTTTCTCTCCAGTTAGTTTAATGTTAGCTACTTGTTTGCTGTATATTGTTTTTACTATGTTTTTGTATGGGCCCTGAATTCCTGATCTTTCCAGGACTTTTATCATTAAGGGGTGTTGAGTTTTGTCAAATGCTTTCTCAGCGTCTAATAAAATGATCATGTAGTTCTTTTTGCTTTGAATTTGTTTATACATTAGATTACATTGATGGATTTCTTTATATTGAACCTTCCCTTCATTCCTGGGATGAAGCCTACTCGATCAAGCTGGATGATCATTTTGATATGTTCTTGGATTCTGTTTGCAAGAATGTTATTGAGTATTTTTGGGTTGATATTCATAATGGAAATTGGTCTGAAGTTCTCCTTCTTTGCTGGTCATTGTGTGGTTTAGGGATAAACATAATTGTGACTTTCTGGTTCATTTATAAGATAGGAGACATCAACACCCCACTTTCATCAATGAACAGATCACGGAAACAGAAACTAAATAGAGACACAGGGAAATGAACAGAAGTTATGAAACAAATGGATTTAACAGAACATTTCAACTGAATACAAAAGAATATTCTTAGCACCTCAGGTTACCTTCTCCAAAACTGACCATATAATCAGTCAAAAAACAGGCCTCAACAGATACAGGAGGATAAAAATAATCCCATGCACTCTACCAGATCACACTGGACTAAGTCTGGTCTTCAATAACAACAAAACATCAGAAAGTCCACATACATTTGGAAGATGAAGAATGCTCTACTCAATGATAACTTGGTCCAGGAAGAAATAAAGAAAGAAATTAAAGACTTTTTAGAATTTAATGTAAATTAAGGCACAACATACCCAAAATTATGAGATACAATGAAAGCAGTGCTAAGAGGAAAACTCATAGCTCTGTGTGCCTCCAAAAAGAAGGAGAGAGCATACATTAGCAGGTTGACAGCATGCCTAAAATTTCTAGAAGAAAGAGAAGCAAATGAACCCATGATAAATGGAAGTCAGGAAATAATCAAACTCAGGGCTGAAATAAACCAAGTAGAAACACAAAGAACTATTCAAACAATCAACAAAATCAGGAGCTGGTTCTTTGAGAAAATCAATATGGGTCATAGACCCTTAGCTTATAATAATCACGGGGAACAGAGAGAGTATCCAAATTATCAAAATCAGAAATGAAAAGGGAGACATAAGAGAAACCGTGGAAATTTAAGAAATCATCAGATCTTACGAAAAAAGCCCATACTCAACAAAATTGGAAAATACAGATCAAATGGACAATTTTCTAGACAGATACCATGTACCAAAGTTAAATCAAGATCAGATAAACCATCTAAACTGTCTCATAACCCATAAAGAAGTCTCATAACCCACAAGATAAGTAAACAGTCTCCCAAACAACGAACAAACAAAACAAACAAAAAGCCCAGGAACAGATGGGTTTACAACAGTATTCTATCAGACCTTCAAGGAAGACCTAACACCAGTACTATTGAAATTATTTCACAAAATATAAACAGCAGGAACACTATCCAATTCATTCTATGAAGCCACAATTATGCTTATACCTAGACTACACAAAGACCCAATAAAGGAAGAGAACTTCAAACTGATTTCACTCACTCTATGCAAAAATACTTAATAAAATCTCACAAATCAAATCCAAGAAAATATTGAAATGATCATTCACCATGATCAAGTAGGCTTCATCCCAGGGATGCGGGAATGGTTAAACATAAGGAAATCCATCAACATAATCCACTATAAACAAACTCAAAGTAAAAAACACAATCACTTCATTAGGTGCTGAAAAAGCATTTGACAGAATTCAATACTCCATCATGTTAAAAGTCTTACAAAGATGAGGAAGTGAAGACCCATACCTTAACATCATAAAAGCAATATACAGCTAACCAGTAGCCAATATCATATTAAATGGAGAGAAACTTGAAGCAATCCCAGGAAAATCAGGGACAAGACAAGGCTGCCCACTCTCTCCCTATCTATTCAATATAGTACTTGGAGTCCTAGCCAGAGTAATTAGACAAGATAGGAGCTGAAAGGAATACAAATTGGAAAGGAAAAAGTCAAAATATCACTATTTGCAGAAGATATGATAGTATACTTAAGCGACCCCAAAAGTTCCACCACTAAACCACTAAGCCTGGTAAACAATTTCAGTAAAGTGACTAGATATAAAATTAGCTCAAACAAATAGGTAGTTTTCCTCTACTCAAAGGATAAACAGGTTGAGAAAGAAATTAGGGAAATGACACTATTCGCAATAGTCACAAATAATATAAAATACCCCGGTGTTACTCTAACAAAGCAAGTGAAAGATCTGTGTGACAAGAACTTCAATTCTCTGAAGAAAGAAATTGAAGAAGATCTCAGAAGATGAAAAGATGTCCCATGCTCATGGATTGGCAGGATTAATATTGTAAAAGTGGCCATCTTGCCAAAAGCAATATACAGATTCAATGCAATCCCCACCAAAATTCCAACTCCATTCTTCACAGGGTTAGAAAGAGCAATTTGCAAATTCATTTGGAATAACTAAAAACCCAGGATAGTGAAAATTATCCCAACCATAAAAGAACTTCTGGAGAAATCATTATCCCTGACTTTAAGCAGTATCACAGAGCAATATTAATTAAAGAAATGCATGGTATTTGTACAGAAACTTTCAGATAGACTAATGGAATAGAATTGAAAAATCAGAAATGAATCCATAAACATATGGTCATTCAAATTTTGATGAAAAAGCTAAGACAATCTAGTAGAAATAATGCAGCATTTTCAAGAAATGGTGCTGGTTCAACTTTTGGTCATCATGTAGATTATTGAAAATCACGTCTCAACTCCTGGTACAAAGCTCAAGCCCAAATGGATCAATAAATCCACATAATTCCACATAAATCCAGATATGCTGAATCTACTAGGAGATGAATTGGGGAATAAGTTCAAACACATTGGCACTGGGGAAAATTTCCTGATCAGAACACCAATGGCTTATGCTCTAAGATCAGCAATCAAATGGGATCTCATAAAATTTGTGAAGTTTCTGTGAGGCAAAGGACACTGCCAATTGCACTAAAAGGCAACCAACAGGTTGGGAAAAGATCTTCCCCAATCTTACATCTGATAGAGGTCTAATATCCAATATATACAAAGAACTTAAGAAGTTATACTCCAGTGAATCAAATACCCCCTTTAAAAATGGAGTGCAGAGATAAACAATGAATGCTTAACTGAGGAATATCAAATGGTTGAGAAACACCTAAAAAAATGTTCAACATCCTTAGTCATCAGAGAAATACAAATCAAAACAACTCTGAGATTCCACCTCACACCAGTCAGAATGGCTAAGTTCAAAAACTGAGGTGACAGCAGACGCTGGCAAGGATGAGGAAATAGAGGCTCACTTCTTCATTGTTTGTGGGATAAGCTGGTATATCCACTCTGGAAATTAGTCCTGTGGTTCCTCAGAAAATTGGACATAGTACTACCCGAGGACCACTCCTGGGCATATGCCCAAAAGATGCTCCAACATATAGAAAGATCACATGCTACACAATTTTAATAGCAGCATCATTTATAATATCCAGAAGCTGGGAAAAACCGTGTTGTTCCTCAACAGAAGAATGGATACAAAAAATGTAGTACATTTACACTATGGAGTTACTAAAAACAATGGCTTTCTAAAATTCCCAGTCAAATGGATGGAACTAGAAAATATCATCCTGAGTGAGGTAACCCAGCCACAAAAGAACATACAAAGCATGTACTCACTGATAACTGGATATTAAACCAAAATCTCAGAATTTCCATGATACAACTCACAGATCATATGAAACTCAAGAAGGAAGACCAAAGTGTGGATGACTCAGTCATTCTTAGAATGGGGAAGAAAATACTTACAGGAGTTAGGGAGTGGGGGTGACTTCAAAGGAAAAGAGGATGGAGAGGGGTAAATGCATGGCTGGATCATGTATGGGAGGAGAAAGGGATGATATACAGAGGGTCTTTCACATCTGCATCTAGCCTTATTTTTTATACTGGAGAAACAATGGGAGATAGTTCTGTATAGAGAGTCTCTGTGAAAGAAAGTCTTCATATAGACTCTCTACATAGAAATGTCTTGCCATGAAAGGCTAGCTCACAAACATATTACATTATAAAATAAGAAATCAGGCACTTCGAATAAAATTTTCAAAGTGTTACAAATTCAGAAAATGTATATGAAAGAAACAGTAATATACAACAAAGTAATTTCACATAGCAAATAAAAAGTATGCCTTAAAAAGATGACAGTTTTAGGTTTAAAATGGAAGGAATATGCCCATACATCATTGTTTCGATGCTCCATAAAGTAGTGTACACAATTTCTGATAAATTTGGAAGCTCTAGCATCCAAAAATATATATTTCTGTTGATCAGCAGTTTCTTGTACATCAGTGGGATTCACAGAATTATTGTCAGTAATTTCATTTAGTACATTATATAATTGAAGCGAGGTATTTGAACTCTGGTAATTGGACATTAAGTATGCTTTTAGCATTTACACACTGAAATGTGCAATTGAATTAAATTACTGGCATACAACGGCATAAGAAGCTCAAAACCATCTGCATGATTGCTCCTAAACCTTAACTTACCCAGTAGTCTACACTACAATTACATCATGACAGCATATATATATATATATATATATATATATATATATATATATATATATGCCCTTTCTACAGCAATTTTACTATATATTATGATAGTTATGTTATTATTGTGGATAATTAGTAATTTACTTACTAAATAGTACACACACACACACACACATATATACATATATATATATATATATATATATATATATATATATATATGATGTCTATATATATAACTTTGCTTTTCTGAAGATCCATAAACTCAGGATTTTAAATGAATATCATTCTTTTACCTGAGAGTAGTACATATGCCTTTCAGCTGCAAGTGCTTTAGCATTTTTTTTCTTCCAAGTAAATCCTTCCAATATGTGTTTGCCAAATTTTGGGGGGATCAGCTACTACTTATAGTGGATAATAAGAAGGGTATTTTAAATTCCAATATTCTATAGACCAAGAAATAGGCCCTTCATAGTTCCTTCAAGATTCCGAACACAAACAACCCTCTAGAGCTACTTATGTTTAGCAAAAATTTTAATCTTTTAACAAAGACTGGTTTATTGCGTTCTTCTAAAAGGAGTCACAAAATCCATGACATCTTTCTGATGTCTATAGGTAGCCTTCCAGCAGGATGGACTCTTTTTTTAGATGATCTATATGGGCTGGATGAAAGGAAGACAACCCTTGATTTCAGTAAATTAAGATTTAGGTTCTGTAATTGTAGTGTAATAATAAACTATTTATTATATAAACGGCACTTTTTCTTTTCACTCGGTAGACCATTCTCTCTTTTCTCCTTGCTAGGCTGCAGTAGGCAGGGTATGATCCTTCACTCTGTTTATTACCACTTTAGTAATGAAGCTTTAACAGTTCTCTTTGAGCCTCTCTTCTTTTATGCTCTTTTGTCACTACAGCTATTTACAAGAAATCTAGAAATAGCAAGTAAGGAAAACAGTATTTAAGCTCAGATAGCCACTGTTCTCATCCTGGAAATATCAGTGAATGTCCTTCAGCTAGGCATCCACACTGCTGTCTAACCTTGATCTTATTTATTATCACGCCAACATACCCTTGGAAGAAGAAAAATAACCTGTATTTTATGTGTTTAAAGGGGTCCATTTCAGATGTTCCTGACTTCATGCAGGGCTTCATTGCACAGCTTTCCATTACATTCTTCATATATTTCTTGCTTTGAGAAATGAATATATACATATATAAATACTTTATATAAATATATATGCATGCATATCTATATTTCTTATGTACCTTATGAATTAATGAATGATCTTCAGTTTTTATTGTTAGTGTTATAATGTTGTACATGATATTTTATTAATTATCTAAAATTTCAATATAATTCTTAGAATTAATAAGGACAATTTTATCATGCATTTAACATTTTATGCACATAGACACAGTATATTTATTCTAAATATTATTTATCATGCTTACATCTTATAGAGTTTCTAGGAAATTAAAGCTTAAATAAGAAAAAAGCCTTCCACATGTCATGAACTATGGCAATATATAGTACACTAAGAATATTTTAATTTTTTTTACAGCTGGATTTAAATATTCTTTAAGAGTGTTTTCATTTCTGTAAAGGCTGAAATTGTATGTTATGATGTTTGGTACCTATTCAGTTCTACAGAAAGATTAATTAATTTCTTCTTACCTAAGACAGTAACCTCAATAGTCCTTGATGAAGATTTTGATAGTCTTTGAGTTTTGAAATGTACTTACTTAAAAAAACAAACAAACAAAAAAAAAACAAAAAGAAAACAAGCAAATCGTGGAATCCTCAACTTGCAGAGTTGTTTTTCCAAATTAAAATTCATGAAAACTTTTGTTTTTATGTTTTATTCTAAAGAACAGAAGAGAATGGACAGTGTATATTTTTGTGGTTTATTTGAAAAATGTTATTTTATTAATATAACAAATATAGAACTATGAACAAATTTTTAAGCATTATTTTAAGGAATAAGACCCAAACAACAGGAAACGAAGTGATACAGAAACACTGAGGAACTCCGAGGGCTCTTATATTACCAGTTTATATTTTCATTTCTTGAAAAAAAAATTGAGTAGCTGAACAAACTACTCTGTTTCAGCAATTTGTTTATAGTGGTAATTATATTTTTAAAGAATACTAGAAATGAGACCAGGCGGTCGTTATGCCTCCCTTTAGTCCCAGTACTTGACTAGCAGAGGAATCTCTATGAGTTCAAGGCCAGTCTGGTCTACTGATTAAGTTCCAGAACACGGAAGGTTATTCCAAGACTGTGTCAAAAAAAAAAAATCCAAAAGCCAGAAAACAAAACAAAAACAAACAAAACAAAAACCCCACAAAACCATCCAAACAAAACACAACACAAGTAAAAAACAAGAACTAAAAATGTCACAAAAACCAGGAGTGGTTGTACCAGCTTGCAATCCCACCAGCAATAAAGGAGCATTCATCTGTCTCCATCTCCCAAGAAGCTCAATGCCCCAGTGTAGGGGAGTGCTCGGGCTGTGAGGAGGCACTTGTTGACTGGGTGGAGGAGTTTTCTCATAGAAGCAGGGGGAATGGGGGGAAGGAATAGGGGGATTTCGGTTTGTGGATGGGGAGACCAGGAAGGGGTATAACATTTGAAATGTAAGTGAATAAAATAACCAATAAAAATAAAACAAAAACACTAGTGCTTCTCCATCAGTGCTCAGTGGAACGCCTGTGTTTATAATCTTTAAACCTCAAAACAGAATCTTCACAGTCGAGTGGGGTGCTGTATGTTTAGACACTGTGTTCATGAGTACGCTTCTAGGAGGAAAGGACATTATTTGCACTTTCAAGTATTTACACGTTCATTTAAAAAGTATCTCTTTAGCAATTCCACCTAAGTGTAAACAGATTTTGAATACTCAAGTATCTGCATTATTTTAAGGTTAAACATCTGTGAGAATAAATATTAGGTGTTTTTTCTAAACAGAAAAGAACATATAAATGGTGTGAAATACAGTGGGAATTTTTTTCTACAGAAGGTATGTTTTTATTAGCAAATAGTGTTTTAAGACAGAAGCTCTTAAGACAAATTATGGCAGGAAAAAGTTTTGTAAGCTGCCAAAAATTGGAGGTCCTTTTCTGGTTTTAATATTCCTAATAATTGGGCTCAATATTTCTACAAAGGATATTGTATTATACGTAAGAGGAAAGTGCATGTTTAGTTGAACCTTTGAAGCATAGATAATTACAAAGTTACACTGTATTTATTATAAAAGCCTTATTTTATGAGGAAGTACATTCTTAGGCAGAATTCCTGAAGTGAATGTTTTCTCAAGCAGAAGAAATAAGACCATGAAGGGAAATATGAGTTCAGAAACTACTGACTTGCAAGAGAGGATGATAGTATACAATACAATAATTAATAATATAACTAAAGACTCCACTAATAAACTATAATTTGAAGAGAAACAAATGAAATTTTAAAAGTTTCATGAATTCATAGATATAGTTTGTTAATTTTTAATATTGATTAGAAGAATTAAAAAAGCTTAACTATATACATGTTAAGCATTAGATTAATAGTAAAATTGAATTTTGGAGCATGTGACATGACATGGCTCCCTGAAATAACATGCTCATATTAGTTAAAAAATTATGGGGTTGGGGATTTAGCTCAGTGGTAGAGCGCTTGCCTAGCAAGCACAAGGCCCTGGGTTCGGTCCCCAGCTCAGAAAAAAAAAAAAGAAAAGAAAAGAAAATTATTAGAGGCTACCCCCGCGGAGAGCTCATAGGCAGCACCCCACGAGCAAACTTGAGCCTCGGGACCACAGATAAGACCAACTTTTCTGCTCCAAGCGACCTGCCTGGTGAACTCAGGACACACAGAGGCAAAATTCCTCTAGGACCGGACACTTCCGGTGTTTACCTGGAGTCACAAACCCGCGGATCCGGGCCCGCAGCAGCTCTCTGCTCCCAAACCCAGTGGGAGAGAGACCTCACCGCCTGGTCACGTTGGCACTCCTGAGGCTGCAGAGCAGAAGAGACCACCAATACTGCCCACGCCTGCCCACATCCCTGGTCCAAGAGGAAACTGTATAAGGCCTCTGGGTTCCCGTAGAGGAGGGCCCTGGAGCAGCAGGACCACTGCTTCTGAGACTCCGCCAGAACCTGAAGGAACAGACCAGATAAACAGTTCTCTGCACCCAAATCCCGTGGGAGGGAGAGCAAAACCTACAGAGAGGCAGACACGCCTGGGAAAAAAGAAGAGACTGCACTCTGCACACATCTCTGACGCCAGAGGAAAACACCAAATGAAATCTGGAACCCTGATGCGCAGAAGCTCCCAGAAAGGGCGGCGCAGATCTTCCTGGTTGCTGCTGCCACGGAGAGCTCATAAGCAACACCCCACGAGCAAACTTGAGCCTCGGAACCACATGTAAGACCAACTATTCTGCTGCAAGTGACCTGGCTGGTGAACTCCAGACACAGGCCTACAGGAACAGCTGAAGACCTGTAGATAGGAAAAACTACAGGCCCGAAGCAGAACACTGTGTCCCCATAACTGGCTGAAAGAAAACAGGAAAACAGGTCTACAGCACTCCTGACACACAGGCTTATAGGACAGTATAGCCACTGTCAGAAATAGCAGAACAAAGTAATACTAGAGATAAACTGATGGCGAGAGGCAAGCGCAGGAACCCAAGCAACAGAAACCAAGACTACATGGCATCATTGGAGCTCAATTCTCCCACCAAAGCAAACACGGAATATCCAAACACACCAGAAAAGCAAGATCTAGTTTCAAAATCATATTTATTCATGATGCTGGAGGACATAAAGAAAGACGTGAATAACTCCTGGAGAGAAACACAGGAAAACATAAATAAACAAGTAGAAGCCTACAGAGAGGAATTGAAAAAAATCCCTGAAAGAATTCCAGGAAAACATAAATAAACAAGTAGAAGCCCATAGAGAGGAGTCACAAAAATCCCTGAAAGAATTCCAGGAAAACACAATCAAACAGTTGAAGTAATTAAAAAATGGAAATAGAAGCAATCAAGAAAGAACACATGAAACAACCCTGGATATAGAAAACCAAAAGAAGAGACAAGGAGCCGTAGATATGAGCTTCACCAACAGAATACAAGAGATGGAAGAGAGAATCTCAGGAGCAGAAGATTCCATAGAAATCATCGACTCAACTGTCAAAGATAATGTAAAGCAGAAAAAGCTACTGGTCCAAAACATACAGGAAATCCAGGACTCAATGAGAAGATCAAACCTAAGGATAATAGGTACAGTGAAGACTCCCAGCTCAAAGGACCAGTAAATATCTTCAACAAAATCATAGAAGAAAACTTCCCTAACCTAAAAAAAGAGATACCCATAGGCATACAAGAAGCCTACAGAACTCCAAATAGATTGGACCAGAGAAGAAACACCTCCCGTCACATAATATTCAAAACACCAAACGCACAAAATAAAGAAAGAATATTAAAAGCAGTAAGGGAAAAAGGTCAAGTAACATATAAAGGCAGACCTATCAGAATCACACCAAAGTTTTCGCAGAAACTATGAAGGCCAGAAGATCCTGGACTGATGTCATACAGACCCTAAGAGAACACAAATGCCAGCCCAGGTTACTGTATCCAGCAAAACTCACAATTAACATAGATGGAGAAACCAAGATATTCCATGACAAAACCAAATTTACACAATATCTTTCTACAAATCCAGCACTACAAAGGATAATAAATGGTAAAGCCCAACATGAGGCAAGCTATACCCTAGAAGAAACAAGAAACTAATCGTCTTGGCAACAAAACAAAGAGAAGAAAAGCAGACAAACATAACCTCATATCCAAATATGAATATAACAGGAAGCAATAATCACTATTCCTTAATATCTCTCAATATCAGTGGCCTCAATTTCCCAATAAAAAGACATAGATTATCTTTGACAGTTGAGTCAATGATTTCTATGGAATCTTCTGCTCCCGAGATTCTCTCTTCCATCTCTTGAATTCTGTTGGTGAAGCTTGTATCTACAGCTCCTTGTCTTTTCTTTTGATTTTCTATGTCCAGGGTTGTTTCCATGTGTTCTTTCTTGATTGCTTCTATTTCCATTTTTAATTCCTTCAACTGTTTGATTGTGTTTTCCTGGAATTCTTTCAGGGATTTTTGCGATTCCTCTCTGTAGGCTTCTACTTGTTCTCTAAGGGAGTTCTTTATGTCTTTCTTGAAGTCCTCCAGCATCATGATCAAATATGATTTTGAAACTAGGTCTTCCTTTTCTGGTGTGTTTGGATATTCCGTGTTTGCTTTGGTGGGAGAATTGGGCTCCGATGATGCCATGTATTCTTGGTTTCTGTTGCTTGGGTTCCTGTGCTTGCCTCTCGCCATCAGATTATCTCTAGTGTTACTTTGTTCTGCTATTTCTGACAGTGGCTAGACTGTCCTATAACCTGTGTGTCAGGAGTGCTGTAGACCTGTTTTCCTGTTTTCTTTCAGCCAGTTATGGGGACAGAGAGTTCTGCTTTCCGGCGTGTAGTTTTTCCTCTCTACAGGTCTTCAGCTGTTCCTGTGGGCCTGTGTATTGAGTTCACCAGGCAGGTTTCTTGCAGGGGAAAAATTGGTCCTACCTGTGGTTCCAACGCTCAAGTTTGCTCGTGGGGTACTGCCTAAGTCCTCTCCGCTGTGGCAGCATCCGGGAAAATCTGTGCCGCTCCTTCCGGGAGCCTCCGTCCACCAGGGTTTCAGATGACGTTTGGTGTTTTCCTCTGGCGCCTGGATGTGCACAGAGTGCAGTCTCTTCTGGTTTCCCAGGCGTGTCCGCCTCTCTGAAGGTTCAGCTCTCCCTCCCACGGGATTTGGGTGCAGAGAACTGTTTATCCGGTCTGTTTCCTTCAGTTTCCGGCAGTGTCTCAGGCGCAGGGGTCCTGCCGCTCCCGGGCCCTCCCCTAAGGGAACCCAGAGGCCTTATACAGTTGCCTCTTGGGCCAGGGATGTGGGCAGGGGTGGGCAGTGTTGGTGGTCTCCTCCGCTCTGCAGCCTCAGGAGTGCCCACCTGATCAGGCGGTGAGGTCTCTCTCCCACGGGGTTTGGGAGCAGAGAGCTGCTGCGGTCCGGGATCCGCCGGTGTGGGACTTCCGATAAACACAGGAAGTGCCCGGCCTTAGAGGAATTTTGCCTCTGTGTGTCCTGAGTTCACCAGGCAGGTTTCTTGCAGGGGAAAAGTTGGTCCTACCTGCAGTTCCAAGGCTCAAGTTTGCTCATGGGGTACTGCCTAAGTCCTCTCCGCTGTGGCAGCAACCGGGAAGATCTGCGCCGCTCTTTCCAGGAGCCTCTGTGCACCAGGGTTCCAGATGGCGTTTGGTGTTTTCCTCTGGCGCCTGGATGTGCACAGAGTGCAGTCTCTTCTGGTTTCCCAGGCGTGTTTGCCTCTCTGAAGGTTCAGCTCTCCCTCCCACGGGATTTGGGTGCAGAGAACTGTTTATCCGGTCTGTTTCCTTCAGGTTCCGGCAGTGTCTCAGGCGCAGGGGTCCTGCCGCTCCCGGGCCCTCCCCCACGGATGATCAAAAGGTGAATGCTTCACTCCTTCTTTAAATGAGGAAAAAGAATACCCTTGGCAGGGAAGGGAGAGGCAAAGATTAAAACAGAGACTGAAGGAACACCCATTCAGAGCCTGCCCCACAGGTGGCCCATACATATACAGCCACCCAATTAGACAAGATGGATGAAGCAAAGAAGTGCAGACCGACAGGAGCCGGATGTAGATCGCTCCTGAGAGACACAGCCAGAATACAGCAAATACAGAGGCGAATGCCAGCAGCAAACCACTGAACTGAGAATAGGTCCCCCGTTGAAGGAATCAGAGAAAGAACTGGAAGAGCTTGAAGGTGCTCGAGACCCCAAAAGTACAACAATGTCAAGCAACCAGAGCTTCCAGGGACTAAGCCACTACCTAAAGACTATACATGGACTGACCCTGGACTCTGTCCCCATAGGTAGCAATGAATATCCTAGTAAGAGCACCAGTGGAAGGGGAAGCCCTGGGTCCTGCTAAGACTGAACCCCCAGTGAACTAGACTATGCGGGGAGGGTGGCAATGGGGGGAGGTTTGGGAGGGGAACACCCATAAGGAAGGGGAGGGGGGAGGGTGATGTTTGTCCGGAAACCGGGAAAGGGAATAACACTTGAAATGTATATAAGAAATACTCAAGTTAATAAAAAAAAAAAAAAGACATAGATTAACAAACTGGATGCGCCACGAGGACCATGCATTCTGCTGCCTAAAGGAAACACACCTCAGAGACAAAGACAAACACTACCTCAGAGTAAAAGGCTGGAAAACAACTTTCCAAGTAAATGGTCGGGAGAAGCAAGCTGGAGTAGCCATTCTAATATCAAATAAAATCAATTTTCAACTAAAATTCATCAAAAAAGATAAGGAAGGACACTTCATATTCATCAAAGGAAAAACCCACCAAGATGAACTCTCCATCCTAAATATCTATGCCCCAAATACAAGGGCACCTACATACGTAAAAGAAACCTTACTAAAGCTCAAAACACACATTGCACCTCACACAATAATAGTAGGAGATTTCAACACCCCACTCTCATCAATGGACAGATCATGGAAACAGAAATTAAACAGAGATGTAGACAGACTAAGAGAAGTCATGAGCTAAATGGACTTAACAGATATTTCTAGAACATTCTATCCTAAAGCAAAAGGATATACCTTCTTCTCAGTTCCTCATGGTACTTGCTCCAAAATTGACCATATAATTGGTCAAAAAACGGGCCTCAACAGGTACAAAAAGATAGAAATAATCCCATGAGTGCTATCAGACTACCAGGGCATAAGGCTGGTCTTCAATAACACTAAGGGAAGAACGCCCACATATAAGTGGGAATTGAACAATGCTCTACTCAATGATAACCTGGTCAAGGAAGAAATAAAGAAAGAAATTAAAGACTTTTTAGAATTTAATGAAAATGAAGGTACAACATACCCAAACTTATGGGACACAATGAAGCTGTGCTAAGAGGAAAACTCATAGCTCTGAGTGCCTGCAGAAAGAAACAGGAAAGAGCATATGTAACCAGGTTGACAGCACACTTAAAAGCTCTAGAACAAAAAGAAGCAAATTCACCCATGAGAAGTAGAAGGCAGGAAATAATCAAACTCAGTGCTGAAATCAACCACGTAGAAACAAAAAGGACCATAGAAAGAATCAACAGAACCAAAAGTTGGTTCTTTGAGAAAATCAACAAGGTAGATAAACCCTTAGCCAGAATAACGAGAAGACACAGAGAGTGTGTCCAAATTAACAAAATCAGAAAGGAAAAGGGAGACATAACTACAGATTCAGAGAAAATTCAAAAAATCATCAGATCTTACTATAAAAACATATATTCAAAAAAACTTGAAAATCTGCAGAAAATGGACAATTTTCCAGACAGATACCAGGTACCGAAGTTAAATCAGGAAGAGATATACCAGTTAAACAACCCCATAACTCCTAAGGAAATAGAAGCAGTCATTAAAGGTCTCCCAAACAAAAAGAGCCCAGGTCCAGACAGGTTTACTGCAGAATTCTACTAGACCTTCATAGAAGACCTCATACCAATACTATCCAAACTATTCCACAAAATTGAAACATATGGAGCAGTACCGAATTCCTTCTATCAAGCCACAATTATTCTTATACCTAAAACTCACAAAGGCGCAACAAAAAAAGAGACCTTAAGACCAATTTCCCTTATGAATATCGACGCAAAAATGCTCAATAAAATTCTGGCAAACCGAATCCAAGAGCACATCAAAACAATCATCCACCATGATCAAGTAGGCTTCATCCCAGGCATGCAGGGATGGTTTAATACACGGAAAACCATCAACGTGATCCATTATATAAACAAACTGAAAGAACAAAACCACATGATCATTTCATTAGATGCTGAGAAAGCATTTGACAAAATTCAACACCCCTTCATGATAAAAGTCCTGGAAAGAGTAGGAATTCAAGGCCCATACCTAAACATAGTAAAAGCCATATACAACAAACCAGTTGCTAACATTAAACTAAATGGAGAGAAACTTGAAGCAATCCCACTAAAATCAGGGACTACACAAGGCTGCCCACTCTCTCCCTACTTATTCAATATAGTTCTTGAAGTTCTAGCCAGAGCAATCAGACAACAAAAGGAGATCAAGGGGATACAGATCGGAAGAGAAGAAATCAAAATATCACTATTTGCAGATGATAAGATAGTATATTTAAGTGATCCCAAAAGTTCCACCAGAGAACTACTAATGCTGATAAACAACTTCAGCAAAGTGACTGGGTATAAAATTAACTCAAATATATCAGTAGCCTTCCTCTACACAAAAGAGAAACAAGCCTAGATCGAAATTAGGTAAACGACACCCTTCATAATAGACCCAAATAATATAAAATACCTCGGTGTGACTTTAACCAAGCAAGTAAAAGATCTGTACAAAAAGAACTTCAAGACTCCTAAGAAAGAAATTGAAGAAGACCTCAGAAGATGGAAAGATCTCCCATGCTCATGGATTGGCAGGATTAATATAGTAAAAATGGCCATTTTACCAAAAGCGATCTACAGATTCAATGCAATCCCAAACAAAATACCAATCCATTTCTTCAAAGAGTTAGACAGAACAATTTGCAAATTCATCTGGAATAACAAAAAACCCAGGATAGCTAAAGCTATCCTCAACAATAAAAGGACTTCAGGGGGAATCACTATCCCTGAACTCAAGCAGTATTACAGAGCAATAGTGATAAAAAGTGCGTGGTATTGGTACAGAGACAGACAGAGAGACCAATGGAACAGAATTGAAGACCCAGAAATGAACCCACACACCTATGGGTACTTGATTTTTGTCAAAGGATCC
Organism: Rattus norvegicus; assembly: GCF_021556685.1. NCBI lineage: Eukaryota > Metazoa > Chordata > Mammalia > Rodentia > Muridae > Rattus > Rattus norvegicus. The sequence goes on along the minus strand of NC_141544.1, from coordinate 32,721,974 downwards.
AAAACCATTCAATGGAAAAAAGATAGCATTTTCAGCAAATGGTGCTGGTTCAACTGGAAGTCAACAGGTACTTCTACCTGTTGCAAATAGATCCATGCTTATCACCCTGTACAAAGCTTAAGTCCAAGTGGATCAAGGACCTCCACATCAAACCAGATACACTCAAACTAATAGAAGAAAAACGAGGGCAGCATCTGAAACACATGCGCACTGGAAAAAATTTCCTGAACAAAACACCAATGGCTTATGCTCCAAGATCAAGAATCGACAAATGGGATCTCATAAAACTGCAAAGCTTCTGTAAGGCAAAGGACACTGTGGTTAGGAGAAAAGGGCAACCAACAGATTGGGAAAAGATCTTTACCAATCCTAAAACAGATAGAGGTCTTATATCCAAAATATACAAAGAACTCAAGAAGACAAATAACCCTATTAAAAAATGGGGTTCAGAGCTAAACAAAGAATTCACAGCTGAGGAATGCCAAATGGCTGAGAAACACCTAAAGAAATGTTCAACATCTTTAGTAATAAGGGAAATGCAAATCAAAACCACCCTGAGATTTCACCTCACACCAGTGAGAATGGCTAAGATCAAAAACTCAGGGGACAGCAAATGCTGGCGAGGATGTGGAGAAAGAAGAACACCCCTCCATTGTTGGTGGGATTGCAGACTGGTACAACCATTCTCGAAATCAGTCTGGAGGTTCCTCAGAAAATTGGACATTGAACTGCCTGAGGATCCAGCTATGCCTCTCTTGGGCATATACCCAAAGGATCCCCCAACATATAAAAAAGACACATGCTCCACTATTTTCATAGCAGCCTTATTATAATAGCCAGAAGCTGGAAAGAACCCAGATGCCCTTCAACAGAGTAATGGATACAGAAAAAGTAGTACATCTACACAATGGAATATTACTCAGCTATCAAAAACAATGAGTTTATGAAATTCGTAGGCAAATGGTTGGAACTGGAAAATATCATCCTGAGTGAGGTAACCTAATCACAGAAAAACACACATGGTATGCACTCATTGATAAGTGGCTATTAACCCAAATGCTTGAATTACCCTAGATGCCTAGAACAAATGAAACTCAAGACGGGTGATCAAAATGTGAATGCTTCACTCCTTCTTTAAAAGGGGAACAAGAATACCCTTAGCAGGGAATAGAGAGGCAAAGATTAAAACAGACACAGAAGGAACACCCATTCAGAGCCTGCCCCACATGTGGCCTATACATATACAGCCACCCAATTAGACAAGATGGATGAAGCAAAGAAGTGTAGACCTACAGGAGCCGGATGTAGATCGCTCCTGAGAGACACAGCCAGAATACAGCAAATACAGAGGCGAATGCCAGCAGCAAACCACTGAACTGAGAATAGGACCCCCTTTGAAGGAATCAGAGAAAGAACTGGAAGAGCTTGAAGGGACCCCTTATGAACAACAATGCCAAGCAACCAGAGCTTCCAGGGACTAAGCCACTACCTAAAGACTATACATGGACTGACCCTGGACTCTGACGTCATAGGTAGCAATGAATATCCTAGTAAGAGCACCAGTGGAAGGGGAAGCCCTGGGTCCTGCTAAGACTGAACCCCCAGTGAACTAGACTGTTGGGGGGAGGGCGGCAATGGGGGGAGGGCTGGGAGGGGAACACCCATAAGGAAGGGGAGGGGGAGGGATTAGGGGGATGTTTGCCAGGAAACCAGGAAAGAGAATAATACGCGAAATGTAAATAAGAAATACTCAAGTTAATAAAAAAAAAAAAGAAAGAAAGAAAGCCAGCTGGGCAAACCAGAGGAAGCAATCCAGTAAGCAGCACCCTTCATGGTCTCTGCATCAGCTCCTGCCTCAAAATTCCTGCCCTGTGTGAGTTCTAGTCAGACTTCCTTTGGTGATGAACAGCAATGTGATAGTGTAAGCTGAATAAACCCTTTCCTCACCAAAAAAAAAAAAAAAAAAGAAAGAAAGAAAAGAAAAGAAAACTATTAGAAACCCTTGTGAAAGGAAAGAAGCAATTGGTAAAAGTTGTTTTGACATTTCCATGTATACTATAGTACATACATGGATGGACATACACACACACAGACACACACACACACACTACACACACACCACACACACACACACACACACATACACACACCATACACACACACACACCACACACCACATACACACACACACACACATACCGTACACACAGAAACAATATACACACACAGCACACACACCCATACCACATGCACACCACACACACACACACACACTCTCTCACACATACCATACACACCACACACACACACACACACACACACACACACACAAAAACACACCAAACGTCCCGTACAATTACAGAAAGGTATTTACAATAAATTAGTAAAATAAAAAATAATAAAACAAAATTATAAAATATAATAAATATAGTATTCATTTGTATTTAAGGAACTCTAGCTCTGATTTTTTTAAAAAGTATGCTTAAGTACGAATAGACAGATACATATATTTTAAAATCTTTATTAGTTCCAAAGAATTAATGAAGGAGAGAAAAATGTTTCCAACACCAAATACTATAAAGTCTCGTTAAATCATTAACTTTCTTCTCAAACACAGAATACTCTCAGATTGTGTACTTCAAATTCTCTCTATAAATATTGAAAACTGATGCTACAGGGGTGATTATGATGTGAGCAGAAAACAAAATGCAAAACAGTGGATATGTAATAAAATACTGTTGGTTATAATATCATGAAATTCTGATATCACTGACAATAACAAGGTAAGAGAAGATCGTTCTGATATGTAATTGAGAATACATATATACATATATGTAAATTATAGAAAAATAATTGATCATATGTTTTTCAAAAGTTGTATGAAGAGTACAGATGGTGAAGAGAAGGTCCTTAGGGATTAATTTATAGTTATAGTAACATATTTAGAAGATATCCTAATATACTACTACATGGCAATTTATTTGTAAACGACAGCTATACATTGCATCTCTAAAAATCTAAGACTATTTCTCAGCAAAGGCAAAGGGTAAATGTCTGAGGATCAAGATTTAACATTATTGAACATCATTCAAATGTATGTGTTGAAACATCATGGGGTACCTTAGGATGAATAAGTATATATGTTGGTCAAGAAATAAAGTTAAATTAACTTTAAACAAGTTCCTATTAGTGAATAAAATAAACTGATTATAAAAATTTTTTCATACATACATACATAAACACAGAGAGAGAGAGAGAGAGAGAGAGAGAGAGAGAGAGAGAGAGAGAGAGAGAGAGAGAGAAGAGAGAGAGAGAACACTGGTAAGGATCAATAAGAGAGTCCCTCACAAATATTAATATTTTTCCTGTGTATATATATACATGTGCATATATATACATATATATACATGCACATACATATATATTTATACACATACACGTTTCATATATGTACGTAAATGAAAGTAACTGAAGAAAACAAATTATCATATTCTTCATCATTCATCAGGATCTAATCAATGGTAAATGTATCCTTTGGAACATTCAGGATCAAGTCAGATTTTGTTCCTGTTTAAGTTCATTCACAAAACCTTTTCTGCTGTCTATTTTCAGCTTCTCTCTTCACTTACTGAAAAGACCATTGCATATCTACGTTGTCAAGTACTTTTATATCGTACAGTAATGTTTTCAAACATTTCTACTTCACCGTGCATTCCAGGCTATGAGGTGTTTGTGTGATTTAGTTGTCCTGCTGCACGGGGACTGCCTGCAAAGCTCCTTTGCTGAATTCTACCTTCCACTCACAACACTTATTTTCCTCCTAGAGCAAATTTGGTTAAACCCATTGTGTGATACTGCCCTGTTTCATTTTATTTTGTTCCTATTTAGAAAATAAGGCCCTTAAATCCCTATGCTTGAATGGCTCCCTTTCAATCTGCTTTTCCATGTTACCATTAGGCCACCCACTCGCCTCACAGGAGGCCGGAGATGAGGGCGGTCTGGCTGCATAGTAAGGAGGAACAAGTTTGTGATTCCTGTGAGCACACTGCATTTTCCTAGAAATCCGTGTTCCTATAGTGTGTCACGCTGACACACTTCTCGTGTATTCTCCTGATAATACCTTGCTCTCATTGAGCGTCTTACTCAACACTTTTATCATATTGTTGATACCTCTCATTTAAATCTTACGTGGGAGGCCATCTTCTCCTCCCTCACACAGTGCATAAGACCTTGTGTTATGCACTGTATTATGCTCAGTCTTTAATCCCTAAAATCACTGAACATATTTATTACTACATTGTAGAGATTTGTTAAAAATATCTACTGCACTGAATATTTAATTATTAATTATTCTTCCTACACTCTGGATTCTTCCAGGCATATTAAAGAAACACATATTCCAACTAGTTATTTAATATGGCAACGTATTTAGTAAACAAAGATCAAATAGATATTAAATGTAACAAAACACAGTTTGCCAATTATAATGTATTCCTCTCACAAAAGTGGCTACAAATAAGTTTAAGGACTTAAATGTCCCTATTTTTTTCTTGTTGAGGGTTTTTAGTCAGTTCATGACGTGTTTGTTTCCTTCACTGAATTTAACTCTCCACATACTGTACTAAGTGTTGTTGCCTGCTCAAGCACATTTATAAAATTGCTACGTAATATGAATATTCACACCAATATTCTAAGGCCACAATAAAATTGACTAGTGAAGCACTCGTATCAGAAGAAACATTGCCAAAAGCCTGGGGTCTCTAGCAAACCGATAAACAAACAAAAGGGTATTCTGTACGCATAGAAAATCATATCTGACCATAAACATTTAAAAATACACAAATGCCACCAAAGTCAACTGATGTTGCCATGTTATTCATTTAAAAAATTCAGGTAATGTCAAGAGACTGTACTTTATGTAATTCCATGAAATTAATACAGAAATATGTGCTTTCGGTTGTCTTAGTTAGAGACCCGCACATTCTGAATAACAAGGAAAAAGCAGATGAAGAAAATTAAGAAATAAAATAAAATAATAATAAAATTCAAAAAGTTAAAACAAACGTTTTGAAAATACTTTAAATACTCACTCTTATAAGATTTTAGGAAAACAATTTAGCCAAATATTAAATGGCATATAACCTACATATAAATGACATAAAATCAGTAGAACTAATGTCACTTGATTAAATCAAATGCATGTTTAGTAAAACAAATTTTATATACACACAGACACACAAAGTGAGAGAGAGAGAGAGAGAGAGAGAGAGAAAGAAAGAGAGATGGTTGGGGTTTTAGCTGAATGCCGCATATCTAAGAAAAATCATTTGATCCACCAATAAATGGTTTTAGCATTTCTAGACTGGGAGATACTCTATGTGAAGTTTAATAAGGAAGTTTAAGAACTGAAAAATAGTTACAGTTTATGTTCAGGTTGTTTGGAAGTATACAAATAGGTATCAACAAATTTGGGTGTGGCATATCTATCACTGCCATAAACCAGAGCACGGGAGGATAAAATCGATAATAATGGCTTAAGAATCGATGCAGGGGTGCTCAGGATAGCAAGGTGGTGAAGAAAGGAGAATGAGGTGGTATGGCCTTTTCTTCTGGCTTCTGTCTCTGCGCCCCTTGAAGAACTTCCAGCAGCACCAGCATGTGGGACCATCCGTATCCATAGGTTCACCACCTCTGTGGGCCGTCGCAGCCACTACAAGGTGGGGCTGGGGAAGAGTTTGCCATTTCTTGTGGAAAACAGTGCTGGTTACCAGCTATCATGACCGTGTAGTTTGGATCTGGATTTGCTGCTCCTTTCTTTATAATAAGGCACATGCTACTTAAAAAGTAAGGAAACTCATCCCTTTAAGAGAATGAAGAAAGTTTAAGAGATATGATCTGAAAGTTAGATTAAACCCTTGAATTCTTATACTAGAAAAAACTGTAGATAAACTAATGACATAAAAAAGAATTGAAAATTAAACAAACAAAAGGACATACTGAACACATAGAAAATCATATCTGACTGTAAACATTTAAAAAATACACAAACACCGCTAAAACCAAAATTGTTAAAGAAATAATCAGATAATGTCAAGAGACTGTACTTTTGGTAATGCCATGAAATCCAAGTCCCAGGCCAAGACAATTTCTCAAGGAGAACAAAAATAAACCTTATCTTATATCTGTTGGCTACAACAAAATACCATGTAATAGTAACTATAACTCCATCATTCTGAGGTTTTGATGATAGATCAGTGGGATAATGTCTTTGAGTTCTGGCAAAACTACAGTATTCGATTCATGCCAGCCAGGAATATTTATGATATTATCCTTTCAAAATTGCCACCATGGCCGCATGTTTTTTTAAAGCATTTTCTTAAACACCTATTCTTGTTGTTTCTTTGTCTGCTGCACATCTCCCTCTGCCTTGTCTCCCAAGACCCACTTAAAAAATGTGTTTATTTTTTCATTCACTTTACATTCCATTCACTGCCCCATTTCTGGTTATGTCTCCCATAATCCTCCCCCCCAACCACTTCTCCTACCCTGGCACTTCAAGTCTCTGCTAGGCTACGTGCTTCCTTTCCCACTGAGGTCAGAAAAGGCAACCTAGCTAGTAGAACATTATCTCACAGACAGGCAATTGCTTCTAGGATAGCCCCCTCTCCACTTGTTCAGAACTGAGAGGAAGACCAAGTTGCATATCTGCTACATATGTAGCAGGACACCTAGGCCCAGCTGATGTATACTCTTTGGTTGGTGGTTCAGACTCTGAGATCCCCAAGGATACAGGTTAATTGACTCTGTTGGTCCTCCTGTGCAGTTCCTATCCTGTTTGGGACCTGCAATCCTTCCTTCTATTCTTCCATAAGAATCCCCAAGCTCCATCCACTGCCTGTGGGTGTCTTCATCCATCTCATGAACACCTTTCTAGTTACTTGACCTCACCTCCCTATAAGTACTAGTATATAACAATTGAATGTAGTTTCTACATTTCTGAGAGAACGGTTGTCTGTCTTAGCTTGTGTGATCTCACAAGTTTTGTTTTCTTCAGTCTTTTCATTATTAAATCCTTCTATGAAAAAAGAACACCTCTTGTCTTATCCTATCTTCGGCTTTGGACTTTTTTGGCTCGATAAGAAGAATCAGTTTTGAATATGAGCCATTTCTCATCTTAAGTCTAAAGAGGTTTTCCTTATCTCATTTTTAAAATCAAAAGTGACTTTTATCCCAATAATAATAATAATAATAATAATAATAATAATAAAATCCATTATGAAATCATGGCAATGCATAGAAATTTTGCTCTACCTCCAGACAATGTTACCAGAAATATAGTTGGAAATGACTGTTGGAAGTGAGTTGGAAAAACGTGTTGCTTAATACTCAACAACTTGTAGGAAGTCTAAATGGGAATACACACTGGTAAGACATACCTATACTTAAAACAGATACTGTCCCAACTCTTTGTAACAGTTCTATTTTGTTCTAATCTCTAGAATTCTCAGAAATGTGAATTTCTGAACTATGGCATATGATATATTTAATCATTATTATTTACAAAGTTAGGTCAACACAGAGTTTCTACTGTTATATGGAGTGAAATGTTAGCATGTGTCTATTCCGCACAGCTTCGCATTTCCCACTTGCTGTTGTTTTTCCTTTTACATTGGTTTTGTTGTCTTCATTCTCATATGCTTTGTTAATATGATTTGTATGTTTTGGGGAAACTGCCATATGTTTGGGGGATGTCTTCCAGTATATGTACAAAGTTATTTGAAGATAAAAATGTACCCTTGCCTTCCTTTTCATTCTTTTTCATGGTTTTCACAAACGCTCTTCGGTATGACAACAGTTTCTAACCTCAGTTGATGAACTTGGATGAATTAACCCAATTATCAACAGTTACACTTTTTTTTTCTCGTTTACACTTAATGTGTATTAAAATACATTTCATTTGGAATTAGGATGCAATCACACAACAGTATACACACACTGGCTTTCCCCTTTCTTACGAAGATATTCTAAATATTGGCACTATTTGAAAGATTCTAAGTTAGAAGGCAAACTAGTACAAAAAACATAAAGTAGAAACAAAGTCTGAGGTGAAAAGGATTCACACAAGTTAATATAAAGAAAAGAGGCTTGGTTGAAATTGAGAATCATTGTCCAGGTCTCATTTCCAACTTGGTTATTGCTTGTTAATTTTGTAGCATTTCTATTCTTTTTGGAGGCAAAAGATGATAACCCTGGTGCCTAGATTAAATCACATTCTTACAGCCTTTAAAAGTCGCCAACCTTTAAACTTACTTGTAAAACAAGGGTGTGTCACAATATAGAGTTGTTTTTATTCTTTTTCATAAAAATAGAAGGAATAATGAAGAAGCAGAACTAAATCTGCTTCGATTCCTAACTTCATCAATGCATACAACACCAGTTTAATCCTTGATTACATCATCATCATCATCATCACCATCATCCTCGTCACTGTAAAAAATAAACAATGAACTCAGTCCCTTCGAGTATAAAGTTGATTTATCTTTGGTCTCAGTGTCAAAGAACTGAGGAACCTGAAGGTAGCATTAGTGGAGATCCTTTATTTTGTCTGACAGTTGCTTTTGACTCTTAGAAGCATGCCTTCAGGCACTTAACTTATTCTCTGACCTTTGCCGAAAACTCAGTCAATGCCCAAACATAATAACAAAGAAAAAATATCATAATAGAAGAACTAATAGCCTTAGGCCGAGTTATGGATTCCCTGGAGGTCTCATGTACCTGTAAACACCTGACAGGGCTGCCAATTACTCTGTGTGTGTGTGTGTGTGTGTGTGTGTGTGTGTGTGTGTGTGTGTGTACGTGTGTGTGTTTCCCAACACTCAAACATTGTCATCAGTTCAACACTTAATAACAGCATGCGATTGTGCTGACTGCTACCATAAAAGAAGGTTCCCCCCACACATTTCTCTCTGAAAAGTCACCAATATTTTCATTTTTCTGAATTTGGTGGATTAGTACAGAGGGTTTTAGCAAACCCGACCTTTCTTCAGGTTATTCTTTTTCTCAGTTTTGTAACTGAAACATATTAAGTAGAACGCAGTACTAATTTTAAAAACATAGCGAGAACTATTGTTACTGTGTCATTCATATCTATGATTTTTTTTGAAAGGCTACCAAACAATGAGGTTTTAAGATTTCAGGAACGCTCTCCCTTGGAGACTGAAATACGTGTTGATGGATGATGTGCCTTCATTTATTCATAACTTACTAGGATGCTGCTCGCCCACTTCGATGGCAGCTTTCCTGAGATAAAGAAAAATGTTTTACTTCTGAAAGAAATAGCTTCTACAAAATAGATTATTCATAAAGTTTAACTCTACATTTCTCGCCGGTATTTGGTGTACAATGCATTTATTCATTTAAAAAAACACCTCTGTTTTTGATTTTTACTAAAATCTGTGTGGAATTGAAATGATCGGATATGTCATATGTACCTGGGTGTGCCTCTGTATTAATTAATTGGAAACTCATCCCTTATTAATGCTAGGACTGAACATGTCTCTTAAACTTTCCTAATAAAGTACTACCATTTCATATTTATTTTTCAGTTTTTTCCTCCAGAGGCTCAGAAGATAAAATGTGGTTTCTGCGGATATTATACTGGGGTAAACATTTACAGGCTTAGTCATGACGATTATTTTTTTCTTCACAGAGACTAATATGCGTGTTTGTCCACATCTTCATCACGTTATGATCAGCTATGTGCAGTTGTTTATGCTTCTCAGTTTTTCATTTTATGATGTGGTTACCTGAATTGCACACAGGGATTTGTTCTGGCCTCTGTGATGAAGGTGGTACCATGTACTAGTGTATATAAGTAATGTACTATGTGTGCTTGTGTGTGTCTGTTTGCGCATGTGCATGCATGTGTGTGTTAATGCCCATATAGAGATCAGAGATTATGTTCGGTTGCCTTTTCCTATTCCTTCCCATCTTATATTTTGAGAAAGGATCTCTGACTTCACTGACTGAACTACACTTGCTAACCAGCAAATCCAAGGGATCCCTGTCACCAGCTTCCTAGTACTGGGTTTGTAACTGCACTCTAGGTGCACAGGATTGAACTGAGGTATTTATGCTAGCACAACTATGTCATTCACTGGGTCATTTCCCCTGCTTTTGTAGATACAGATCTTCATGGCACAATCATTGTCTTTGTTTTGTTTTATTTATTCCTAACAGAATAATATTGTCTCTTTGATTTTTATTTTGGTAACCTAGCTCTTCCCTATTTTGGCCAGGAAACTCCAACTAAAGTCTAATCAAACTTGTGGGACTTTTCATACACAAAAATGTTTCACTGACTTTTCTCCTTCTGTGTTCCTCTTCGCCACTTCTCTTTTGCTCTAATCTTTAGTCACTCCTCCTTTTTAATCATAGACATTCAACAGTGAACGATTTCCCTCTTAGCTCTGGTTTAATACATGGCATGACACTTCAACGCAGGTCTTCCTTTGCATGCTCATCACAGAACGATTGTAATTACTGTTGTAATTACCTTCTGTTATCAACATGCAGTGTGAGTCTAGCCTCTGCTGACTGAAACACATTCTTTGTGTTGTTCCTTGAGTCTTCCTTTTACACATTCTATTTTTTTGATGTCACTCTGTTTTTTTGGAGAACAAATGTTTTTCTGTTGATGGCATGTGCCTCATAGAAATATACCAAATATCATCTTCATTTTTTACACTACATGGAACTGAAAATTATGTATTTCCCATTATTATTGCTGAATAGTTGTTTTTACATATGCACATTTAATTGCATTCCTTAACTATTCATTTTTTAAATTATTTCTTTAATCTGATTTTCTGTGCATTGGTTTGAGGATATCAGATCCCCTGAAACTTACAGACAGTACTGAGCTACTATGTAGGTGCTGAGAATTGATCCTGAGTTTTCTGGAAGAGCAACCAATGATCTAAATCACTCGGAAATCTCCCCAGCCTATCTATTAATACTTATCTATGTTAATAAATAGAAGTTTACATTGCTAAAAACAGTCTCTCTTGAAATCTATGTAATATTTATTTTTTTCATATTTTTCTTGGCAAAATATTATTATAGTTAGAATAACTCCCTTGTTTATCTATACAGTTAATATTTTACACAAATTTTCAATAGGCTCATAATTAAGTCTAAAAATTCATCTGATATAAACTACATACCTCAATATCATATGCATAAATTTATTAATTTTTATTATATATATATGAGCGGCAGAAACATTAAAGTTTGAGGCCACCCTGTATTATATAGCATTACCTGTCTTAGGATATTATGAAAAATCTATAGAATTCCATATCTTTCACTAACATTTCCAGGGATCTCCTTCTCTCTCTCTCTGTCTCTGTCTCTTTTGTCTCTCTCTCTCTCTGTCTCTCTCTCTCTTTCTCTCTCTTTCTCACTCTCTCCCTCTCCATATATATATGGAGTATATGTGTGTGTGTGTGTGTGTGTGTGTGTGTGTGTGTGTGTGTGTGTTTATGCATGAAATGAGGGGGCAGTCACTAAACCATGATGGCATAAGTGGATGTGGGCATGAATATTCTTTTTTTTTTTTTATTAACTTGAGTATTTCTTATATACATTTCGAGTGTTATTCCCTTTCCCGGTTTCCGGGCAAACATCCCCCTCCCCCTTCCCCTTCCTTATGGGTGTTCCCCTCCCAACCCTCCCCCCATTGCCGCCCTCCCCCCATAGACTAGTTCACTGGGGGTTCAGTCTTAGCAGGACCCAGGGCTTCCCCTTCCACTGGTGCTCTTACTAGGATATTCATTGCTACCTATGGGGTCAGAGTCCAGGGTCAGTCCATGTATAGTCTTTAGGTAGTGGCTTAGTCCCTGGAAGCTCTGATTGCTTGGCATTGTTGTACTTTTGGGGTCTCGAGCCCCTTCAAGCTCTTCCAGTTCTTTCTCGGATTCCTTCAATAGGGGACCTATTCTCAGTTCAGTGGTTTGCTGCTGGCATTCACCTCTGTATTTGCTGTATTCTGGCTGTGTCTCTCAGGAGAGATCTACATCCGGCTCCTGTCGGTCTGCACTTCTTTGCTTCATCCATCTTGTCTAATTGGGTGGCTGTATATGTATGGGCCACATGTGGGGCAGGCTCTGAATGGGTGTTCCTTCAGTCTCTGTTTTAATCTTTGCCTCTCCCTTCCCTGCCAAGGGTATTCTTTTTCCTCATTTAAAGAAGGAGTGAAGCATTCACATTTTGATCATCCGTTTTGAGTTTCGTTTGTTCTAGGGATCTAGGGTAATTCAAGCATTTGGGCTAATAGCCACTTATCAATGAGTGCATACCATGTATGTCTTTCTGTGATTGGGTTAGCTCACTCAGGATGATATTTTCCAGTTCCAACCATTTGCCTACGAATTTCATAAACTCGTTGTTTTTGATAGCTGAGTAATATTCCATTGTGTAGATGTCCCACATTTTCTGTATCCGTTCCTCTGTTGAAGGGCATCTGGGTTCTTTCCAGTTTCTGGCTATTATAAATAAGGCTGCGATGAACATAGTGGAGCACGTGTCTCTTTTATATGTTGAGGCATCTTTTGGGTATATGCCCAAGAGAGGTATAGCTGGATCCTCAGGCAGTTCAATGTCCAATTTTCTGAGGAACCTCCAGACTGATTTCCAGAATGGTTTTACCAGTCTGCAATCCCACCAACAATGGAGGAGTGTTCCTCTTTCTCCACATCCTCGCCAGCATCTGCTGTCACCTGAGTTTTTGATCTTAGCCATTCTCACTGGTGTGAGGTGAAATCTCAGGGTTGTTTTGATTTGCATTTCCCTTATGTCTAAAGATGTTGAACATTTCTTTAGGTGTTTCTCGGCCATTCGGCATTCCTCAGCTGTGAATTCTTTGTTTAGCTCTGAACCCCATTTTTTAATAGGGTTATTTGTTTCCCTGCGGTCTAACTTCTTGAGTTCTTTGTATATTTTGGATATAAGGCCTCTATCTGTTGTAGGATTGGTAAAGATCTTTTCCCAATCTGTTGGTTGCCGTTTTGTCCTAACCACAGTGTCCTTTGCCTTACAGAAGCTTTGCAGTTTTATGAGTTCCCATTTGTCGATTCTTGATCTTAGAGCATAAGCCATTGGTGTTTTGTTCAGGAAATTTTTTCCAGTGCCCTGTGTTCCAGATGCTTCCCTAGTTTTTCTTCTATTAGTTTGAGTGTGTCTGGTTTGATGTGGAGGTCCTTGATCCACTTGGACTTAAGCTTTGTACAGGGAGATAAGCATGGATCGATCTGCATTCTTCTACATGTTGCCCTCCAGTTGAACCAGCACCATTTGCTGAAAATGCTACCTTTTTTTCCATTGGATGGTTTTGGCTCCTTTGTCAAAAATCAAGTGACCATAGGGGTGTGGGTTCATTTCTGGGTCTTCAATTCTATTCCATTGGTCTATCTGTCTGTCTCTGTACCAATACCATGCAGTTTTTATCACTATTCCTCTTTAATACTGCTTGAGTTCAGGGATAGTGATTCCCCCTGAAGTCCTTTTATTGTTGAGGATAGCTTTAGCTATCCTGGGTTTTTTGTTATTCCAGATGAATTTGCAAATTGTTCTGTCTAACTCTTTGAAGAATTGGATTGGTATTTTGATGGGGATTGCATTGAATCTGTAGATTGCTTTTGGCAAAATGGCCATTTTTACTATATTAATCCTGCCAATCCATGAGCATGGGAGATCTTTCCATCTTCTGAGGTCTTCTTCAATATCTTTCCTCAGTGTCTTGAAGTTCTTATTGTACAGATCTTTTACTTGCTTGGTTAAAGTCACACCGAGCGACTTTATATTATATGGGTCTATTATGAAGGGTGTCGTTTCCCTAATTTCTTTCTCGGCTTGCTTCTCTTTTGTATAGAGGAAGGCAACTGATTTATTTGAGTTAATTTTATACCCAGCCACTTTGCTGAAGTTGTTTATCAGCTTTAGTAGTTCTCTGGTGGAACTTTTGGGATCACTTAAATATACTATCATGTCATCTGCAAATAGTGATATTTTGACCTCTTCTTTTCCGATCTGTATCCCCTTGATCTCCTTTTGTTGTCTGATTGCTCTGGCTAGAACTTCAAGAACTATATTGAATAAGTAGGGAGAGAGTGGGCAGCCTTGTCTAGTCCCTGATTTTAGTGGGATTGCTTCAAGTTTCTCTCCATTTAGTTTAATGTTAGCAACTGGTTTGCTGTATATGGCTTTTACTATGTTTAGGTATGGGCCTTGAATTCCTATTCTTTCCAGGACTTTTATCATGAAGGGGTGTTGAATTTTGTCAAATGCTTTCTCAGCATCTAATGAAATGATCATGTGGTTTTGTTCTTTCAGTTTGTTTATATAATGGATCACGTTGATGGTTTTCCGTATATTAAACCATCCCTGCATGCCTGGGATGAAGCCTACTTGATCATGGTGGATGATTGTTTTGATGTGCTCTTGAATTCGGTTTGCCAGAATTTTATTGAGTATTTTTGCGTCGATATTCATAAGGGAAATTGGTCTGAAGTTCTCTTTCTTTGTTGTGTCTTTGTGTGGTTTAGGTATAAGAGTAATTGTGGCTTCGTAGAAGGAATTCGGTAGGGCTCCATCTGTTTCAATTTTGTGGAACATTTTGGATAATATTGGTATGAGGTCTTCTATGAAGGTTTGATAGAATTCTGCACTAAACCCATCTGGACCTGGGCTCTTTTTGGTTGGGAGACCTTTAATGACTGCTTCTATTTCCTTAGGAGTTATGGGGTTGTTTAACTGGTTTATCTGTTCCTGATTTAACTTCGATACCTGGTATCTGTCTAGGAAATTGTCCATTTCCTGAAGATTTTCAAATTTTGTTGAATATAGGTTTTTATAGTAAGATCTGATGATTTTTTGAATTTCCTCTGAATCTGTAGTTATGTCTCCCTTTTCATTTCTGATTTTGTTAATTTGGACGCACTCTCTGTGTCCTCTCGTTAGTCTGGCTAAGGGTTTATCTATCTTGTTGATTTTCTCAAAGAACCAACTTTTGCTTCTGTTGATTCTTTCTATGGTCCTTTTTGTTTCTACTTGGTTGATTTCAGCTCTGAGTTTGATTATTTCCTGCCTTCTACTCCTCCTGGGTGTATTTGCTTCTTTTTGTTCTAGAGCTTTTAGGTGTGCTGTCAAGCTGCTGACATATGCTCTTTCCTGTTTCTTTCTGCAGGCACTCTGCGCTATGAGTTTTCCTCTTAGCACAGCTTTCATTGTGTCCCATAAGTTTGAGTATGTTGTATCTTCATTTTCATTAAATTCTAAAAAGTTTTTAATTTCTTTCTTTATTTCTTCCTTGACCAGGTTATCATTGAGTAGAGCATTGTTCAATTTCCACGTATATGTGGGCATTCTTCCCTTATTGTTATTGAAGACCAGTTTTAGGCCGTGGTGGTCCGATAGCACGCATGGGATTATTTCTATCTTTCTGTACCTGTTGAGGCCCGTTTTTTGACCAACTATATGGTCAATTTTGGAGAAAGTACCATGAGGAGGTGAGAAGAAGGTATATCCTTTTGCTTTTGGATAGAATGTTCTATAAATATCCGTTAAGTCCATTTGGCTCATGTCTTCTCTTAGTCTGTCTACATCTCTGTTTAATTTCTGTTTCCATGATCTGTCCATTGATGAGAGTGGGGTGTTGAAATCTCCCACTATTATTGTGTGAGGTGCAATGTGTGTTTTGAGCTTTAGTAAGGTTTCTTTTACATATGTAGGTGCCCTTGTATTTGGGGCATAGATATTTAGGATTGAGAGTTCATCTTGGTGGATTTTTCCTTTGATGAATATGAAGTGTCCTTCCTTATCTTTTTTGATGACTTTTAGTTGGAAATTGATTTTATTTGATATTAGAATGGCTACTCCAGCTTGCTTCTTCTGACCATTTGCTTGGAAAGTTGTTTTCCAGCCTTTCACTCTGAGGTAGTGTCTGTCTTTGTCTCTGAGGTGTGTTTCCTGTAGGCAGCAGAATGCAGGGTCCTCGTTGCGTATCCAGTTTGTTAATCTATGTCTTTTTATTGGGGAGTTGAGGCCATTGATATTGAGAGATATTAAGGAATAGTGATTATTGTTTCCCTTTATATTCATATTTGGATGTGAGGTTATGTTTGTGTGCTTTCATTCTCTTTGTTTTGTTGCCAAGACGATTAGTTTCTTGCTTCTTCTAGGGTATAGCTTGCCTCCTTATGTTGGGCTTTACCATTTATTATCCTTTGTAGTGCTGGATTTGTAGAAAGATATTGTGTAAATTTGGTTTTGTCATGGAATATCTTGGTTTCTACATCAATGTTAATTGAGAGTTTTGCTGGATACAGTAACCTGGGCTGGCATTTGTGTTCTCTTAGGGTCTGTATGACATTAGTCCAGGATCTTCTGGCCTTCATAGTTTCTGGCGAGAAGTCTGGTGTGATTCTGATAGGTCTCCCTTTATATGTTACTTGACCTTTTCCCTTACTGCTTTTAATATTCTTTCTTTATTTTGTGCGTTTGGTGTTTTGACAATTATGTGACGGGTGGTGTTTCTTTTCTGGTCCAATCTATTTGGAGTTCTGTAGGCTTCTTGTATGTCTATGGGTATCTCTTTTTTTAGGTTAGGGAAGTTTTCTTCTATGATTTTGTTGAAGATATTTACTGGTCCTTTGAGCTGGGAGTCTTCACTCTCTTCTATACCTATTATCCTTAGGTTTGATCTTCTCATTGAGTCCTGGATTTCCTGTATGTTTTGGACCAGTAGCTTTTTCCGCTTTACATTATCTTTGACAGTTGAGTCAATGATTTCTATGGAATCTTCTGCTCCTGAGATTCTCTCTTCCGTCTCTTGTATTCTGTTGGTGAAGCTTGTATCTACAGCTCCTTGTCTCTTCTTTTGGTTTTCTATATCCAGGGTTGTTTCCATGTGTTCTTTCTTGATTGCTTCTATTTCCTTTTTTAATTCATTCAACTGTTTGTTTGTGTTTTCCTGGAATTCTTTCAGGGATTTTTGCGATTCCTCTCTGTAGGCTTTTACTGTTTATTAATGTTTTCCTGTGCTTCCCTAAGTGTGTTCATGTCTTTCTTGAAGTCCTCCAGCATCATGATCAAATATGATTTTGAAACTAGATCTTGCTTTTCTGGTGTGTTTGGATATTTCGTGTTTGTTTTGGTGGGAGAATTGGGCTCCGATGATGCCATGTAGTCTTGGTTTCTGTTGCTTGGGTTCCTGCGCTTGCCTCTCGCCATCAGATTATCTCTAGTGTTACTTTGTTCTGCTATTTCTGACAGTGGCTAGACTGTCCTATAAGCCTGTGTGTCAGGAGTGCTGTAGACCTGTTTTCCTCTCTTTCAGTCAGTTATGGGGACAGAGTGTTCTACTTTCGGGCGTGTAGTTTTTCCTCTCTACAGGTCTTCAGCTGTTCCTGTGGGCCTGTGTCTTGAGTTCACCAGGCAGCTTTCTTGCAGCAGAAAATTTGGTCTTACCTGTGGTCCTGAGGCTCAAGTTCGCTCATGGGGTGCTGCCCACGGGCTCTCTGCAGCGGCAGCAATCAGGAAGACCTGTGCCGCCCCTTCCGGGAGCTTCAGTGCACCAGGGTTCCAGATGGTCTTTGGCTTTTTCCTCTGGCGTCCGAGATGTGTGTGCAGGGAGCAGTCTCTTCTGGTTTCCCAGGCTTGTCTGCCTCTCTGAAGGTTTAGCTCTCCCTCCCACGGGATTTGGGTGCAGAGAACTGTTTATCCGGTCTGTTTCTTTCAGGTTCCGGTGGTTTCTCAGGCGCAGGGGTCCTGCCGCTCCTGGGCCCTCCCCCACGGGAGCCCAGAGGCCTTATACAGTTTCCTCTTGGGCCAGGGATGTGGGCAGGGGTGAGCAGTGTTGGTCGGGCATGAATATTCTAGAGTCAGTCTTCTTGCTATTCTATTTGCACATTAGCTTTTCTGTAAACATATTAAATATGTTGCATTATATGACACACCTACAAATTATTTTATTTTATTTATGGAAAATTTATGCTTTGTCATTGTGAAAATGTAGAACTTCATTCAATTTCAAATAACAAAGTTGAAAAACAATGAAAACAAATTAGTACTTTGGAAAAAGAGTAAGGACATTAGTTTTGAACATAAAGTTATTATTTTATCATAACTTAGAAGCAATAAAACTGGTATATACAAAGTGACCTGCTGCAGAAGAAGGTAGAACCTGCAATAATCTATTATAGTAAAGTGTTTTTGCTCACTTTTCAAACCTTAATGTATTTAAAAAAACTTGAAATAAGTAAGAACATTAAATACTCAAATTAACAACATCCAAAGTGTGTACAGATTAATGAAATTATATATAATCAAGTTGGGCTTCAAACCAGAAATTATAAAGTTTCACAGTATATTTTAGAACTCACTCATTACCTAAACAAAATTTATTACAGAATTAGAAAAACAGATTCATTTCACTAGTTTTTCACTTTCTTTTTTCTTCCTGCTATACATTAACCACACAAACATTGTCTATAATGTTGAATAGTTTACAAAATTGAGAGAAAGCATAAGTTTTTCTCTTTCATAGATGGTTTGAAGTCCCTGAAAACTATATATTACAAATATATCCATTTGCCAGGCCATTTTACAGTTACATTTTTAGCATCGTGCAGCATTACATACATATAAAAATATACGCACACACACAAGCACACACACAATATACTATACATTCTGTATATCCTATATATTTATATATGATATTGTATTGTATTATCTACACATTAATATATCATATACTAAATATATATATGATACCACATGTATACCAAATATTGCATATATATATTTGTTTTTCCATTTATATCATAATTATAGCTCATATATTTTATAGAATTACATATTTATGCAATTTTATAATTTATTATATTTTGTACAATGATGACATATCTTTTATAGCTATGCTTTAATATATTTATATAATTATCTATTTTATATATTATATATTACCAAATTAATACTATCCATTAATTATTTATACATATTTCTGTGGTAAGATACGTAGATTCCTCAAGTTTTTGAAATAAGTGAAATAGCAGGGTTATATGATAGTTATATATATTTTTTTAATTAACTTGAGTATTTCTAATATACATTTCGAGTGTTATTCCCGTTCCCG
Source organism: Rattus norvegicus (assembly GCF_021556685.1). Lineage (NCBI taxonomy): Eukaryota > Metazoa > Chordata > Mammalia > Rodentia > Muridae > Rattus > Rattus norvegicus. The sequence continues at coordinate 32,702,779 of NC_141544.1, read as the reverse complement.
GTTTCCCGGCAAACATCCCCCTCCCCTTTAACCCCTCCCCTTCCTTATGGGTGTTCCCCTCCCCACCATCCCCCCATTGCCGCACTCCCCCCCACAGTCTAGTTCACTGGGGGTTCAGTCTTAGCAGGACCCAGGGCTTCCCCTTCCACTGGTGCTCTTACTAGGATATTCATTGCTACCTATGGGGTCAGAGTCCAGGGTCAGTCCATGTATAGTCTTTAGGTAGTGGCTTAGTCCCTGGAAGCTCTGGTTGCTTGGCATTGTTGTACTTTTGGGGTCTCGAGCCCCTTCAAGCTCTTCCAGTTCTTTCTCTGATTCTTTCAACGGGGGTCCTGTTCTCAGTTCAGTGGTTTGCTGTTTGCATTCCCCTCTGTATTTGCTGTATTCTGGCTGTGTCTCTCAGGAGCGATCTACATCCGGCACCTGTCAGTCTGAACTTCTTTGCTTCATCCATCTTGTCTAATTGGGTGGCTGTATATGTATGGGCCACATGTGGGGCAGGCTCTGAATGGGTGTTCCTTCAGTCTCTGTTTTAATCTTTGCCTCTCCCTTCCCTGCAAGGGTATTCTTTTTCCTCATTTAAAGAAGGAGTGAAGCATTCACATTTTGATCATCCGTCTTGAGTTTCCTTTGTCTAGGGATCTAGGGTAATTCAAGCATTTGGGCTAATAGCCACTTATCAATGAGTGCATACCATGTATGTCTTTCTGTGATTTGGTTAGCTCACTCAGGATGATATTTTCCAGTTCCAACCATTTGCCTACGAATTTCATAAACTCGTTGTTTTTGATAGCTGAGTAATATTCCATTGTGTAGATGTACCACATTTTCTGTATCCATTCCTCTGTTGAAGGGCATCTGGGTTCTTTCCATTTTCTGGCTATTATAAATAAGGCTGCGATGAACATAGTGGAGCACGTGTCTCTTTTATATGTTGAGGCATCTTTTGGGTATATGCCCAAGAGAGGTATAGCTGGATCCTCAGGCAGTTCAATGTCCAATTTTCTGAGGAACATCCAGACAGATTTCCAGAACGGTTGTACCAGTCTGCAATCCCACCAACAATGGAGGAGTGTTCCTCTTTCTCCACATCCTCGCCTGCATCTGCTGTCACCTGAGTTTTTGATCTTAGCCATTCTCACTGGTGTGAGGTGAAATCTCAGGGTTGTTTTGATTTGCATTTCCCTTATGACTAAAGATGTTGAACATTTCTTTAGGTGTTTCTCAGCCATTCGGCATTCCTCAGCTGTGAATTCTTTGTTTAGCTCTGAACCCCATTTTTTAATAGGGTTATTTGTTTCCCTGCGGTCTAACTTCTTGAGTTCTTTGTATATTTTGGATATAAGGCCTCTATCTGTTGTAGGATTGGTAAAGATCTTTTCCCAATCTGTTGGTTGCCGTTTTGTCTTAACCACAGTGTCCTTTGCCTTACAGAAGCTTTGCAGTTTTATGAGATCCCATTTGTCGATTCTTGATCTTAGAGCATAAGCCATTGGTGTTTTGTTCAGGAAATTTTTTCCAGTGCCCATGAGTTCCAGATGCTTCCCTAGTTTTTCCTCTATTAGTTTGAGTGTATCTGGTTTGATGTGGAGGTCCTTGATCCACTTGGACTTAAGCTTTGTACAGGGTGATAAGCATGGATCGATCTGCATTCTTCTACATGTTGCCCTCCAGTTGAACCAGCACCATTTGCTGAAAATGCTATCTTTTTTCCATTGGATGATTTTGGCTCCTTTGTCAAAAATCAAGTGATCATAGGTGTGTGGGTTCATTTCTGGGTCTTCAATTCTATTCCATTGTTCTATCTGTCTGCCTCTGTACCAATACCATGCAGTTTTTATCACTATTGCTCTGTAATACTGCTTGAGTTCAGGGATAGTGATTCCCCCTGAAGTCCTTTTATTGTTGAGGATAGCTTTAGCTATCCTGGGTTTTTTGTTATTCCAGATGAATTTGCAAATCGTTCTGTCTAACTCTTTGAAGAATTGGATTGGTATTTTGATGGGGATTGCATTGAATCTGTAGATTGCTTTTGGTAAAATGGCCATTTTTACTATATTAATCCTGCCAATCCATGAGCATGGGAGATCTTTCCATCTTCTGAGGTCTTCTTCAATTTCTTTCCTCAGTGTCTTGAAGTTCTTATTGTACAGATCTTTTACTTGCTTGGTTAAAGTCACACCAAGGTACTTTATATTATTTGGGTCTATTATGAAGGGTGTCGTTTACCTAATTTCTTTCTCAGCTTGTTTCTCTTTTGTATAGAGGAAGGCAACTGATTTATTTGAGTTAATTTTATACCCAGCCACTTTGCTGAAGTTGTTTATCAGCTTTAGTAGTTCTCTGGTGGAACTTTTGGGATCAATTAAATATACTATCATATCACCTGCAAATAGTGATATTTTGACCTCTTCTTTTCCGATCTGTATCCCCTTGATCTCCTTTTGTTGTCTGATTGCTCTGCCAAGAACTTAAAGAACTATATTGAATAACTAGGGAGAGAGTGGGCAGCCTTGTCTAGTCCCTGATTTTAGTGGGATTGCTTCAATTTTCTCTCCATTTAGTTTAATGTTAGCAACTGGTTTGCTGTATATGGCTTTTACTATGTTTAGGTATGGGCCTTGAATTCCCATTCTTTCCAGGACTTTTATCATGAAGGGGTGTTGAATTTTGTCAAATGCTTTCTCAGCATCTAATGAAATGATCATGTGGTTTTGTTCTTTCAGTTTGTTTATATCATGGATCACATTGATGGTTTTCCGTGTATTGAACCATCCCTGCATGCCTGGGATGAAGCCTACTTGATCATGGTGGATAATTGTTTTTATGTGCTCTTGAATTCGGTTTGCCAGAATTTTATTGAGTATTTTTGCGTCGATATTCATAAGGTAAATTGGTCTGAAGTTCTCTTTCTTTGTTGTGTCTTTGTGTGGTTTAGGTATAAGAGTAATTGTGGCTTCGTAGAAGGTATTAGGTAATGATCCATCTGTTTCAATTTTGTGGAATAGTTTGGATAATATTGGTATGAGGTCTTCTATGAAGGTTTGATAGAATTCTGCACTAAACCCGTCTGGACCTGGGCTCTTTTTGTTTTGGAGACCTTTAATGACTGCTTCTATTTCCTTAGGAGTTATGGGGTTGTTTAACTGGTTTATCCATTCCTGATTTAACTTCGGTACCTGGTATATGTCTAGGAAATTGTCCGTTTCCTGAAGATTTTCGAATTTTGTTGAATATAGGTTTTTATAGTAAGATCTGATGATTTTTTGAATTTCCTCTGATTCTGTAGTTATGTCTCCCTTTTCATTTCTGATTTTGTTAATTTGGACGCACTCTCTGTGTCCTCTCGTTAGTCTGGCTAAGGGTGTATCTATCTTGTTGATTTTCTCAAAGAACCAACTTTTGGTTCTGTTGATTCTTTCTATGTTCCTTTTTGTTTCTACTTGGTTGATTTCAGCTCTGAGTTTGATTATTTCCTGCCTTCTACTCCTCCTGGGTGTATTTGCTTCTTTTTGTTCTAGAGCTTTTAGGTGTGCTGTCAAGCTGCTGACATATGTTCTTTCCTGTTTCTTTCTGCAGGCACTCAGGGCTATGAGTTTTCCTCTTAGCACAGCTTTCATTGTGTCCCATAAGTTTGGGTATGTTGTACCTTCATTTTCATTAAAGTCTAAAAAAGTTTTTAATTTCTTTCTTTATTTCTTCCTTGACCAGGTTATCATTGAGTAGAGCATTGTTCAATTTCCACGTGTATGTGGGCATTCTTCCCTTATTGTTATTGAAGACCAGTTTTAGGCCGTGGTGGTCCGATAGCATGCATGGGATTATTTCTATCTTTCTGTACCTGTTGAGGCCCGTTTTTTGACCAACTATATGGTCAATTTTGGAGAAAGTACCATGAGGAGGTGAGAAGAAGGTATATCCTTTTGCTTTTTGATAGAATGTTCTATAAATATCCGTTAAGTCCATTTGGCTCATGTCTTCTCTTAGTCTGTCTACATCTCTGTTTAATTTCTGTTTCCATGATCTGTCCATTGATGAGAGTGGGGTGTTGAAATCTCCCACTATTATTGTGTGAGGTGCAATGTGTGTTTTGAGCTTTAGTAAGGTTTCTTTTACATATGTAGGTGCCCTTGTATTTGGGGCATAGATATTTAGGATTGAGAGTTCATCTTGGTGGATTTTTCCTTTGATGAATATGAAGTGTCCTTCCTTAATTTTTTTGATGACTTTTAGTTGAAAATTGATTTTATTTGATATTAGAATGGCTACTCCAGCTTGCTTCTTCTGACCATTTACTTGGAAGTTGTTTTCCAGCCTTTCACTCTGAGGTAGTGTCTGTCTTTGTCTCTGAGGTGTGTTTCCTGTAGGCAGCAGAATGCAGGGTCCTCGTTGCGTATACAGTTTGTTAATCTATTTCTTTTTATTGGGGAGTTGAGGCCATTGATGTTGAGAGATGTTAAGGAATAGTGATTATTGCTTCCTGTTATATTCATATTTGGATGTGAGGTTATGTTTGTGTGCTTTTCTTCTTATTGTTTTGTTGCCAAGATTAGTTTCTTGCTTCTTCTAGGGTATAGCTTGCCTCCTTATGTTGGGCTTTACCATTTATTATCCTTTGTAGTGCTGGATTTGTAGAAAGATATTGTGTAAATTTGGTTTTGTCATGGAATATCTTGGTTTCTCCATCTATGTTAATTGAGAGTTTTGCAGGATACAGTAACCTGGGCTGGCATTTGTGTTCTCTTAGGGTCTGTATGACATCAGTCCAGGATCTTCTGGCCTTCATAGTTTCTGGCGAGAAGTCTGGTGTGATTCTGATAGGTCTGCCTTTATATGTTACTTGACCTTTTTCCCTTACTGCTTTTAATATTCTTTCTTTATTTTGTGTGTTTGGCGTTTTGACAATTATGTGACAGGAGGTGTTTCTTTTCTGGTTCAATCTATTTGGAGTTCTGTAGGCTTCTTGTATGTCTATGGGTATCTATTTTTTTAGGTTAGGGACGTTTTCTTCTATGATTTTGTTGAAGATATTTACTGGTCCTTTGACCTGGGAGTCTTCACTCTCTTCTATACCTATTATCCTTAGGTTTGATCTTCTCATTGAGTCCTGGATTTCCTGTATGTTTTGGACAAGTTGCTTTTTCCGCTTTACATTATCTTTCACAGTTGAGTCAATGATTTCTATGGAGTCTTCTGCTCCTGAGATTCTCTCTTTCATCTCTTGTATTCTCTTGGTGAAGCTTGTATCTACAGCTCCTTGTCTCTTCTTTTGGTTTTCTATATCCAGGATTGTTTCCATGTGTTCTTTCTTGATTGCTTCTATTTCCATTTTTAATTCCTTCAACTGTTTGATTGTGTTTTCCTGGAATTCTTTCAGGGATTTTTGTGTCACCTCTCTATGGGCTTCTACTTGTTTATTTATGTTTTCCTGGAATTCTTTCAGGAATTTTTGCGATTCCTTTCTGTAGGCTTCTACTTGTTTATTAATGTTTTCCTGTGTTTCTCTAAGTGAGTTCTTCACTTCTTTCTTGAAGTCCTCCAGCATCATGATCAAATATGATTTTGAAACTAGATCTTGCTTTTCTGGTGTGTTTGGATATTCCATGTTTGTTTTGGTGGGAGAATTGGGCTCCGATGTTGCCATGTAGTCTTGGTTTCTGTTGCTTGGGTTCCTGCGCTTGCCTCTCGCCATCAGATTATCTCTAGTGTTACTTTGTTCTGCTATTTCTGACAGTGGCTAGACTGTCCTATAAGCTTGTGTGTCAGGAGTGCTGTAGACCTGTTTTCCTCTCTTTCAGTCAGTTATGGGGACAGAGTGTTCTACTTTCGGGCGTGTAGTTTTTCCTCTCTACAGGTCTTCAGCTGTTCCTCTGGGCCTGTGTCTTGAGTTCACCAGGCAGCTTTCTTGCAGCAGAAAAGTTGGTCTTACCGGTGGTCCTGAGGCTCAAGTTTGCTCGCAGGGTGCTGCCCTCGGGCTCTCTGTGGTGGCAGCAACCAGGAAGATCTGCGCTGCCCTTCCGGGAGCTTCAGTGCATCAGGGTTCCAGATGGCATTTGGTGTTTTCCTCTGGCGTCCGAGATGTATGTGCAGATAGCAGTCTCTTCTGGTTTCCCAGGCTTGTCTGCCTCTCTGAAGGTTTAGCTCTCCCTCCCACGGGATTTGTGTGCATAGAACTGTTTATCCTGTCTGTTTCCTTCAGGTTCTGGCGGTGTCTCAGCCAGGGGTCCTGCCGCTCCTGGGCCCTCCCCCACGGGAGCCCAGAGGCCTTATACAGTTTCCTCTTGGGCCAGGGATGTGGGCAGAGGTGGGCAGTGTTGGTGGTCTCTTCTGCTCTACAGCCTCAGGAGTGTCCACCTGACCAGGCGGTTGGTTCTCTCTCTCATGGGGTCTGGGCGGTAGTTATATTTTATCATTTCATTGTTTTTCAAATTATCTCCATGTTGGAAATTTATATTTACCACCCTCTACAATGGATAAAATTTTCTTCCAATCCACATGCATTCCAACTTCCATTGTCACGTATGTTGATAATAAAACTTTGAGTGTCTGGATGAGATATCTCAAAGTAGTTTAATTTACATATCCTTGTTTGATCAGAATATTTGAGACTCTTTAAAGTAAGCAATGACTGCTTGGTCATTTGTTCTTTACCCACTTATTGACTGGCAGTGTTATTGCTTTGGTGTCTAATGTCTATATTTCTTTGTAAATACTGTGTATCTGTCCCTTTGCTGATGAGAAACTGGAAGGTTTCCTTCCATTCTGTGAGCTGTCTGTTCCCACTACTGATTGCTTTCTTTGTTGTACAGATTTATATATATATACATATATACATATATATATACATATATATATACATATATATATATACATATATATATGTGTATATATATATATATCCCCTTCTGTTGAGACTGGGGTTATATCTGATGTTGTTGGTGCTCTCCTTGAAGAGTTCTGACCTTTAACAAGTGTCACTCCAGAAAAAGGCCCAGCATGCATTAATCTAGTATAATAAGACCACTCATAATATTTTATGTAATACCCTTGATGAGTTTCTTTCTCATGATCATCTTCTCAGCACACTGCTAAGGGCACAGAAACTAGAAATTGTATTTTATAGGACAAAACATCAGAAGTGGAGTTTGATGATGTCATGTCAACTTCTGGGAGCAGAGTTGTTATTATTAATATCAATTTTGTTTTTGATGAGACCAGACTACACATTGTGCTTTCTGGTAATGGATATTCTCTGAAAAGGCAAGCTGTGTGGTTTTCTGTAAGCACTGAACACTGCATTAGCAAACATGGGGGTCTCCCTTGTCAGCTCTTCTCAAACATCAAGGTCTTTTGTCTGAACCCAATTAATTTGGTGACTCTTGACAATGAAAATGTGTGAAAAAAATTCATCCTTAACCTCGTTTGAACTGCACTCCTGCCCTTTTCAAGATAAACACTGAAGTTTCCTAAAAGTCATTTCAGCAATTGCAAGTCATAAATAAATGGTAGCAGGTTAAAACTAATAAAAGGCTGGGACATAATAGGCAGAAAGAAGGAATGAGATGAGGTTGATTTTGATAAGTGTGAAAATGGAATTCAGTAAGTGTGCAGTCTACTCTCTCAGGTAACTCCTATTAGGGGTAAATGTGTGCTCATGTATCTCATACCACATTCTAATTAGTCCTACCTCTTGCTTAGTTTTTAGAGCACAAATAAGCTAAATTTTGGCTTTAAGGTTTGTCAACTTCCCATTTAGCCCATACATGAAGCAATGTTTAACAATGGTAAGAAGTCAAATTAAAATTATTTAAAAATTTTAGTGAAAACCATTTGATACATAAAATGTATTCCTACTCTACAGTGAGATGCCATCAAGGAACATTTTTATATAAAATTGTCAGTGACTGAAAATTGATTATTATTATAATTATAAACCTGTACATTATCCATTTTACCCAAGTTACTAGCATTGTTCATTATATTCAGTAAGGGGTAAGAACAACCACTGCTGCTCACGTTTTACTTTGATTTAAAAAAAAATCTCTACAGAATGTAGAGAATACTATTTTCTTCACTGATTTCAGCTAGTGCAGCACGTTTAATGTAATAATCTTTATCATCCAAACGAAGGAACTTTATGTGTTGCCATGTTACAGAAATAATCTAAACATATTGCACCCAACTCAGAAATCAAACAGACTCTAACATGACGTGCTGCTCTCCCGTCACAATCCATTTTCGTACTTAGAGCTTGACTCAGCCAATCAACACTGGCGTAGCCTACTGGGCATATTTCACTGTAATTGTTCTGCCTTTGTAGCATATACATTTCTTTTCCCCAGTGCCACCTTGGCAGGTCATTCGTCTCATCCATCACATAGGCATAACTATACCTGTTAAGTAACCATCAGAGAAAATCAATATTAAGCATTATACCCATTGAATTACACAAATGAGTGTCCTAAAAAGAATATTCAGCTTGTGACTTGATTTCTTGACCTTACCTAGAAAGGAAAGGCCAACTGCTAAGGGGTTAGGATGGATCACTTGCCTTTCTCCTCGTCTTTATTTTTGGCTCCCAATACTGGCCTGCCTGTCACCTTCTCCTATTTATTGTGCATTCCTGGTACTTGACACTGCAATAAGTGGTTTGAGATTTACAGTTTTTTATTTGCTCCTTGCCCTTAAAATTCAGCTTGATGGGATGAAAAAACACAGGCCAATAGATTTTAGGGCTAGATTCACACGGTTAGAAGAAGAAAGAATATCAGAACCAACGAAAATCTTTAGACAATAAGAAATTGAACCATTTAATGGTTGTGTAGAATGTCTGAAGGGTCCATGTAAAAGAAATAATTGGCAGGAGGTTGACATTATACAGAAGTTACACAAAAACATTTCACTCGTATTCTTCATAAATGAAACAATGAAGTAGGGTTGAATGTGTACTATTTTATATTAAGAAAAGCAAACAATTGTATAAGATAGCAATAATACAAAAACGAAATTAAAGAGAAATATCTTACTTATCATATCCCTTTTAAGTTCCTAAATTGGAAAAAAATAGAAATATCAGATAGCTCACAATCCAAATCCAGTACTAATCTCTGTCTGAAATGTGCTTTGTGGGTTTACTGTACTTAAACATTTGCAGAGAAAACTGACTCACAATAGAGATGCCGAAGCATGAAGAGTGATGGCCCACTAGTTCATTAGTCATCTTGATGAGATTAAGCCCTTTCTTATTATTAAATTTGAATCCAATATTATTATAAACTGAAACAACATATCAGTCATAAATCTTACAAAACTTCCAAAAAATTATATATAAATGCAACTTGTATTACATTAAAAATAATCTGCTTTTTAAATAAATCATAAATATCAGACACAATGTAATTTTGTAAATAAAATGGACATATTGCAATAGATGACTGAAAAAGCAAGGTATTTTTATCAAGATCATAAATTTATATGACTTTTTCTATATTGATATTTTCCTATCTGTATTGTTTTGTAAAGTTTATGTGGTTTGTGTTAGAATGACTCCACAGACGCATGTATTTGCATACATTATCAAAGTTGGGGAAATTGTTTGGCAGTGGTGAGAAAACTTGGAGGAGGTGTGTCACTGGGAATAGGCTTTGAGGTTTTAAAACCCACGTCTTCCACAGTCTTCTCCTACTTGTGAATAAGAATGTAAGTTCTGAGCTAAGTCTCCAGCATCATATTTGTTTGAGTGATGCCACATTACTGTCATAAAAGTCAGGGATTCATCAACAGGATCAGAAAGCCCCTATAAACTCTTCTTAAATTATCTGGCATTGTGGTTCGTTACAACAAATAAAAAATAACACAGAACGTCTCATACATAGCAGATGTGCAGCCTGTTCTTCATGTGGGTCCTGAACAACTGGAATGGGGGCTATCCCAAAAGCTGTCGCCTATAGAAGTCTAGCATGGCTGTCTTCTGAGAGGCTCCACCCAGCAGGTGGCTTAGAGGAATGCAGAGACCCACAGGCAAACATTGAATAGAGTTTAGGGACCCTTCGGAGTTGGAAGAAGGATTGAGGGCTCTGATGGGGATAGGAACTCCACAGAAAGACCAGCAGAGTCAACTAACCTGTATTCTTGGGAGCTCTCAGATACTGAACCACCAACCAACAAGTTGGCATAAGCTGGACCTAGAACATCCCAAACATATATAGATGTGTAGCTTAGTGTTCATGTGGCTCCCAACAACTGGAACATGGGATGTCCCTAAAGCTATTACCTGTACGTGGGATAAGTTTTTCAAGCTGAGCTGGCTTGTCTGGCCTCAGTAGGAGAGGAACTGTTTAGCCTTGCAGACACATGATGCGCCAGATGAAGGAGAAGCACAAGGGGGCCCCACCCTCTCAGAAAAGAAAGAGCCTGACTGGGGAATGGGAGGACTGGAAAGGTAAACAACTGAGGAATAAAGTGAATAGAAAATAAAGGAAAAAAAGAGAATGGAGTGAAAACAATACATGGTTAAGGAATCAGCTTATGTTCTGGATGAATGTGTGTGTGTGTGTGTGTGTGTGTGTGTGTGTGTGTGTGTGTATGTCTGTGTGTCTGTGTATGTCTGTGTATGTGTACTTGTGCAGGTCCATGTACTTGTGTATGTGTACATATGAGTATGTATGTTGAGAGTATGGGTATGCATGTACTTACACTTGCTCATGTGCTTCTCTGCAAATGGATAGGTGTGTATGTATGCATGCATATGGTTGTGCATGTGTGTGTCTGTGTGCCTCTGTGTGTGTGTGCTTGTGAGTGTGAATATACTTATATGAGTATGCATGTTTATTTTACTAAAATCTAGAAAAGATATTAAATTTACACCGGCAAAAGCAAGCTTGTACAATCAGCTGCTTAGGAACATAAAAGTTCAGGCATATTTCATACTTGAAAGTGAAAGTGACTGATAAGGAAAAAATATTTATTAACATCTATCATATTCCTGTATTACTTGGTTTGATATAGTGTTTAATATACAGTAGCTCACTTTTTTTTTTCAAATAAAACCCCAAACCCTCTATGTGCAGTAAAAAGAGAAGAAATGCAGAAATAAAAATGTAGTTCTCTAAGATAGTGTTTGCAGGGTATGGGATAATTGATACTCCTGTAGCTTGAGTGAGATGGGAGGGAAGAAGAGTGGGCTTGGGTGTGTTGAATTTCATTTCTAAGGAAATACATTGTGTAGTTATCTGAACATCTATTCAATTTCAACATTGAATGATTCCTCTGTAAGACTGAGATCTGATCTGCTTATTCAGTCTTCAGGATTCTTACTGAAGCAGAAGTAGAATCATATTTACTCTAAGAAAGATTATCCTCAGGTCACTATTTCTTATCAAAATGCTAACAACAATCAAACTAGAAAGCTTTAGTAAGAAAAAAAAACAGTGGCGGCCATATAGAAATAAAGTCATATTTAAATATTGAGAGTTACAATTTCAGAAGAAAAGTGAAGTTATTACATTTTGACATATATTTTTATAATACATGTGCGTGTTTGTGTGTGTGTGTGTGTGTGTGTGTGTGTGTGTGTGTAAATGGTTCTATTGCTATGTCGAAATGAATCATAGATAGTAAATGACAAGTGATTACGGTTTTCAGTTTTATTTTCACCTAAACTCATAGTTAATAAGCCATTATTTTACTTTCTCTGAGTTTGGTTTTTCTCAACATTGTTTTCTTTGTTTCTCATTTTTGAAGTAGCATAGGACAGTGGAGTTAAGTAAATGTTTGAGAAAAGTATCTTCCTTAATATTGCCAAGAATACATGAAAGAATGCGGGCAAAAATGAATTCGTTTGAAATTTGGTTATCTAGTAGAGTGTATTTACTATAAAACAGATGTTCCAGATTCATAGCAAGAAGTCCTTGGTCAGAATTCAGACTTAATCACTCACACAATTTATAAACATGTGTCATAATTATAACATGGGTAAAATTGGACTATGTCCTTTTTTGTATCGCTCCATGTTCTTTATTTCTCTGCAGATACTTTGTAGTTCACAGGCTATTTACATTCTGACAGTGTTGTTTCAAAGTACTGAAGAGAGTCTGAGAAACAAACAAATAAATCTCTAATAATTGAGTTCAGAGACCATAACTGGTTGGGAGGCATAAATTTGGGGTGGTTGGCCTTCCCAGGGCCATAAAACAGTAGGTCACAGATGGACAGTGCTTTCTAAGGTCACTGTTAATAGCAGGATGAGCCTCCAATCCTATGTTAACACAATAGTATGGCATTACAATTCAGCTTCAGAGTGGTGCTTAGAGCAATTATTCTTCATTGGACTCTATTAATATGATTAATATTGTGTAAAATATCTATATTAGTGGAGAGCTGGAGAGTTTCTCCCCAGGAAACTAAATTAAGTGGCATGATCTTAAAAAGTTCATTATATTATAACAAAAGACATGGAAAATACTAGATTAGGATGGTAAATACCAAATATAAACACTCACCATGTGTTAACTCATAATACTGATCTGTGCAACCTTGAAAGGTAGCCTGGTTCCTTGTTGTGCTAAAGCTAGAAGCCCCAGAGACCCTAAAGGGACAGAAGGGTCTTTGCCTACTTCCAGGCAACGAGGCCCTTGACACTAACTGCAGCCCTCCCCACCGTAGATTTGTGGTCATCAGTCGAAAGTCAAAAGGGCAACTCCCCAAGTCCCCCACTTTAGAACAGAGATGTGACCACAGGTCACATAGGTTCAAGACAGAGATCTCCTTTCTAATGAGATACCTAAAGGCCTGGAGGGCTTGGCCAATGAGCTTTCCTTCGCAGACATTCCTCCCTGAAAAAGTATTTAACCTTAGGCTCACCCTGGATATGGTTTCACACTCCACTTTTCTCAATGACAATAAATGCCTTAGGACCATAGGCTGCCTCTTTTCCTCGGGTGGGGAACCATGGAAAAGGCCTTCACCTACAGAACTGCTGTCTTAGTCTCTGTAGAAGGCCTCTCTGCGCTCCCAAGCCTGCAGCTTGCCATCAAGCCAAGGACTTGCACCATTGAACCAGCTGAAGCTTCTTTTTCCCCCTGGCTCCAGGTCAGATCAGCCCATGAATCCAGATTCCATTCTCAGCTCTTCCACAACTTGCAGCAGTATCTGGGTGTCCACGAGCCTGGGAACCTCATGGCTCTGGCTTTTTCACAGGCCCGGGGAACCCTGAAACAGCTCCAGCTGTTCCGTGCTTCAGACCGGTTTTTCCACCCCCAGAATAATATCCGAGGGCTTCCCTATGGCTCAATACCCACCAAGCTCCCTGTCCTATAAGCACAGTTAAGCTACCCCTATCTACCCTGCCAAAGCAGCCATGCCCTATGGCTGAGTGGACCTGGTACTCACTAACCCTACAGTCTCTCTATCTTTCAAATATTAAATAATCTTTAGAGATAAAATTTATGTTACATGGCATAAACTTCCAAAGACAATACTTTCTGATTTCAACAAAACAGTAGTTTTAATTTTTTTCTGTGTAGCTTTCAATATTTAATTTTATATTTAATCATAAAATTACTGGAAATAAAGCTGAAGCACACATGGGAATACTGTTTATAAAACTGTAGGTACAAAAACATAGAAAAGTCAAGCATACCTTTAATTATATTGAAGTGATGATCTTAGAACAGAGAAAAAATATCACCTTTGCCATTCATTATTAAGTGAAATAGCATTGTCTTATATCTGAAAATAACCTGGAAAACCCTTTAAAGTAAATATAAAACTAAAGAAATAATGTAACAACTTTTTGATGTGTTAAAATTATCAAATTAATCATTAAATGTAAAGCTTCTAACACAGACGCTGGTAAATACTTTCATGTAAAAATTGCAAACATATTTTAATTTTATCTTTACCCACCATCCTAATTATAGGTATTGGACATATATGATGAGAGAAGAAAGACAGCTAACACACTGAATCTTGAATATTTAATAACGTTTTCACATAGAATAAATCCATTCATGTCATTCAGTAGAAGGCTGGATGGACATGTTGAAATGTTTTTATCTCTCAGATCTACTGCTTCTTTTTGAAGTGTGATTTTATGGTGATTTGTGACGTTCAAATAAGATAACATGTGTAAGGAGTTTAATATTCCTTAGTTCCTCTCCTTCCAATGGATACAAATTGCTGCTAAGAGATGTTGGAACATATTTCTGTTGTCCTTAATCATGGAGATATAGCTGCTGCTCCTTAGATATTATATCTTCAACTGTAACTCTCTATCTTTTAGTTAAAAAATCTGAGTGAGGCTTTTAGACTAAGTCAAAGACAATCCCCGAGGTGTCTTCAACCAGCACCCCTCACAATTAGACACTACTTCCTACATTTGACAATCCATGGTTATCACTGTCTATGCAGGAATCCCATAGGAAAGTATTCAGGGTGTGTGAAGTAATTCAGATTATTCCTTACATTCTAACTCAGTACTTAAGAACTCAGTAATTTTTGAGCTATCATCATCCTCACTAAGTAGTCCGTACTCCAGGTTCGAATAAAACAAAGTTAGTTGTGGTGGGCCATGACAGGAGGACCAGAAGGAGGCAGATGCAGGTGATCAAGTTAAAGAAGGAAGAGGAAGAAAAAGAGAGTGAGTGAGAGTAACAGAGAAAGATGTAGAGGGGAGAGGGAGGGAGAGAGGAAGGGAGAGGAAGACAGAGAGACATACACACACACACAGTGAGAGACAGAGACAGAGACAGAAACAGAGACAGAGACACAGAGAGAGACAAAGAGAGACAGAGACAGAGACAGAAACACAGAGAGACAATTAGAGACAGAATATACCAGAGCATTTTTATTTCCTCTGGCATTCCTCAAACACTGAGATGACTTTATAAACAATTGAAGTATATTTGTTATGATTTTAAAGGCTGAGATATCCAAAGTCAAGAAATCTGTGTGTTTGACAGGAGGTGAGTGTTTTTTTTTTTTCTATTTCCAAGATGGTAATTTAATGAATACCCCTCTGGGGAAGAATCTATGTCAATTCAAACCAGTGTTTTTAGGCACCGAATGTTCTGATTATTTCCTTTTCCTCATCGTAGGCAAATGGTTGGAACTGGAAAATATCATCCTGAGTGAGCTAACCCAATCACAGAAAGACACACATGGTATGCACTCATTGATAAGTGGCTATTAGCCCAAATGCTTGAATTACCCTAGATGCCTAGAACAAATGAAACTCAAGACGGATGATCAAAATGTGAATGCTTCACTCCTTCTCTAAAAGGGGAACAAGAATACCCTTGGCAGGGAAGAGAGAGGCAAAGATTAAAACAGACACTGAAGGAACACCCATTCAGAGCCTGCCCCACATGTGGCCCATACATATACAGCCACCCAATTAGACAAGATGGATGAAGCAAAGAAGTGCAGACCGACAGGAGCCGGATGTAGATCGCTCCTGAGAGACACAGCCAGAATACAGCAAATACAGAGGCGAATGCCAGCAGCAAACCACTGAACTGAGAATAGGACCCCCGTTGAAGGAATCAGAGAAAGAACTGGAAGAGCTTGAAGGGGCTCGAGACCCCATATGTACAACAATGCCAAGCAACCAGAGCTTCCAGGGACTAAGCCACTACCCAAAGACTATACATGGACTGACCCTGGGCTCCAACCTAATAGGTAGCAATGAATATCCTAGTAAGAGCACCAGTGGAAGGGGAAGCCCTGGGTCCTGCTAAGACTGAACCCCCAGTGAACTAGATTGTTGGGGGGAGGGCGGCAATGGGGGGAGGGTGGGGAGGGGAACACCCATAAGGAAGGGGAGGGGGGAGGGGGATGTTTGCCCGGAAACCGGGAACGGGAATAACACTCGAAATGTATATAAGAAATACTCAAGTTAATAAAAAAAAATATAATTAAGGGCAATAATTGCTATTAGGTAAATATGAGGAAAAACTCCTCATAGGAATTATGAGTTGATGCTGTTTTTATAATGTCTGAAATGGTCATATACTGAAGATTAGATTTCTCCTTTAATATGGTCTTTCCTTAAGTGAACAGACCTTCATTTATGGAACTCCATATGCGCTAATCTCCTAAAGTCTAACCACTGGTTGATCAACGACAATTCTCTCATGATATAACTAAAGGTCACTTTTCTTTCATGTTTTTTGTATTGTCCTTCTTATGTAGATAGTTTTATAACTTCACAGTCTCCCTGTTTCTTCACTTCTTGGGAACCACAAGATTGCTTAGCCAGTGCATAATGTGCAGAGGGGTAAAAGAAATTGACAGGAACAAAAAAATGAAAATTATTTCCTGATATATCATCTGAGTACTCCATTTTTGGAGGCTGAGTTTTAATTATTTATTTATTTATTTATTTATTTATTTGATTGCAAATTTATTTTTCATTCAAGTCTTCCAGTTTTATTTAATGTGATGGGACACTCAGTCATACTCAGGGGACTGGAGTAGAAGAAACATTTTTATTTATATAGAATATGTTCTATGTATGTCTCTATACCAAGTAGAGTCTAAACTGACCTTGAGGGATTTCAGTGCTCCCTTGAATGATCTCAAATTTCATTATCTTCGGTAATTTTAACAGTGTTAGGAATAGAAATTATTTGTTGTCCTCAAGGAACACACATCCTAGTAGATCAAATTTTTCCATTTTATGTTTATATTTATTATCCCATATTTATATTTAATATATAACCTCATGTTTACATTTAATATATTCATTAACATAAATGCACATGAGACTGTGTACTACATTTTTCAGGCAACATCAGCAACTTATCTTTCAGATGTTTATAGGGCAAACAACAATTCTCATTTATCAAATTTGTCAGCTGCAAGACCCATTTTATTTTCTATGCTGTTTAGAGAAATCTAAGTTACTCTACTTGTCCATTCATAAGGAACAATTAGTCATCACACAGAAGGAAAAATAACAGACCTTTATGAATTAATATTTTAAAGCATAGTGCCAGCCATCCTAATTAAAAAACATGAGCAGAACTTCAAATTTCTGTTTTGTATAAAATTATTACTGATACTGTGATGATTTGAATGAAGAAAAGTTCCCCTTCCTGTGTGGGTGTGTGGGGAGGGTCGGGGGGTGGCACAGTCTTGCTGGAGGAAGGATGTCATGGACAGCACACTGTGAGAGTTCATAGCCCCTCCTCACACCAGGATTTCTCTCTCCCTGATACAGTCTTTGATTCCTGCTCCTGACAATTAGCTAACTATTTGTTGCCATGTCTTCCTACTGTGATGGACTCTTATTTCTCTGGAACCATAAGCTGAATATAATAATCTTTCTTCATAAGCTGCTTTTATTTGACAATAGAATTATAACTAAAACATTTATCTCCCTAGTATGATAACTAATCATTTGAACTTATGATAAAAATCAGTAGTTCATGACCATAGTAGGTTTTTAATCACTATGTCCTAACATTTAATATTATAGCTGTTATAGTATTTTGATATTGCAATTGTTTACTATTGTGATTTACTTCCAAAGGCTCCTTGTGATAAGGTTATGGATTTTTTATTTTTCTCTCTTCTGGAAAAACTCTAATATTATAACAGTACATAACATATTACATCTGTATACATTATAACTGATAATAAAAACTAATAATAAGGGTAATTAATAAGACATATGCCTTTTCAAAAGAATACTTGGCAAAAAGAGAAAGAAATAAAGAATAATTGAACAGTGACACATAAAGCAAACAATTCTGCTTTCTGCCAGACTGATTTCAGTTATTTCTCTGTATTTCCATTATTTCAATGTCCTGTTTTGCATTAGAAGACATTCTCGGGGTTGGGGATTTAGCTCAGTGGTAGAACGCTTGCCTAGCAAGCGCAAGGCCCTGGGTTCAGTCCCCAGCTCTGGAAAAAAAAGAAGACATTCTCACATTTTGGCAAAATTAAACAATTTTTATATAGATAACCTGAAGATATATCATAAAATTTAATAATTTATAATTTTTTTCATTTTATTCTTTATTTTTGAACCAGAGGTTACAGGGGTCAAAGTTGAACTAACCTATTAGCTCTCAATGAATATCCCTTCATTAAATGAGGTTTCTAGTTCTTTGTAATGACTGAAGGAAGTGTTAGGGCAAAGGAAGCTTGTTGCATCTGTTGCTATGTGACAGGGAGAGGGAGAGATTTCCTCACTTGGAGAAGGAGTGCAAGAGTATGTGATTGTTAATCTGTTTGTTTATTTATTTACTGATTTATTTTGTTAGTACACAATGACGTCTTCAGACACACCAGAAGACGGCATCGGATCCCATTACAGAGAATTGAGATCAGAACCACGGGAAGAGCTCTTAACCACTGATCCATCTCTCCAGCCCTGAAATTGTTAATCTTAAGTGCACATAACTCATCAAGACTGGGATTTTAACTCACCGCACATTATCATACAATGATAATGAACCCTTTTTACCAAACATTGTCTTTTAAATACAAAAGGACTGTCTCCATCTTTAAATTAGCCTTCCCTTTTATTCTACTGCTCTCCCTCCCTTTCTGAATCTTCTGAGACGGTTTTGACAATGTCTCCTGAAGTAGACAAATAGCCCTCGGGAAGGAGTAGCAGAACAAAATAGCAAATTTTATTACTCTATACATAATGAATTAATTTATATTAGGTGCTTGTGAACTTTACTAAGACTTAGAGAAATGTGTTACACATACATACAAACACACACATTTACAATCCATTCTATGACAAATGCATATATTTACTTGCACATAAAACCATAGTGTAGCTTTGATAAAAACAGTGTGACCTATATTGTCCTTATAAGATTCTGGTTCTCATAAGAATGAGCAGTTTCTAGTCTCATTATTGGATGCCATTAGAGATTTAGCAAAATTTACCTTTTGTTCTATTGCCAATGGAAATTCATAGATAGCTATGATAAAAATATGATGAGGTAAGTTTAATAACACATGACTATATGAGTTCCTGAGAATACTCTAACTCCAGACAGGGTCTTGAACTAAGATAAGCTTTCAGGTAGATGAGTCTTGCAGGTACATCAGTACGAACATTTTATGATTATGTTGGAGTACAAAATTACCCTAGAGCAACTGGAAAAAAATTATAAATATTAAAGAGAATCTGGAAAAATCATAGATTTCTCAAGAATTTGTATATATGCTAAAGTCCAGCTAAAGAGATAAGTAAATATCATAGTGGTTTATTCAAAACACATATTCCTATCTCCATAATTTCTAATAAATCAAAATTATACTTTTTCAATTCTTTTAATTAGTCACTTTGAAATAAGCCTTAGCTAACCATGTGCTCATATTCACAGGAATAAAAATATTAATGATCGTGGAGCATTTGAATGAACCTCAGAAAGTATGATTGTAACCTGTCATACATCTAATTAGACTGCTGATTCTCTGGAGTCCACTCTGCTTCTGCAGTTATTGTGATTGAATTATACTTTGCAAACAAACAAAAAAATCCCCAAAGCTTATAGTACATTGGTTCAATATAATTTAATAAGAGAATATACACGTTTGAGATAAAGTACTCCATTTCACTACCTAATTTTCTTTAATTTCACTTGAATAAGTTTTTACCCACTAGAATAAACTAATTCAACCCCTTCCAACTTTCATTTTCTTATAATCTCAATATATCCTATTTCGGCTGTTAACACTGTCATTTGGGAAAATTAGAAAAAAAAATACATGAAAAGCAAAACTGTATTTCAATCCACACAGAAGCACTTTGAAGAGGAGAATACCAACCTAGGAAAGAGGAAAACCTCATCTGAGGTGATGTTTTAATTTAAAAACAAAAACAACAGAAAACCTCACACTATTTGGAGTCATATGGTGTCCCAAAACATTGTGATGTCGATATGGTCTCTCTTCAAGGAATAAACCAATGGCCTCTTGTCACAGATATTTGAAAACTTTCTTGTTTCCTCAGTATTTTTAAAGAGTTTTATGTGTACAATGATGTTTTTACCTGTTAGAATTGTTATAAAGTACAAATGAGAAAATGTGTGTGTACATCAGTATACCGTTTAATTAAACAAGCAACACTTAATCACTTGGCTATGGGTATCAAATATTAATTTATATTCAAATCATTACTAATTTATTCAACTAAATCTTCAAAATGTATGCTTCACCATGAGCCTGAAGTAAAGGTTCATACAAATGTACACTTCTGAATACCCACCCATCACACAAACACACATACACACACACACACACACACACACACACACACACAGGAGAAAGAAAAGCAGAGAGGAAGAAAGCGAGAAAAGAGAAAGAAAACTGTAAAGTGCATGGGCTTTTATATGATTAAAATAATCTGATACAATATGGGCAGATATTAGAGAATTACTTTGCAGCGAATAAACTTCAATGTGTGAAATTTACTGAGTAAGTCATGTGCAGCTTTTACTCATGTTTTTACTCATTCCAGAAATATTCTAAGCTTTTCTGGACTGAAAGCAGTTGCATAAACAGAAGAGTGGACAGTGTTCTTTCTCTCATGAACTTGTATATGCATTAGGTAGCATGCCATGTTATGATAAGTGTTAATAATGAGTGAATATCAGAACCACCAGTGTGAACAGCTGTATTATATAAGATCAGCAATATCAACAAAATGAGAAAAAAGTGATATAAATATTATTGGAAATGGAAATAAAACTCACACATCCTGGAGCAATATGGCCTTCTATAGCATTATGGATCTAGGGAAGAATGCTTTAAGATGTTACAAAGGTATATTTATATTGTGTGCTAATTAAAATTTATAATTATATAATATGAAAATATCAATATCCCCAAAGTTCTTTATCAAGTTAAAATTTATACTTAATTTTAACTGATCACTCATTTTATTAACACTTTTTACAAATCATAATGTCAATGTTCTTAAATAAGGAAAACTCACAGATTTATTTCTTTAAAAGTACTATATGTAGATCGCTCCTGAGAGACACAGCCAGAATACAGCAAACACAGAGGCGTATGCCAGCAGCAAACCACTGAACTGAGAATAGGACCCCCGTTGAAGGAATCAGAGAAAGAACTGGAAGAGCTTGAAGGGGCTCGAGACCCCATATGTACAACAATGTCAAGCAACCAGAGCTTCCAGGGACTAAGCCACTACCTAAAGACTATACATGGACTGACCCTGGACTCTGACCCCATAGGTAGCAATGAATATCCTAGTAAGAGCACCAGTGGAAGGGGAAGCCCTGGGTCCTGCTAAGACTGAACCCCCAGTGAACTAGACGGGTGGGGGGAGGGCGGCAATGGGGGGAGGGTTGGGAGGGGAACACCCATAAGGAAGGGGAGGGGGAGGGATTAGGGGGATGTTTGCCCGGAAACCGGGAAAGGGAATAACACTCGAAATGTATATAAGAAATACTCAAGTTAATAAAAAAAAAGTACTATATGTAAATTTGATATACATTGTTTTATGTTGTCATTCAACTCTTTACATTTTTTTATTTTTCAGATTTTTTCTATTATTTATTTTATTTATTTATATTTTCGGGAGAATTTCATGCTTTTTTAAAAAAATACTTCATATTTCCTCTTTTATTATATAAATATCACTTTAATCTTTACTGTAAGAATGTATTTGTTTTAAAACCACAGTGCCAGTTCTCCACCAAAATAAAGTTATCTATTCCTCCCTTTAGAAACAAAAGTTTTTCAAACTCACAAGCTTCCATTTCATGAACACTCTGCAGACTCTGAGCTCCTAGGCAGGACAGGAAGCCTCACTATATAACCTTTTGGTGAGAAAATTTGGAAGAGGGTTGGGATGGGGCTTATTTGCATAGTCAATACTCCTCTTCAAGACTCAATGTGCATCTCAAGCAAACAAACAAACAATTAAAAAAAAAGGGAAGTTCTGCTCTCATGCCTCCCATACATTCATGCTATAAATTAAGTCAATGTTAAGAAACATGGTTGGGTCATCAAAGCCCAATAGACGGGGGAAAGTCATAGTCAGGATGTGGAAGTGGAACACACTGCGTAGAGGGAGGTTAGGAAGAAGCAAACACCAAAACATATAAAAACCCATTGGGCGTCTTTCCAGTGTAGGCACAAAAATGTTTCAATCTCAAAATATATCTCTTGTAGAATTCCAGGGCTTAAGAGAAAAATAGTAAACTAAAACAAGGTAGCCAGCCATTTATTTATATTTCAAATGTCCCCCTTCCTGGTCCTCCAGCTGCAAACAACCCACTCCGATGGTCCCTCCCTTTGGCCTTAATAATGCTGCTCTTCAATCCACCCAACCACCTACTCCTGCCTCACCCCTCTAGCATCTCCCTGGGCTGTGGCCACAAGTTGTCACATGATCAAGCTCTTCCCCTTCCACTGATGCCAGATAAGGCAGTCCTCTGCTACATATATAGTGGGAACCACAGACCTTCCCATGTTTACTCTTTGCTTGGTGGTTTCGTCCCTGGGAAATCTGAGGGGCCTGGTTAGTTAATATTGCTGTTCTTCCTTTGGGGTTGCAATCCCCTTCAACTCCTTCAGTCCTTTCCCTAACTCTTCCATTGAGATCCGCAGGCTTAGTCTAATGGTTGGCTGTTGAGTATCTGCATCTGTCTTAATCAGGCGTTACCGTAGCCTCTCAGAGGACAGCTATACCAGGCTCCTGTCTGGAAGCACTTCTTGGCTTCAGCAATAGTGTGGGGGTTTGCTGTCCATGGATTGGATAGATCCCAAGGTGGGGCAGTCTCTGGATGGCCGTTACTTCAATCTTTGCTCCATTTTTTTGACCCTGCATTTTACTGTAATCCTTTAATAGGTTACAAAACCCAATGTTGCAAATTTCCATGAAATTGTCAATGTTCACATTTTTACCTAACACTATATGCTCCGAAGGTAGAATTTATAGTGAATTCAAAGAGCTTATTCAGTATTCCAAACGTCACATTATCACAAAAAACAAACAGCAGTACAAACAAACTCTCACCATATTTTCCAGGCAGATCATGTATTTATAGCTTTCTTAGCTTGCTCTTTACTCTCTTATATAAGTGCCTTAGTTTTTGTTGCTCTGATAAAACACCATGACCAAAAAGCGACTGGAAGAAGAAGGAGCTTATTCAGCTTCCTCTTGCTCATTACTGTTCTTCACCAAAGGAAGTCTGGATAGAAACTCAAATAAGGCAATATCCTGGAAGCAGGAGCTGATGGAGAAGCCCAGAAGTTGTACTGCATACTGGGTTGCTTCCAATCAAATGCTCAGCCTGCTTTCTTTTAGAACCCAAGACCACAAGTCAGGTACAGCAACACCCACAAGGGGCTGAGCCTTCCTCCATTGATCCTTAATTGAGAAAAATGCCTTGCAGCTGGATCCCATGAGGGCATTTTCTCAACTAAGGCTCCTTCCTCTCTTGATTACACTAGTTTGTGTCACGTGGACAGAAAACTAGCCAGTACACTTGAAATATAAGATTTCAGCATGTGTATTTCAACAAAATGTAGGTCTATTATCTGAGTATATGCACAGATGATGATGTACACTAGGATCTTGGAATTCGGAGCAGATCCATTCCACTGAACCATTCACCTAAACCATTCCAGAAATCTTATTTCTACTGCTTAACTTTTCTTCTAGTATTTCTTTTTCTTCAGTGTTCATTTTTTGTCATTGTTAATTTCCATAATAATACCTTCATGTTTTTCATATTATAGAAAATGGTATAGAAGTAGAAATTAGAAGGTTAATCAAAATAAAACAAACAAAAACATCCATATTGGGATTTTACTATACCAATGCCTACACTGCAAACATTAACAATGACTAGAATAATAACATAAGCTTTTGACATTTTCCTGGAAAGATAAAGATCAGAAACAGATTTCTCCAGATTATTTCCCCTGCCTCAATATCCATTTCAATGACCTTATGAGAAGCATGCTAGAAAAGAAATGCATTGGAGGAGATGGGAAAGATAACATGTCAATCTGTGGTCTCAGAAAGGCGATAGAGAACTCCATCATGTATCACAATGGCCTTTACATAAGGCTGCATAGACTAAGTAAGTCGTATTTAGGAATATATATGTTGTCATGGTTTCAATGAAAATGGCCACCTAAGCTCTTGCCTTTGAAAAGTTGTTTTCCAGTGGATATAATGGAACTTGTAAATAAGGATTAGGAGGTGTGAACTTGTTGGAGAAGGTGTGTTACCAGAAGTGGGATTAGGGTTACAAATGCACATGGATTTCCAATTGGCTTGCTCTTATCTTGAGGCTATTGTCTCAACATGTAAGCTCTCAGTGACTGCTCCAGCACCAGTGCCATGCCTGCCTACCAGCATCCATGCTCACTGCCATGCTTTCAATGGACTCATCTTCTATAAGTCACATCAAATTGAATGCTTCCTTTTATAAGTTGTTTCGGTTATTGTGGCTCATCATAACAATAGAAAAACAACCTCAGTGTGACTTTAACCAAGCAAGTAAAAGATTTGTACAATAAGAACATCAAGACTCTGAAGAAAGAAATTGAAGAAGACCTCAGAAGATGGAAAGATCTCCCATGCTCATGGATTGGCAGGATTAACATAGTAAAAATGGACATTTTACCAAAAGCGATCTACAGATTCAATGCAATCCCCATCAAAATACCAATCCAATTCTTCAAAGAGCTAGACAGAACAATTTGCAAATTCATCTGGAATAACAAAAAACCCAGGATAGCTAAAACTATCCTCAACAACAAAAGGACTTCAGGGGGAATCACTATCCCTGAACTCAAGCAGTATTATAGAGCAATAGTGATAAAAACTGCGTGGTATTGGTAGAGAGACAGACAGATAGACCAATGGAAGAGAATTGAAGACCCAGAAATGAACCCACATACCTAAGGGCACTTGATTTTTGACAAAGGAGCCAAAACCATCAAATGGAATAAAGACAGCATTTTCAGCAAATGGTGCTGGTTCAACTGGAGGTCAACATGTAGAAGAATGCAGATCGATCCATGCTTATCACCCTGTACAAAGCTTAGGTCCAAGTGGATCAAGGACCTCCACATCAAACCAGATACACTCAAACTAATAGAAGAAAAACTAGGGAAGCATCTGGAACACATTGGCACTGGAAAAAATTTCCTGAACAAAACACTAATGGCTTATGCTCTAAGATCAAGAATCGACAAATGGGATCTCATAAAACTGCAAAGCTTCTGTAAGGCAAAGGACACTGTGGTTAGGACAAAACGGCAACCAACAGATTGGGAAAAGATCTTTACCAATCCTACAACAGATAGAGGCCTTATATCCAAAATATACAAAGAATTCAAGAAGTTAGACCGCAGGGAGACAAATAACCCTATTAAAAAATGGGGTTCATAGCTAAACCAACAATTCACAGCTGAGGAATGCCGAATGGCTGAGAAACAACTAAAGAAATGTTCA
The DNA here is from genome assembly GCF_021556685.1 of Rattus norvegicus. Lineage (NCBI taxonomy): Eukaryota > Metazoa > Chordata > Mammalia > Rodentia > Muridae > Rattus > Rattus norvegicus. The sequence continues at coordinate 32,677,308 of NC_141544.1, read as the reverse complement.
ACATCTTTAGTCATAAGGGAAATGCAAATCAAAACAAGCCTGAGATTTCACCTCACACCAGTGAGAATGGCTAAGATCAAAAACTCAGATGACAGCAGATGCTGGCGAGGATGCGGAGAAAGAGGAACACTCCTCCATTGTTGGTGGGATTGCAGACTGGTACAACCATTCTGGAAATCAGTCTGGAGGTTCCTCAGAAAATTGGACATTGAACTGCCTGAGGATCCAGCTATACCTCTCTTGGGCATATACCCAAAAGATGCCCCAACATATAAAAAAGATACGTGCTCCACTATGTTCATCGCAGCCTTATTTATAATAGCCAGAAGCTGGAAAGAACCCAGATGCCCTTCAACAGAGGAATGGATACAGAAAATGTGGTACATCTACACAATGGAATATTACTCCGCTATCAAAAACAATGACTTTATGAAATTCGTAGGCAAATGGTTGGAACTGGAAAATATTATCCTAAGTGAGGTAACCCAATCATAGAAAAACACACATGATGCCCCACCATGTGAAGCCCTTGCTGTATTACAGCTATGATCAACCAGTGATTGGGTACTGCCAAGCCCACCAGCCCCTTCACATCAACAAGGCATATAAAGCTGTGTCCATAGAGCAGGACGACAGCCCCAGTTTGGAGCTTGGGAGAGACCACAGCTTCATCGCCACCATAGCCAGGTCGGCTGCACCTGCCATTTACCTGGAGAGAATAACAAACTAACAGCAAAGCTAACTTCTTGATGAAGAGCTCACAGGGAAAGGGAGGCCTCCACCACAGAGGAGATGAGGTGTCCGGCTCAAGAGTTCAATGAACCTGTACAGAAGTTTAGGGACTAGTGAGAAGCAAACCCCAAACTGCTTATGAAGTTGGGCAGCTGATGAAACTGCCATCGACCCGGGAGGACACAGAACTTCTTTGCTTTAAAACACAAAACAAACACAAGCACTCCCGGATGTAAATAGTCAAGAGTGTTAAGTTCTTATAAAAATAGATTTCACCCTAGCTATCTATAGGTTTGTTTGTATATTTGATTTTTCTACAATGCATGGTTCCTGGGCTGGAGAACCACAGTGGGGAGGGTGGAAATTTTGGGGAAACAACACAATTTTTCTTGTAAGGTGTGCATAACACTCACAGACCTTTTTTCCTATGTTTTCATTTTATTTTTCCTTTAAAATCTGGTTTTACCCTTTTATTTGTTTTATTTTTCTTAATTTCCTGGTTGAGAGACTTTCTACTTCTAAATATCAGTACCTACATGGTACCAAAAGAAGATTTGTTTTTTGCATTGATGTAAAGTAAAGAAAGTTGACTACAACGTTCAATAAACTACTGGAATGAGTTAAATACATCGAAGTGTATATTCACTCAATACACATTATAGACAATATTAGGAGCTCTGGTTTCTTCCCTCATCTGTATCCACCATGATAGCCTGACCTGTGAACACATGGATGGGGAGGAACCTGCGTACTACCCTCAATGAAGAGAGCGGCTCTGTGAACAATGGCCGTGATTCCTGTGGATGGCACTGTCATGGGATGAATTTCTAAACTCAATATTGCTTTTAAATTTAATTATCACATAGCTTTTGTGTAATTTTTATCAATAAAAGAAAAAATGTTGAAAAATAAAATATATTATTTTGCAGTTGGTATACCATAAAAAAAAGAAAAACAACTAAATTATATACACATGTAACAATAGTAAAAAGTGAATAATTGAATTCAAAAGAAGACAGGGAGGAATATACAGGAAGGTTTGGAGAAAGAAAAAGAGAGAGGAAATAAATTTCATTTTATTGTAACTAAATGAAAAAAATACAAAATAAAATTCACAAAGAACTATGGCATTCTATCAACAACAACAACAACAACAACAACAACAATAATAATACACAGTGTGGTGATTTGACATTAAGTGATACTCTAATGTGCCTGTAGAAATGGAGGAACAAAAATGTTGATTGTTATTATGAGTATGAAACTCATCATATTTAATTTCTGAAGCCTTTGGTTTGTTAAGACTATACATGGACTGACCCTGGGCTCCAACTGCATAGGTAGCAGTGAATGGCCTAGTAAGGGCACCAGTGGAAGGGGAAACCCTTTGTCCTGCTAAGACTGAACCCCCAGTGAACAAGATTGTTGGGGAGAGAGCACTAATGGGGGGACGATGCGGAGGGGAACACCCATGTAGAAGGGGAGGGGTTAGGGGGATGTTTGCCTGGAAACCAGGAAAGGTAATAAGAATTGAAATGAGTGCATACCATCAATGAATATCCTAGTAAGAGCACCAGTGGAAGGGGAAGCCCTGGGTCCTGCTAAGACTGAACCCACAGTGAACTAGTCTATGGGGGGAGGGCGGCAATGGGGGGAGGGTTGGGAGGGGAACACCCATAAGGAAGGGGAGGGGGGAGGGGGATGTTTGCCCGGAAACCGGGAAAGGGAATAACACTCGAAATGTATATAAGAAATACTCAAGTTAATAAAAAAAAATATATATATATAAAAAAAAAAGAATTGAAATGTAAATAAGAAATACCCAATTTAATAAAGATGAAAAAAAATCAATTGTATCTGTTTGTTTTAAAAGGGCTTTCTTTGTGCTTTTGAAAGTTTTTACAGGTTTTGATTCTATTTTAAGCCCACTCACAAATGTTTCCCTTGTCCTCACTTCCTAGCCATTTTGAATCTTTTTTGTATCTAACCTTTCAAGACCAATGAGTGCTGCCTAAATATTGCTGGGTGTGTATGTGTGTTCTTCCACATGAGGATTATTCCCCTACTAGTGCTACACTTTTAGAGAATATGCTCTCTGACTCTCTCTGCAGCTACATATTCCCAACAGCTCCATGACGAGGCAGGGGGGGTTGTGTGCCCAGTTCCATTCTCAATTCTGAATTTTGGTCTAACTTGGGCTTTTGCATATTCCAAGTATGTTGTTGTAACCATTGTAAAGAGTTCTTAAATTCTAATACATTTATTTCCATTATTTATCTAACTTAAATAAGCTCCAATATTTTTTACTATTCAAATCCATGTACATAGATGAAAGGAACTGAGTGGAAAGAATTTATAAGTGGCTAAAAAGATGGTTCAGTGGTCAAGAGTATTTGTTCCTCTTGTATATGACCCTGCTTCAGTTTCTAGCTCCTACATGGAGATGAGCAGTTATCCTTATGGACTTTCAGAGAGGATACAAAGCCCATTTCTTATCTCTGCTACCCAAGATATATATGTGTTGTTCATACATGCAGCCAAAATTCTCATGTACAGAAATAAAATAAATAAATATAAAATAATACTGTAAAAAGTACTAGTCATCAGCCAAGGTTTGCTTTAATGAGCAGTATGATGTGACAGAAAAAGAATAGAAAAATCACAGTGAAGATCAGCAGATTCAAAATATTAGTCAAAGAATGTTCATTGGTGAGATAACTTGGTTTTTTAACATTTTAACTCTGACTCACTATAAAGTTTTATCTAAATTATATTTTAAATTATATATCATAGGTAGTAAAATAACTTTCTTATAAATAATTTAACATAATTGCTTTCATTATGCCTGTCTTAATTAGGGTTTTACTGCTGTGAACAGACATCATGACCAAGGCACATCCTATAAAGGACATTTCATTGGGCTGGCTTACAGTTTCAGAGGTTTAGTCTATCATCATCAAGGTGAGAGCATGTAGCATCTACATAGGCAAGATACAGGCAGAGCTGAGAGTTCTACGTTTTATCTGAAGGCTGCTAGTAGAAGACTGACTTCCAGCCAACTAGCATGAGTGTCTTAAGCCCATGCCCACAATGACACACCTATTTCAACAAGGTCACACCTCCTAATAGTGCCACTCCATGGGCCGAACATATACAAACCATTACAATGCCTAAAACTGAAGAGTTGATTTTCTAATAGAATATATTGTATGTATTAAATACCATTACAAAATAATCTTCTTGTATGTGTATATACATATAACATATAAATGTTAACTACATTAGCAATTTGTTAAGTGTGCCTTCGTCTTGTTGGATTTATTGACACATTGAAGAGTGAAGGATAGTTTTGTTTCTCAGTTACAGAAACCATATGAAGAGCTCCTCTTTTTAATGAGTTCTGACTGTCCCCCTGCTTTGTGAAAGTCTTCCCTGACAGAAGATAAACTACCCCAACAAAGCAAGAACAGTTCACTTGCTTTCCAAGCCATGAATAATCAAATCCTCAGCACTGATACCTGGAATCCCATCTCTCATTTCACCATTGTTGGGTAGTTGGTAAGAGCACACTTCTGCTAGAGGGAAGAATAATCTCAAATATTTAAAATTCCTCATCAGTTAGTTAGTTGTTGACATACATAATCAGGTCTAGCAATACTGTTCTTAATCATTTCAGAATTCTCTACTCATTTTCTCTTTTATTTGCTCTGGGTTAAAACATTGCACTCATATATAAGAGAAAGTATGAGGATTTGTGGATAGTGAAATGATTGAATTTCAAAATAAGTATGAAGCTAGTGCTATAACTGTGACAAACTTTGAGCTATTAATATGAATTTTATGAGTTTTGCTTGAACACTTTTTCAAAGCTATAATATTTCAATTAGATTTTCTTACCTGATAATTTTGAGGTCTCTTGCTCACTCCCTATGCATTTCTTCATCTATTATGACACTTGAACATTTTTTGTTGATATTACTACTGAAAATGACACAAGTTAATTTAAATGTATTCTACAGAAGAGTGACCAATGTCTTAAAGAAGTCATCGATTCTTTATAACCACTTTAATTGTAATTGAGAAAATCTAAGCAAAGAAGAGGTGGTAGCCACAATGTTGCCCAGAAATCTAGACAATGAATTAGGGTTGGGCAAGACTAGAGCAGGATCATCCTGAGAAAATTGGAATTTCAGACTTTAATTCTGCTCAAGGCTCATAGATTTTTGACTCATGTAGATCAAAATAGCCACCCACTTGAAAATACTTTTGGCTTAGATTTTATAGCCCTTGTAATAAAAAAATATTGCTTTGGCACAACGTAAAAGAAATACTATTTTTGCCTATGGAAATAGCTTAGCAGGTTACCACTTCCTACACAAGACATTAGATCCCCAGGGACTAATATAATTTTTGGTAGGAGTAGAACATCTGCCTATAATCCCAACATGTATTTGATAACACACCAGGTGATTATCCAGAGAAAGCCAGATAGCTGGACTGGCTAAATCATGGTGATCTGTATTGAGTGAGAGACCTCACCTCAATATGTAAGGTAGAGGGTGATTGAGAAAGACTTTAAATGTCAAACTCTGACCTCTCTACTTATGCTCATGTGAAAGCATGCAGAGACCCACACACCTGAATATGCATTCATAGAGAATATACATATACATGCTGAAAAACAAAAGTGACTCTATTACAATATATAATACTTTAAGCAATGGCTGGGTGAACTTTCATATTAGACTGACTGGGGAACTAGAAACCCAGTCAAAGTCTTATATAATTACTCTATCTTATCTGATAAAGTGTCATTATCCATCTGTGCCATATAACAAATGACTCTTAAACCTCTTAAACTTATTGTAGAGGGATGTCTGAAAGAATATCTGACTTCAAATTATTTCAGGATGGACCCTTTCTGAATTCAAATCCAAGGAACATGTAATTATACATATATATATATATATAATTTAAGTATTATAGATGGGATAATAAATCTAACTATTTATTGAAAGTACAGAAAAGTTCTTTGGCAGTAGATATGAATAGAGCTCTTAAAGGTTAGAAAATGAATGCTTGAGCACAATGATGTAATAGCTTGGGAACTTGAAAGATTGTTAAACACAATGGGATTTGGGCTATATAACATATTGATTTCATTTCGTATCAAGGCTGTTAGTTAAGGAAAGATCACTATTAGAACTTAAGTGATCTTCCTGCAACACAAAGGCATTTGATAAGGAGATCTTATTTATTGATTGTATAATATATTGAATAAAAATATTTTTTTCTACAGAAGAATTAGTTTAAAAGACAGTACAAAAGTATAAAACTAATATAAACTAAAAACTAGGAGAAGAGAAATCCCTTTGTATTTTTCTTGAGTTGAAATGGAGAGTTTTCAGTTTTAAATGAACAGAGTGGAGACAAGGCATTTTTCTATGCTCAAATGTAATATATACGTTATTCAGTATTATGAACTCATAAAGTAATCACTGTAAACAACCTCGTTTAGTAGCTAAAAGCTTTCTTGAAGGTAACATACTAGTAAACTCTTGTTCTAGGATTCACATCTAGTTGGCTGACTCTTATTATCATTCTTAATTTCTGATTATACTACTGCCTTTTAAGACAAAGGAAAGATTAATATCTGGATAAGATTCTTCTAAAATCTCCAATCATCTTCTGTATTCAAATATTGTATTTCTAAGTTACAAAAAATCATTTGGGAAATAATAGAAGTAAAGGTAGGAAGGGAACTGGAATAAATGAAGAAAGGTTAAATAAATTTTTGGCTCATGGTATTTTCAATCCACGATGGGCTTATTGAGTTGTACCCTCATCATGAATTGAGAAAACCCAGCACTGTCGAATTAGACTTCAATTGTAAGTACACTTTCACTCAAAAGTGAAGGTCAAGTAGGAACGGATTCATTACAGAAATCTGTGCAACCTAGAAGTAACAGACATTCGAAATAAAAAGATAAATTTTTATTGCAAAAAAAATACAACTAAAATCAAAAAAGTGTGTTGCAATATGAACACACTTCCAAACTCAACTCATCCTAAGAAGTATTGAGTATTAAAGATAAATGCACAAATTCAATTATAGAAACTAAGACAATTAAAGCCACACAGCACCAAAAGTATTAATTCTTATAGATAGGGTATGAGGGCAAGGTTTTGGGTAATTTGCTCTAAAATTTGGTATTGATTTTGGCTTCAAAAATACATTTATTTCTAAGCATACATATCCAGTTTACTTTAATACTATATGATGAATGCTTCAGTGTTACAGAACAAAATACAGAACAAACCTCAAGCGTTTATTCAGAAAGGAAAATAGTAATCATTGTGAGGATCATCACTGTCATGGGAAAACTATGAGAAAAACAGTTAAAAATAGAAAGGAAGAATCTATAAATTTTAAACTTTTAGGACACTAAAAATTGTAGTCGTGTTTAGATATATTGATATAAACTTGTTGTCAACTATAAGCTGCCTAAAATCATGATCCAATTAGTTTCAATGGAAGCATCCTTCTAAAACTTGCTATCAATGTATAATTGGGATGCATTCCACAACTCTGTATTTTTTGTTCTCTTTTATAATTAGATATTTTCTTTATTTACATTTCAATTGTTCTTCTCTTTCTAGGTTTCTTCTCCAGCAACCCTTATCCCATCTCCATTCATCCTGCTTCTATGAAGGTGCTCAACCACCCATTCCCTCCCACCTCCCTGCCCTGGCATTCCCCTATACTGGGACATCCAGCTTTCACAATACCAAGAATATCTCCTATTGATGCACAGCAAGGCTATCCTCTCCTAACATATGCAGCTGGAGCCATTTGTTGCTCCCAGTGTACTCTTTTCTTGGTGGTTTAGTCCCTGAGAGCTCTGGTATGTCAGGATGGTTGATATGGTTGTTCTTCCTATGGGGTTTGCAAACCCCTTCAGCTCCCTCAGTCCTTTCTCTAACTCCTCCAGTGGGGAACTAGTTATCAGTAAAATGGTTGGCTGTGAGCATCAACGTCTGTATTTGTCAGGCTCTGGCAGACTCTCAGTGTCTGCTATATCAGGCTCCTGTCAGCATACACTTCTTGGCATCCATGATAGTGTCTGGGTTTGGTGACTGTATATGGGATGAATCCCCAGGTGGAGCAGTCTGTGGGTAGCTTTTCCTTCAAACTCTGTTCCAAATTTTGTCTTCATATTTCCTTCTATAAGTATGTTGTTCCCTCTTCTAAGAAGGACTGAAGCATCCAATCTTTGGTTTTCCTTCTTCTTGAGCTTCCTGTTGTCTGTAAATTGTACCTCAAGTATTCCAAGCTTTTGGGCTAATATCCACTTATCGGTGAGTGCACACCATGTGTGTTCTTTTGTGATTAGGTTACCTCACTCAGGATGATATTTTCCAAGTTCCATCATTTTACCTAAGAATTTCATGAAGTCATTGCTTTTCATAGCTGAGTAGTACTGTTGGGTGGTACTCCATTGTGTACCACATTTTGTGAATCCATTCCTCTATTGAAGATCATCTCAGTAATTCCTAGCTTCTGCCTATTATAAATAAGGTACAAACAAGGTGGAGCATGTATGCTTGTTATATGTGGAGCATCTTTTGGGTGTATGCCTAGGAGAGGTATAGCTGTGCTCAAGTTATGTCCAATTTTCTGAGGAATCACCACACTGATTTCCAGAGTGGTTGTATCAGCTTGCAATCCCACATGCAAGTTAGGAATATTCCTCTTTCTCCATATCCTCTCCATCATCTGCTGTCACCGAGTGTTTTTTTTAAGATTTATTTATTTATTTATTTATTTATTTATTTATTTATTTATTTTAAAGATTTATTTATTGTTTATATGTGAGTACACCGTCACTGTCTTCAGACACACCAGAAGAGGGCATCAGACATCCTTACAGATGGTTGTGAGCCACCATGTGGTTGCTGGGATTTGAACTCAGGACCTCTGGAAGAGCAGTCAGTGCTCTTAACCACTGAGCCACCTCTCCAGCTCCGATTTATTTATTTATTATGTATAAGTACACTTTATCTCTCTTCAGACACACAAGCAGAGGGCATATCTCATTACAGATGGTTGTAAGCCACCATGTGGTTGAGGGGATTTGAACTCAGGACCTCTTGGAAGAGCAGTCAGTGCTCTTAACCACTGTGACATCACTCCAGCCCTCATGTAATGTCTTAGCCATTCTGACTGGTATGAGGTGGAATCTCAGGGACGTTTTGATTTGCATTTCCCTTATGAGTAAGGATGTTGAACATTTCTTTAGGTGCTTCTCAGCCATTCAATATTCCTCACTTGAGAATACTTTGTTTATAGCTCTGCACCCCATTTTAATAGTATTATTTGATTATCTAGATTGTACCTTCTTGAGTTCTTTGTATATATTAGATATTAGCCCTCTATCGTATGTAGGGTTGGTAAATATATTTTCCCAATCTGTATCCTTAGATTCAGTTTCAAGTATTTTATTGAGTATTGTTGCATCAATATTCAAAAGGGAAATTGGTCTGAAGTTCTTTTTCTTTGTTTGTTCTTTACATGGTTAAGCATAATTGTGATTTAATAGAATGAATTTGGTAGTACTCCTTCTGTTTCTATTTTCTGGAATAGTGTGTGGAGTATTGGTATCAAGTCTTCTTTGAAGGTCTCATAGAATTCTGCACTAAACCCATCAAAACCATCTGGTCTTGGCCTTTTGGGGGCTTTTAATTACTGCTTCTACTTCTTTTGGGGTTATGGGACTGTTTAAATGGTTTATCTGATCCTGACTTAAATTTGGTACCTGATATCTCTCTAGAAAATTGTCCATTTCATCCAGATTTTCCAATTTTGTTGAGTATAGGCTTTTGTAGTAGGATAAAAACTGAATATAATTGGCAGAAAAACAAACAACAACAACAACAACAAACAAACAAAACCTCAATTATATGGTTCATAATCTGCTGCAGATTGGTGCCTTATCCATTCATCACCAGGAAGGTGTCATTCAGCAGCAAATGCACATGGGTTCAGAGACCTACCAAAAATATGCAGAGACAGAGAATCTAAATTGGAATTATTCATATGGTCCCTTTACTCCAAGATCAGAGAATACTGCAGAAGACGAAGACAGAAAACTGTAGAAGTCTGAAGGGATAGAGAACACTGACAGAACGTGGTCCAGAGTCATGTTTTCTTCAATCAAGAGAATCAACTAATAGGACACACAGTGGTTCACACAGCCTGAAATGCCAAGTACTGGGTTGCAAGGGTTGGCACCATGTTCTCTGCCTATATATTGTGGCTGTTAGCTTGATGTTTCTAAGATTCTTATTTCTGAACTCTTGGGGCAGGTGGATTCCTACCTCTTTTATCTGTTCTTGAGATTATTTTCCTCCTATTGGGTTCTCTTGTCCAGTTTTTGCCTTGTATTATTTTATCTTTTTTTGTCCTATTGTTCCTTGAAGACTTGCCCTTTTTTGAAGAGCAAAAGGGGTGGAGATGGATCTGGGAACAGGAAAAGGAGATAAAGTCACAGTAATAAATTAAAGAAAATAATGGCTAAAGCATTTTCAAATTTAATAAATTACATAAATATCCAACAAAGATGCCAACATCAAAATGCATCATGGTCCGATTGAAGTTAAAAGTACTTAGTGTTCTCGAAGAGGACTCGGGGTCAATTTCCAAATGGTAACTTACAATCATGGACTGCCAATTCAGATAATTTAGTGCTCTCTTCTGGACTCTGAATGCATCAGGCACTCATACAGTGCACAAAATTAGAAGAAAGCAAAACAGTAACACATAGACTCAAAATCTGACCAATTAAACTCCCATCCAGTCTCAGATCCAGGGCTTTGAGATGGTCCACCCATTTCATCTATGAAATGCTGGAGCACATGAAGGGACTGGTCCTCCAGAAGTAGAACAACAGAATCTTCATGACTTTGATCAACAAGAGGATATCCAAGAGGAGTCCAGTACTGACAGTATGGTAGAAGCCAGAGGACTTAAATAAGCCCAAAAAGACATTGCAATAAACATTTGCATACAAAGCTGTTTGTGTAAAAGACTATACAGTGTGACATATTACATGTTTGAGCAGAGAACCATGTTGACAATCCTAAGCCATACTGTCACTAAATATCATGTGCAAGTCCTTGTCATATGCTGATGCTGGAAACTATGGATGTTTGTGGTCCCTGATGTTGCCAGAAACCACATAGAAGTCCATGATCTGTACTCCATTCGACTGTAAATAACGAGGAAGTTGTTCTTGCAGTGGCATTCACGACTGCAGACTAACAGTTGAGAAACATGAACATAAGTGGCTTCTGTGACATCGCCTATCCCACCGAAGTAACAGCTTAAAAAGAAAGAAAGCCACTAAAGAATACTTAATTTGTTTTTAAAATATTTTTATAACTCAACTCATGCTGGAAGAATTTATTAGAAAATAGAGTTTTACAAAATAGCAGCTAGAATGAGTTGTAGCTTCTTGTACAAAAAACAAAATTGAGCAAGTGGCAAACTGCTACTAGGCTGGAAGAACACCTCTATTCTTAAAGTATAGATCTTCATAATTGATGGCTTTTGGGCAAGGTGTTAAGTGGAGAAGAACTCAGCTTTCCTTAGAGCTGGCCACAGGGAGGTGGCCATGTTCTTATGAGTATATGGACAACATAATATGGACTCCTTTTTCTCCCTATTTTCTTTTTCTTTTCTTTGTCAGGGAAGGAGGGGAGATGGAAAGTTATAAGGGAGGGGAAGCAGACATAGGAGGACTAGGAAGTGAATGTGATTGAGGTGCATGATATGAAATTTCCAAATAAACAATATGTTAAAGAAGTCACAGAAAAAAATGGGAGTTCATAAACCATGATAACAAAAATATCAATATAGGAAAGTGATTTTAGGAATGATGGAAGTCCACAGAGGAAAGGGTAATTAGAATTTATACATTTAGGACAATGTCAAAGAATGGATTTAGACAATAAAATTTCATTAAACAGAGAATAACACTTAAAACAATTATTATTCTATAATAAACTATCATTGTAAACTTGGCTGATAACACTGTGATTTAAAATTACTTGCTGTCCAGGTATTGGTGAAGATGGGCTCTCACTCCTGGGTTTACCCTCATATTAAACAAAACACTTTTTGGCCACTCCCATATATGCTGTGACACAATTGGCCCTATACATCTTGAAGGTGGAACAAATTACAGGTGAATAGTTTTATGATTGGACTAGAAGAGGAACATTGGACACCAATATAGTTGTAATTAACGTTTTATTGTCTTTTAATGCTACTGAGGTCTCTATTTACTCCATTTACTTGGGTAAAAAGTTTCTATATATATTGTGTACGAAGACTATTTCCCCCTGTACTATCTCAAGTTTTATATTTTGTTTTCTGTTAAGGTCTGAATTTATTTAACTTAATGGTTTTGCTACATCTCAGTTACCACAAAAATTTAACTCAATAATTTGTTTTAGGTTCACTTTTCTGTTTTAAAACGTTTGATTGATTTCTTTTGTCTATCCACATCATCCTGGCATTCATTGTATTTCCCTTTAAGGCAGTTTTTGCTTTTAAGTTTTTATATAATAGAAAATACATGAAAGCCTTTTAGAAATAATTATTCATTTTCCTTTTAAGGGTATGGAATTTCTATGTCCTGTTTGTTTTGTAATTGTCTTATTTTTATTTTTTGTCCAAAATTAGATTTCAGTATCTGGAAATCAAATCACACCCCTCAGAGTTTGCTTTGGTATTGTTATTGGCAGTACAGCTCTTATTTCTTTGCTTTGTAATGACCGAGTGATTGTGTTTTTTCAGTCTATACTTTATAATTTTCTGTATGGAAATAATGGGGTTGAGGAAGGCAAAAGGTTAGAGAATCTTAAAGTTTCTCAGAAATCACCTCACTCAGAAATAGATAGATATATAATGATATACATGCACACACACACACACACACACACACACACACACACACATACACACACACTTAGTTTTTTGGTTTAAATCTTTGAGATCAGATTACCAAACAAAAATTAAACCAAAAGTGTGAAATCTTTACAAGAAAGGGTTTTCTGTCCACCTTGTCTTTACAAGCAACTTGACATTCTTCTTCCAGTTAGGGTTGAGGTAAATTCTCAGTTGCTTTAGTGTCACAAGCAGAATTGATAGAATTGCAGTCCAGATTATCACCCCAGGCCCCTCGTAGACATTGAAAGTGTTACAGATTCTTGTAGTCTATAATATTTATGGATCCAGTCATGGAGAAAGCCTTATACTTCCTATAGCATTTTACCAGAATCCTCTCAAACACAGTTTAGATGAATACAATTTTTAGATAACATTTGGTGCTTTTATTCTTTTTTTGTTTTTAATTTCTTTCCTGAGGATATATAATTGAACACATATTTTATTAATTGATATTGCTATATTGCATAATAATAATGAAAATTAAGAGATCTGATACAACTGTACTTATTCATTCCCTCCTATACTTGGAACATCAACTACTAGTCACCATGCCTGTTAATGCTCTATCACCTGTGGCCCCAGTAGGCAAACAGAATAATTTCATCTTAATTGTACAAAACATCATCATACTTGATTTTATTTTCTCATTTTGAAAATGAACATTTGTATGTTTGTGTCAAATTTCCTTATTTGTGTTTTGGTGTATGCTACAGTTATATCTATTTCATTTAGAGAATTCACAAGGTTTAAGTATTTAGTAAAGGAACAGTATGGTAAGAGGATCTTCTAAGAAAATGATATAGGACATAATGTTAAAAGGGAAAAAGGGGGAAAACAGAACATGAGATTAATTATAGTTGGGAGGGAGTAAAGGAGTAGGGAAATATATATATATATATATATATATATATATATACATATATTTTTTTAAACAGTCCCTATATAGTAGTGGAGAAAATTACACTACTAAAATTAGATTCTAACAAGTAAAATTCCTAGTGAAATAGTAGTTACATCTATTTATTCCATTGGAAAAAGTGATCCATTAGAGGCCACACTGAGCCCCATCTCCTAAATGTAATGTCGTCAACGTGATTGGTTACCATACAAAATAAGACACGGTTTCTGAGATAACACATAAAAAGGCCATAAGGAAGAAGAAATCTATTTTGTACTCAACTGGAAGCTTCACTTCTACAGTTTAGTGTTGGTACATGCTAATGGATTAGAAAATTAATCAACAGTATCAAACAGCAATAAATTCTCTGAGTTATAATAACAACCTACTGAAAATGATACCTACCAGAACTGTAGAGGCATGAATGATGAGACACACAGAAATTCGTTTTCTTTTAAATAGGGTTTAAGGTTCACCCAATGAGATAGAACCATTAGCTGACACTACTTATAAAACCAAGAACCTAAGACTAAAAGGTGTTGGGCCAAGTGCAATACCTACTGCTATTACCATGCTACGTGAATATAGCAATAAAGTAACTCTTTTTTTAAAATATGAAATGAGATTCATTTTGTGCTTAAAAGCAGTAGAAATTTAAATTCAATGATATATTGCATGGCATGGAACAGGAGGTTTCAAAACCGAGTTTTACTAAATCAAATCTATCCAGAAAAATATCAAAAAACTTTGTTAGCTATTTTGAACATTTCAGTATATCAAGAATCAGTATCTGATTATTTTTTTCATACAAATTTTACAGCTGAAGTGGAGCACATTGACTATACTCATCCTCTCATAATCTGTTTTATCATGTTGCATTTTTTTTAACTTGAATATTTCTTATATACATTTCGAGTGTTATTCCCTTTCCCGGTTACCGGGCAAACATCCCCCTCCCCCCTCCCCTTCATTATGGGTGCTCCCCTCCCCACCCTCCCCCCATTGCTGCCCTCCCCCCAACAGTCTAGTTCACTGGGGGTTCAGTCTTAGCAGGACCCAGGGCTTCCCCTTCCACTGGTGCTCTTACTAGGATATTCATTACTACCTATGGGGTCAGAGTCCAGGGTCAGTCCATGTATAGCCTTTAGGTAGTGGCTTAGTCCCTGGAAGCTCTGGTTGCTTGACATTGTTGTACATATGGGGTCTCGAGCCCCTTCAAGCTCTTCCAGTTCTTTCTCTAATTCCTTCAACGGGGGTCCTATTCTCAGTTCAGTGGTTTGCTGCTGGCATTCGCCTCTGTATTTGCTGTATTCTGGCTGTGTCTCTCAGGAGAGATCTACATCCGGCTCCTGTCGGCATGCACTACTTTGCTTCATCCATCTTGTCTATATGGGTGGCTGTATATGTATGGGCCACATGTGGGGCAGGCTCTAAATGGGTGTTCCTTTAGTCTCTGTTTTAATCTTTGCCTCCCTATTCCCTGCCAAGGGTATTCTTGTTCCCCTTTTAGAGAAGGAGTGAAGCATTCACAATTTGATCATCCGTCTTGAGTTTCATATGTTCTAGGCATCTAGGGTAACTCAAGCATTTGGGCTAATAGCCACTTATCAATGAGTACATACCATGTGTGTCTTTCAGTGATTGGGTTACCTCACTCAGGATGATATTTTCCAGTTCCAACCACTTGCCTACGAATTTCATAAAGTCATTGTTTTTGATAGCGGAGTAATATTCCATTGTGTAGATGTACCACATTTTCTGTATCCATTTCTCTGTTGAAGGGCATCTGGGTTCTTTCCAGCTTCTGGCTATTATAAATAAGGCTGCGATGAACATAGTGGAGCACGTGTCTTTTTTATATGTTGGGGAATCTTTTGGGTATATGCTCAAGAGAGGTATAGCTGGATCCTCAGGCAGTTCAATGTCCAATTTTCTGAGGAACCTCCAGACTGACTTCCAGAATGGCTGAACCAGTCTGCAATCCCACCAACAATGGAGGAGTGTTCCTCTTTCTCCGCATCCTCGCCAGCATTTGCTGTCTCCTGAGTTTTTGATCTTAGCCATTCTCACTGGTGTGAGGTGAAATCTCAGGGTTGTTTTGATTTGCATTTCCCTTATGACTAAAGATGTTGAACATTTCCTTAGGTGTTTCTCAGCCATTCGGCATTCCTCAGCTGTGAATTGTTGGTTTAGCTATGAACCCCATTTTTTCATAGGGTTATTTGTCTCCCTGCGGTCTAACTTCTTGAGTTCTTTGTATATTTTGGATATAAGGCCTCTATCTGTTGTAGGATTGGTAAAGATCTTTTCCCAATCTGTTGGTTGCCGTTTTGTCCTAACCACAGTGTCCTTTGCCTTACAGAAGCTTTGCAGTTTTAGGAGATCCCATTTGTTGATTCTTGATCTTAGAGCATAAGCCATTGGAGTTTTGTTCAGGACATTTTTTCCAGTTCCCATGTGTTCCAGATGCTTCCCTAGTTTTTCTTCTATTAGTTTGAGTGTGTCTGGTTTGATGTGGAGGTCCTTGATCCACTTGGACTTAAGCTTTGTACAGGGTGATAAGCATGGATCGATCTGCATTCTTCTACATGTTGACCTCCAGTTGAACCAGCACCATTTGCTGAAAATGCTATCTCTTTTTCCATTGGATGGTTTTGGCTCCTTTGTCAAAAGTCAAGTGACCATAGGGGTGTGGGTTCATTTCTGGGTCTTCAATTCTATTCCATTGGTCTATCTGTCTGTCTCTGTACCAATACCATGCAGTTTTTATCACTATTGCTCTGTAATACTGCTTGAGTTCAGGGATAGTGATTCCCCCTGAAGTCCTCTTATTGTTGAGGATAGCTTTAGCTATCCTGGGTTTTTTGTTGTTCCAGATGAATTTGCAAATTGTTCTGTCTAACTCTTTGAAGAATTGGATTGGTATTTTGATGGGGATTGCATTGAATCTGTAGATAGCTTTTGGTAAAATGGCCATTTTTACTATATTAATCCTGCCAATCCATGAGCATGGGAGATCTTTCCATCTTCTGAGGTCTTCTTCAATTTCTTTCTTCAGTGTTTTGAAGATCTTATTGTACAAATCTTTTACTTGCTTGGTTAAAGTCACCCCGAGGTATTTATATTATTTGGGTCTATTATGAAGGGTGTCGTTTCCCTAATTTCTTTCTCGGATAGTTTCTCTTTTGTGTAGAGGAAGGCTACTGATTTATTTGAGTTAATTTTATACCCAGCCACTTTGCTGAAGTTGTTTATCAGCTTTAGTACTTCTCTGGTGGAACTTTTGGGATCACTTAAATATACTATCATATCATCTGCAAATAGTGATATTTTGACCCCTTCTTTTCCGATCTGTATCCCCTTGATCTCCTTTTGTTGTCTGATTGCTCTGGCTAGAACTTCAAGAACTATATTGAGTAAGTAGGGAAAGAGTGTGCAGCCTTGTCTAGTCCCTGATTTTAGTGGGATTGCTTCAAGTTTCTCTCCATTTAGTTTGATGTTAGCAACTGGTTTGCTGTTTATGGCTTTTACTATGTTTAGATATGGGCCTTGAATTCCTATTCTTTCCAGGACTTTTATCGTGAAGGGGTGTTGAATATTGTCAAATGCTTTTTCAGCATTTAATGAAATGATCATGTTGTTTTGTTCTTTCAGTTTGTTTATATAAAGGAAAACGTTGATGGTTTTCCGTATATTAAACCATCCCTGCATGACTGGGATGAAGCCTACTTGATCATGGTGGATGATTGTTTTGATTTGCTCTCGGATTCGGTTTGTCAGAATTTTATTGAGTATTTTTGCGTCGATATTCATAAGGGAAATTGGTCTGAAGTTCTCTTTCTTTGTTGGGTCTTTGTGTGGTTTAGGTATAAGAGTAATTGTGGCTTCATAGAAGGAATTCGGTAGTGCTCCATCTGTTTCAATTTTGTGGAATAGTTTGGATAATATTGGTATGATGTCTTCTATGAAGATCTGATAGAATTCTGCACTAAACCGGTCTGGACCTGGGCTCTTTTTGGTTGGAAGAACTTTAATGACTGCTTCTATTTCCTTAGGAGTTATGTGGTTGTTTAACTGGTTTATCTGTTCCTGATTTAACTTCAGTACCTGGTATCTGTCTAGGAAATTTTCTATTTGCTGCGGATTTTCAAGTTTTGTTGAATATAGGCTTTTCTAGTAAGATCTGATGATTTTTTGAATTTCCTCTGAATCTGTAGTTATGTCTCCCTTTTCATTTCTGATTTTGTTAATTTGGACACACTCTCTGTGTCCTCTCATTAGTCTGGCTAAGGGTTTATCTATCTTGTTGATTTTCTCAAAGAACCAACTTTTGGTTCTGTTGATTCTTTCTATGGTCCTTTTTGTTTCTACTTGGTTGATTTCAGCTCTGAGTTTGATTATTTCCTGCCTTCTACTCCTCCTGGGTGTATTTGCTTCTTTTTGTTCTAGAGCTTTTAGGTGTGCTGTCAAGCTGCTGACATATGCTCTTTCCTGTTTCTTTCTGCAGGCACTCAGAGCTATGAGTTTTCCTCTTAGCACAGCTTTCATTGTGTCCCATAAGTTTGGGTATGTTGTACCTTCATTTTCATTAAATTCTAAAAAGTCTTTAATTTCTTTCTTTATTTCTTCCTTGACCAGGTTATCATTGAGTAGAGCATTGTTCAATTTCCACGTATATGTGGGCGTTCTTCCCTTATTGTTATTGAAGACCAGTTTTAGGCCGTGGTGGTCCGATAGCATGCATGGGATTATTTCTATCTTTCTGTACCTGTTGAGGCCCGTTCTTTGACCAATTATATGGTCAATTTTGGAGAAAGTACCATGAGGAGCTGAGAAGAAGGTATATCCTTTTGCTTTAGGATAGAATGTTCTATACATACCTCTTAAGTCCATTTCGCTCATGACTTCTCTTAGTCTGTCTACGTCTCTGTTCAATTTCTGTTTTCATGATCTGTGCATTGATGAGAGTGGGGTGTTGAAATCTCCTACTATTACTGTGTGAGGTGCAATGTGTGTTTTGAGCTTTAGTAAGGTTTCTTTTACGTATGTAGGTGCCCTTGTATTTGGGGCATAGATATTTAGGATTGAGAGTTCATCTTGGTGGATTTTTCCTTTGATGAATATGAAGTGTCCTTCCTTATCTTTTTTGCTGACTTTTAGTTGAAAATTGATTTTATTTAATATTAGAATGGCTACGCCAGCTTGCATCTTCCGACCATTTGGTTGGAAAGTTGTTTTCCAGCCTTTCACTCTGAGGTAGTGTCTGTCTTTGTCTCTGAGGTGTGTTTCCTGTAGGCAGCAGAATGCAGGGTCCTCGTTGCGTATCCAGTTTGTTAATCTATGTCTTTTTATTGGGGAGTTGAGGCCATTGATATTGAGAGATATTAAGGAATAGTGATAATTGCTTCCTGTTATATTCATATTTGGATGTGAGGTTATGTTTGTGTGCTTTTCTTCTTATTGTTTTGTTGCCAAGACGATTAGTTTCTTGTTTCTTCTAGGGTATAGCTTGCCTCCTTATGTTGGGCTTTACCATTTATTATCCTTTGGAGTGCTGGATTTGTAGAAAGATATTGTGTAAATTTGTTTTTGTCATGGAATATCTTGGTTTCTCCATCTATGTTAATTGATAGTTTTGCAGGATACAGTAACCTGGGCTGGCATTTGTGCTCTCTTAGGGTCTGTATGACATCAGTCCAGGATCTTCTGGCCTTCATAGTTTCTCGTGAAAAGTCTGGTGTGATTCTGATAGGTCTGCCTTTATATGTTACTTGACCTTTTTCCCTTACTGCTTTTAATGTTCTTTCTTCATTTTGTGTGTTTAGTGTTTTGACTATTATGTGACGGGAGGTTTTCTTTTCTGGTAAAATCTACTTGGAGTTCTGTATGCTTCTTGTATGCCTATGGGTATCTCTTTTTTTAGGTTAGGGAAGTTTTCTTCTATGATTATGTTGAAGATATTTACTGGTCCTTTGAGCTGGGAGTCTTCACTCTCTTCTATACCTATTATCCTTAGGTTTGGTCTTCTCATTGAGTCCTGGATTTCCTGTATGTTCTGGACCAGTAGCTTTTTCTGCTTTACATTATCTTTGACAGTTGAGTCAATGATTTGTATGGAATCTTCTGCTCCTGAGATTCTCTCTTCCATCTCTTGTATTCTGTTGGTGAAGCTTGTATCTACAGCTCCTTGTCTCTTCTTTTGGTTTTCTATATCCAGGGTTGTTTCCATGTGTTCTTTCTTGATTGCTTCTATTTCCTTTTTTAATTTCTTCAGCTGTTTGATTGTGTTTTCCTGGAATTCTTTCAGGTATTTTGGTGACTCCTCTCTATGGGCTTCTACTTGTTTTTTTTTTTCCTTTTTTTTTATTAACTTGAGTATTTCTTATATACATTTCCCGGTTTCCGGGCAAACATACCCCTCCCCCCTCCCCTTCCTTATGGGTGTTCCCCTCCCAACGCTCCCCCCATTGCCGCCCTCCCCCCATAGTCTAGTTCACTGGGGGTTCAGTCTTAGCAGGACCCAGGGCTTCCCCTTCCACTGGTGCTCTTACTAGGATATTCATTGCTACCTATGGGGTCAGAGTCCAGGGTCAGTCCCTGTATAGTCTTTAGGTAGTGGCTTAGTCCCTGGAAGCTCTGGTTGCTTGGCATTGTTGTACATATGGGGTCTCGAGCCCCTTCAAGCTCTTCCAGTTCTTTCTCTGATTCCTTCAACGGGTGTCCTATTCTCAGTTCAGTGGTTTGCTGCTGGCATTCGCCTCTGTATTTGCTGTATTCTGACTGAGTCTCTCAGGAGAGATCTACATCTGGCTCCTGTCGGTCTGCACTTCTTTGCTTCATCCATCTTGTCTAATTGGATGGCTGTATATGTATGGGCCACATGTGAGGAAGACTCTGAATGGGTGTTCCTTCAGTCTCTGTTTTAATCTTTGCCTCTCTCTTCCCTGCCAAGGGTATTCTTGTTCCCCTTTTAAATAAGAGTGAAGCATTCGCATTTTGGTCATCCTTCTTGAGTTTCATGTGTTCTAGGCATCTAGGGTAATTCAAGCATTTGGGCTAAAAGCCACTTATCAGTGAGTGCATACCATGTATGTCTTTCTTTGATTGGGTTAGCTCACTCAGGATGATATTTTCCACTTCTAACCATTTGCCTACGAATTTCATAAAGCCGTTGTTTTTGATAGCTGTGTAATATTCCATTGTGTAGATGTACCACATTTTCTGTATCCATTCCTCTGTTGAAGGGCATCTGGGTTCTTTCCAGTTTCTGGCTATTATAAATAAGGCTGCGATGAACATAGTGGAGCACGTGTCTCTTTTATATGTTGAGGCATCTTTTGGGTATATGCCCAAGAGAGGTATAGCTGGATCCTCAGGCAGTTCAATGTCCAATTTTCTGAGGAACCTCCAGACTGATTTCCAGAATGGTTTTAACAGTCTGCAATCCCACCAAAAATGGAGGAGTGTTCCTCTTTCTCCGAATCCTCGCCTACATCTGCTGTCACCTGAGTTTTTGATCTTAGCCATTCTCACTGATGTGAGGTGAAATGTCAGGGTTGTTTTGATTTGCATTTCCCTTATGACTAAAGATGTTGAACATTTCTTTAGGTGTTTCTCAGCCATTCGGCATTCCTCAGCTGTGAATTGTTTGTTTAGCTCTGAACCCCATTTTTTAATAGGGTTATTTGTCTCCCTGCGGTCTAACTTTTTGAGTTCTTTGTATATTTTGGATATAAGACCTCTATCTGTTGTAGGATTGGTAAAGATCTTTTCCCAATCTGTTGGTTGCCGTTTTGTCCTAACCACAGTGTCCTTTGCCTTACAGAAGCTTTGCAGTTTTATGAGATCCCATTTGTTGATTCTTGATCTTAGAGTATAAGCCATTGGTGTTTTGTTCAGGAAATTTTTTCCAGTGCCCATGTGTTCCAGATGCTTCCCTAGTTTTTCTTCTATTAGTTTGAGTGTGTCTGGTTTGATGTGGAGGTCCTTGATCCACTTGTTCTTAAGCTTTGTACAGGGTGATAAG
Source organism: Rattus norvegicus (assembly GCF_021556685.1). Lineage (NCBI taxonomy): Eukaryota > Metazoa > Chordata > Mammalia > Rodentia > Muridae > Rattus > Rattus norvegicus. The sequence goes on along the minus strand of NC_141544.1, from coordinate 32,655,639 downwards.
CATGGATCGATCTGCATCTTTCTAAATATTGACCTCCAGTTGAACCAGCACCATTTGCTGAAAATGCTATCTTTTTTCCATTGGATGATTTTGGCTCCTTTGTCAAAAATCAAGTGACCATAGGTGTGTAGGTTCATTTCTGGGTCTTCAATTCTATTACATTGGTCTATCTGTCTGTCTCTGTACCAATACCATGCAGTTTTTATCACTATTGCTCTGTAATACTGCTTGAGTACAGGGATAGTGATTCCCCCTGAAGTCCTTTTATTGTTCAGAATAGTTTTAGCTATCCTGGGTTTTTTGTTATTCCAGATGAATTTGCAAATTGTTCTGTCTAACTCTTTGAAGAATTGGATTGGTATTTCGATGGGGATTGCATTGAATCTGTAGATTGCTTTTGGTAAAATGGCAATTTTTACTATATTAATCCTGCCAATCCATGAGCATGGGAGATCTTTCCATCTTCTGAGGTCTTCTTCAATTTCTTTCTTCGGGGTCTTGAAGTTCTTATTGTACAGATATTTTACTTGCTTGGTTAAAGTCACACCGATGTACTTTATATTATTTGGGTCTATTATGAAGGGTGTCGTTTCCCTAATTTCTTTCTAGGCTTGTTTCTCTTTTGTGTAGAGGAAGGCTACTGATTTATTTGAGTTAATTTTATACCCAGGTACTTTGTTGAACTTGTTTATCAGCTTTAGTAGTTCTCTGGTGGAACTTTTGGGATCACTTAAATATGCTACCATATAATCTGCAAATAGTGATATTTTGACTTCTTCTTTTCCGATCTGTATCCCATTGACCTTCTTTTGTTGTCTGATTGCTCTGGCTAGAACTTCAAGAACTATATTGAATAGGTAGGGAGAGAGTGGGCAGCCTTGCCTAATCTCTGAGTTTAGTGGGATTGCTTCAAGTTTCTCTCCATTTAGTTTAATGGTAGCAACTGGTTTGCTGTATATGGCTTTTACTATGTTTAGGTATGGGCCTTGAATTCCTATTCTCTCCAGGACTTTTATCATGAAGGGGTGTTGAATTTTGTCAAATGCTTTCTCAGCATCTAATGAAATGATCATGTGGTTTTGTTCTTTCAGTTTGTTGATATAATGGATCACATTGATGGTTTTCCGTATATTAAACCATCCCTGCATGCCTGGGATGAAGCCTACTTGGTCATGGTGGATAATTGTTTTGATGTGCTCTTGGATTCAGTTTGCCAGAATTTTATTGAGCATTTTTGCGTCGATATTCATAGGGAAATTGGTCTGATGTTCTCTTTCCTTTTTGGGTCTTTGTGTGGTTTAGGTATAAGAGTAATTGTGGCTTCATAGAAGGAATTCGGCAGTACTCCATTTGTTTCAATTTTGTGAAATATTTTGGATAATATTGGTATGAGGTCTTCTATGAAGGTCTGATAGAATTCTGCACTAAACCCGTCTGGACCTGGGCTCTTTTTGGTTGGGAGGCCTTTAATGACTGCTTCTATTTCCTTAGGAGTTATGGGGTTGTTTAACTGGTTTATCCGTTCCTGATTTAACTTCGGTACCTGGTATCTGTCTAGGAAATTGTCCATTTCCTGCAGATTTTCAAGTTTTGTTGAATATAGGCTTTTCTAGTATGATCTGATGATTTTTTGACTTTCCTCTGAATCTGTAGTTATGTCTCCCTTTTCCTTTCTGATTTTGTTAATTTGGACGCACTCTCTGTGTCCTCTCGTTAGTCTGGCTAAGGGTTTATCTATCTTGTTGATTTACTCAAAGAACCAACTTTTGGTTCTCTTGATTCTTTCTATGGTCCTTTTTGTTTCTACTTGGTTAATTTCAGCTCTGAGTTTGAATATTTCCTGCCTTCTACTCCTCCTGGGTGTATTTGCTTCTTTTTGTTCTAGAGCTTTTAGGTGTGCTGTCAAGCTGCTGACATATGCTCTTTCCTGTTTCTTTCTGCAGGCACTCAGCGCTATGAATTTTCCTCTTAGCACAGCTTTCATTGTGTCCCATAAGTTTGGGTATGTTGTACCTTCATTTTCATTAAATTCTAAAAAGTCTTTAATTTTTTTCTTCATTTCTTCCTTGACCAGGTTATCATTGAGTAGAACATTGTTAAATTTCCATGTATATGTGGGCATTCTTCCCTTATTGTTATTGAAGACTAGTTTTAGGCCGTGGTGGTCCGATAGCACGCATGGGATTATTTCTATCTTTCTGTACCTGTTGAGGCCCGTTTTTTGACCAATTATATGGTCAATTTTGGAGAAAGTAACATGAGGAGCTGAGAAGAAGGTATATCCTTTTGCTTTAGGATAGAATGTTCTATAAATTTCCGTTATGTCCATTTGGCTCATGACTTCTCTTAGTCTGTCTACGTCTCTGTTTAATTTCTGTTTCCATGATCTGTGCATTGATGAGAGTGGGGTGTTGAAATCTCCTACTATTATTGTGTGAGGTGCAATGTGTGTTTTGAGCTTTAGTAAGGTTTCTTTTACGTATGTAGGTGCCCTTGTATTTGGGGCATAGATATTTAGGATTGAGAGTTCATCTTGGTGGATTTTTCCTTTGATGAATATGAAGTGTCCTTCCTTATCTTTTTTGATGACTTTTAATTGAAAATTGATTTTATTTGATATTAGAATGGCTACTCCAGCTTGCTTCTTCCGACCATTTGCTTGGAAAATTGTTTTCCAGCCTTTCACTCTGAGGAAGTGTCTGTCTTTGTCTCTGAGGTTTGTTTCCTGTAGGCAGCAGAATGCAGGGTCCTCGTTGCGTATTCAGTTTGTTAATCTATGTCTGTTTATTGGGGAGTTGAGGCCATTGATGTTGAGAGATATTAAGGAATATTGATTATTGCTTCCTGTTATATTCATATTTGGATGTGAGGTTATGTTTGTGTGTTTTTCTTCTCTTTGTTTTGATACCAAGACGATTAGTTTCTTGCTTCTTCTAGGGTATAGCTTGCCTCCTTATGTTGGGCTTTACCATTTATTATCCTTTGTAGTGCTGGATTTGTAGAAAGATATTGTGTAAATTTGTTTTTATCATGGAATATCTTGGTTTCTCCATCTATGTTAATTGAGAGTTTTGCAGGATACAGTAACCTGGGTTGGCATTTGTGTTCTCTTAGGGTCTGTATGACATCAGTCCAGGATCTTCTGGCCTTCATAGTTTCTGGCAAAAAGTCTGGTGTGATTCTGATAAGTCTGCCTTTATATGTTACTTGACCTTTTCCCCTTACTGCTTTTAATATTCTTTCTTTATTTTGTGCATTTGGTGTTTCGACTATTATGTGACGGGAGGTGTTTCTTTTCCAGTCCCATCTATTTGGGGTTCTGTAGGCTTCTTGTATGCCTAAGGGTATCTCTTTTTTTAGGTTAGGGAAGTTTTCTTCTATGATTTTGTTGAAGATATTTACTGGTCTTTGAGCTGGGAGTCTTCGCTCTCTTCTATACCTATTATCCTTAGGTTTGATCTTCTCATTGAGTCCTGTATTTCCTGTATGTTTTGGACCAGTAGCTTTTTCCGCTTTACATCATCTTTGACAGTTGAATCAAAGATTTCTATGGAATCTTATGCTCCTGAGATTCTCTCTTCCATCTCCTGTATTCTGTTGGTGAAGCTTGTATCTACAGCTCCTTGTCTCTTCTTTTGGTTTTCTATATCCAGGGTTGTTTCCATGTGTTCTTTCTTGATTGCTTCTATTTCCATTTTTAATTCCTTCAACTGTTTGATTGTGTTTTCCTGGAATTCTTTCAGGGATTTTTGTGACTCCTCTGTATGGGCTTCTACTTGTTTATTTATGATTTCCTGGAATTCTTTCAGGGATTTTTGTGACTCCTCTCTATGGGCTTCTACTTGTTTAATGATGTTTTCCTGGAATTCTTTCAGGCATTTTTGTGATTCCTCTCTGTAGGCTTCTATTTGTTCTCTAAGGGAGTTCTTCACGTCTTTCTTGAAGTCCTCCAGCATCATGACCAAATATGATTTTGAAACTAGATCTTGCTTTTCTGGTGTGTTTGGATATTCCATGTTTGTTTTGATGGGAGAATTGGGCTCCGATAGTGCCATGTATTCTTGGTTTCTGTTGCTTGTGTTCCTGCGCTTGCCTCTCGCCATCAGATTATCTCTAGTGTTACTTTGTTCTGCTATTTCTGACAGTGGCTAGACTGCCCTATAAGCCTGTGTGTCAGGAGTGCTGTAGACCTGTTTTCCTGTTTTCTTTCAGCCTGTTATGGGGACAGAGTGTTCTGCTTTCGGGCGTGTAGTTTTTCCTCTCTACAGGTCTTCAGCTCTTCCTGTGGGCCTGTGTCTTGAGTTCACCAGGCAGGTCACTTGCAGCAGAAAAGTTGGTCATACCTGTGGTCCCAAGGCTCAAATTTGCTCGCGGGGTGCTGCCCACGAGCTCTCTGCAGAGGCAGCAACCAAGAAGATCTGCGCCGCCGTTTCTGGGAGCTTCAGTGCACCAGGGTTCCAGATGGCGTTTGGTGTTTTCCTCTGGAATCAGTAATGTGCAGCGTGCAGTCTCTTCTGGTTTCCCAGGCGTGTCTGCCTCTCTGAGGGTTTAGCTCTCCCTCCCACGGGATTTGGGTGCAGAGAACTGTTTATCTGGTCTGTTCCTTCAGGTTCCGGTGGTGTCTCAGGCGCAGGTGTCCTGCCGCTCCTGGGCCCTCCAATAAAGTAACTCTTGATGAAGTTTTTCTATTTCAAAGGTCACAGTTGTGAATGTAAATTTTTTTTTCTTTCCTCAGAGCATGGAATGAGATGAGTGCCACACACCAGCTTTCAAAATCCGTGGATTGGATGAGGCCAAATAATCTCCTTTTCTTTTCTATCTCTAGACCTGTGCCTGGAAACTTCTATCCTGGCTACAATCTAATCTTCTGCAAACTCAAACTTTGAAGATTTTTGCTTCCAGCCTTAGTCTGGTAACCTAGACTTAGAGTGTTTCAGCTTCCTAAACATCCTGCTAAATAAATGGATTTTTTCTAGCTCTTTCTAAACTCTGAGTCACTAGTTCAACTCAGCTTCTGGCTCAAACTCCTCTCCAAGATGCCTGAAGCAAATTGGCTTCTCTCATTTTCTGACTCAATTGCTCTGCTTGAAGCAACTACCTCTGAATTCCAGGAACTCAACTGCCTAGAATTTAACTCTACTGAACTGAATTGAATTGAATTCAATTGAATTCTTTCTTCTTCAGTGTTTTTTAAGTAGCCTCTTTCTGGCCTGTTCTGAGTGTTGGGAATATCTTATCTCTGTCTCATTCTGTCAAATCATTCTCTGTTGTTTGGGATTAAAGGTAAGTCTGTATTCCACCTAAAGTGATCAAAGGTGTAAATTATAGGCGTGTCTGTATGCAACAAAAAAACAAAACCCAGACAAACAAAACATCTCCCTGCAGTTGATTTTAACATATCAACCTACACAGTGAAAACACATAGAAAATGGGAGACTAAAGAATAGCCTGAAATCAGATGTCTCTCTCATACTTGTTCATTCAATCTTGTTCTCAGATCTATGAGAAACAAGGGGGCAGAAAGACTCTTGGCACCATAGGTGTTTAGCAATTTTAATGAAACAGCATTATGCAGACACAATTGGGCAAATGTCTTAGGGATTGACTGCTGTGACCAGATACCATGACCAAGGCAACTTTTATGATACCAACTTTGAATTGAAACTGGCTTATATGTTCAGAGGTTCAGTTCATTATCATGAGAGCAGGAGTATGACAGCGTCCAGGCAGCCATAGTGCAGGAAGAGCTGAGATTTCTACATCTTGATCAGAAGGCAAACAGAAGACGGGCTTCCAAGCAGTAAGAATGAGGGTCTTAAAGCCCATGACACTTCATTCTACAAGGCTACACCTACTCTAAGAAGGTCGCATCTCCTAATAGTGTCACTCCCTGAGCCAAGCATATTCAAACAACCACAAATATGCAGTTTCATAGAGAATATGACAGCAACATTCATGCACAAGCCTTTATAAGAAAAGATCAAGCCAAAAATCATTCTAACCAGGAAAAAGGAAGTATGGGCATGAGATCCCACTTCTTTTCAAGAAGATTTTTCTAAATGATCTTCAGTGGCAAAGGAAAAAGCCAAGATTTTGTTTGCTTTGTTTTGTTTTTGTTTTGTTTTGTTTTGTTTTGTTTTGTTTTGTTTTGTTTTGTAGAGTGGAACTGAGTGTATAAATGCTCTGCCAAGCAGACTCCAGGCTCAGAGTAAGTAGCCAACACAAATCATACTCCATGTTTGGGTTTTTTGTTCTGTTTTGTTTTGTTTCATTGAATGCTTTAATTCTTTTTCTTTTTAGAAGGGGAAAGAACATAAATTAGGTGGTTGAGGAGAATGGAGGATTTGGGTAGAATGGGAGGACAGGAAAGATGAGGATGAAAAATGCTGTACGGAATTCTCAAATAATAAATGTTTTAAAACATAAAAAAAGGAAATCGATCTTTTACCTGAGGTGCTTTCGTACCTTTTTTCTGTTGTCAGATTTGTTGCTTAACACATTCAATGATGGTTGGAAAAGTATAATTACATTCATGTATACATTTCTTATACAGTACCAAAAGTACAGCTGTCTAGCTTGACGTTGACTGACTAGGTACTGTACCATTAAAATAAAACACTATTACCACAAGAGGATGTTGTAAATGAACTTTATTTCCATTTCAAATTCAAGACGTTGTCAATGATAAAACGTGATGGCGATTCTTACTAAGTCACTTCCTTGGATTACTATTTATACAAATCTTAGTTGAGACTGGGATGAACATAGTCACGCCCCTTCTTCTAAGTGGAAATCAATGGAAGTTCTCCCAAAGCTGGCTCACATTCTTTTTTTGTTTGTTTGTTTTGTTTTGTTTTCGTATTGTGTTTTTACATGCACAGCTGAAGTAGACACCTTTTATTTAACAATTATTTTCAAAGCATTGTGCTAGCTCACATTCAAATGTCAATGAAGACAGGAAAGAACTGAACGCTACACCTAAGCATACTAGAGCTAATAAATTCAACACATGGAAAAGAGAGACCATGACCTTTGTCTTAGTAAAATTTATATATGATTTCAAACAGTTATTTAAAATACGATTCTAAGAGTCTTTTTATCTTTAAAAATGGTTTATTTCCCCTTGAACAGAAACATTTAAATGAGATTGTACATGTTGGGTTTGAGGTTGACACCAAGAAAACTCACTTTAGTGACAAAAGCTATAAAGACAAGAGTTTTATTGTCTGATTGCTCAGAGAGGCAGCCAGTTTGGGATCTGAACTTTGTCCCAGAAAGGAAAGGGTACAACATTTTTCATAGGTGTGAATGCAAAGCACGGGGACCTGGGGAAAGCTGTCATGTTATCCAATATTATTTTGACATTATCAGTTAAACAAGGGAGGCTGTGCTGTATTCAGGGCACGTGGCTTCAAGACCTTTAATTCATCTTTTGCAACCATGTCCCCCTTTGGAGTCAGTCCCAGAATTTTAAACTGAAAATGGACCAAAGTAGTGGGTTGAGTGCATGTAGGTTATAACAGGCAATTGGTTATATGAAGATACATATATGTTGTTGTTTAAAAAAAAAGTGTACAACCAGTTCCAGCAAGTTCCCACTCTGTGTGGATCCACTCGCTCTAGCTGTTTCTCTGTCAGCAGCTTTCACCCATTGTCCCTTTTGCAGGTTGTTATACGCATAGCTTTCTGAGGGCCATGCTAGCATGGTCCATGTCATACTAGCCCCAAGCATTCTATAGCCTCGCAGGGCTTCTTGTCACAGACTCTGCTTACACTCCTAACAACCAGATTAACCTAACCCCAGTTACGTCATGACTCAACAAACTGTAACCCAACAACCAGATTTATACATTAAATGCTCAATGTACAATACATCCACACAATTAACTTACAGCTAATTGATAAGGATATAAACTGCCCAGCTAGATAAAATAAATTTGCCTATAGAAATCTATCCCTTAAGAAATATTCACAACAATTTATATCTATGTAGAGATGCATGGTAAGGAACGGTTACATCTGCCTCCATGTTTCTTCTCCCTTTCTGCTCCCTTCTCCCCTTTTAAAATCTCTGTTCCCACCTCCCTTTCTTTTTCATTCAATGACAGGCTTCATTTTATCTTCTATCTGCCTTTACATGCATAAGGGCATCAACCTACACACACACACACACACACACACACACACACACACACACACACATATATATTATAATGTATGTATATTGGATTGGATTAGATAACAGAACTTTCAATGTTCTTTGAAAGTTAGACAGTTATAAAAAAATTTGGAGAAGTAGAATAGGTACTCATTCCTAAGCCAGGGAACATGAACTGGTTTAACCGTGCCAGCAAGAGATGAAGTTGTCTATCTTGAGACAACCTTGAGAAGGCTGGACTCAGACAACTGTTTGTGACAGAAGCTATGCCACTATGGGGAAATCTGCAGCTCCCCTGTATCCTGAGAACCTTGAATTTACTTTCTCTCTATGATTAATGGAATCTGAAAACAAAATTGCAGTACTTAGAATAAGGTTCTTTTGCTTCTTCCCAATAGTACATGCATGCAAATATGCCTCTATTCCTATTCCCAATTTCCAAAGTCCAGCTGAGAAATCCTAGACTTTAATCCTTAGTTGGGGTTAAGTCATTGCAAAAATAGATGCAGGTCAGTTATAATATCAATGCCATCAGCTCCAATCTGTAGGTCCTATAAAGATTGCCTGAGAACAAATGATATAAGGAGAGAAAAAAAGATGGGTACAGTCTAGAGAACAGGTGAAGGTAAAGGAGTTTCCATAAGTCTCCTCCCATCTGAGAATCTAGAATTCTATCATAGTTATTATTTGCAATAAAGGTTGATTCACAGGAACAAAGTCTTTCTATATTGAGGAGAGTATTAAAAACAATTAATCAAATTTGAGGTCTAAGCATGTATGACCCTCAAATATAGATATACTCTTAGCAAAGAGTTTCTAGAAATTTCATAAATATGGCTAAAATTTTCTTTGCTGTAAGAGCATTTTAAGATTTCTGCAGCCCTTGTGACCCAGTTTTTTAACTTATCAGCTTCAACCTTGTTTATTGCAGATCTTATGATTTCTGTAAGTCTTTTTTTGGTAATGATGATGTTGATGATGTTTTTGTGCATCTGTGTTTCTCTTAGTTGAAAGAAGTGTTAACCAAGAAGAACTTCATAGACACATCGATCAATTTGCATGTGATAGTGATCTTCATCTAATTTACATTTATTCAACAAATTCTCGCTTCAAATAAAAAAATGTGCCTAGTACCCGCCATTGCAAGAATATTCTGTAGTCTCCCACCTAAATAAGTTGTAGGCCACCTTTGATTCATTTGTGTTTGACATGAGAGACTTGAGTTTACTAAATGCTGAATACCTGTTTTCAATCATAAAATCTCTTGCAAGTTTAATGGTGGCCAGAGAGATGATTTTGTATGTAACATCTCAGGCTACACACATTTGATAAATCTCCTGCTTACTTTGCTAGAATCTGTTCCCACATACTCCTGTGCATTTGCATTCCTTAGCTCTTCTAAGGAAAATGGAAGGGAGTGAGAGAAGATCAGGTTAGTGGTCCCTGCAGCCTGAAGCACACAAAACAGAGAAACAAAGGAGATCAAGCCACAAAATGTTGGAGACCTGAGACATACGCATCAGCTCTTGGATGAATATGATAATTTTGTCTTGCCTTCTCTTGTTCTCTCTCTTTTTTCCCATCAATACAGTTCAAGGAGGCACTGGCTAAAAACATACTAAGTACTAAGTGCTATATGTCTTAATTTTTATTGTATACGTTACTGAGATCGGCTTTATTTTGAATCCTGAATGTTGGGAATGATGAGCTACTAAAGGGTTTCTTGTATAATTGACAAGTATAGATGATAAGAATTGTGTTTTTCAAAATATAAAATACTCTAAAATGACAACCATGAAGGACCAGGAAACAATTATTTTTAAAATCAGTGGCCAGCTTTAATAAATATTGGGTTCCTTGGGCTATTGCACAAAGAAGAACAACTTAATGATTTACAGTAACAGATATGCATGAAGTTTCTTGACTCTTTCACCCTTGAAAGCTGTAAGTAATATTCCTTATATTTTCATGATTTCTGATGATTCTCTGAAATCTAGTGTGCACTTTAGCTTTTTATTGTTTTTTCCCAATCTCTACCTGCATGGTCACATGTTCAATCCTCGTGAATGTCTCTTTTCCTTAATTAAATTGTAGTCACTGGATTTATTATGTACTTCAAACAATTGTGGTACACTTTAAGCTGAAAGTACTTGTGTATAACTTACCTTCAAAATGTATGACAACCACATGGACTGAGGGCCAGGGCTTAAACATAACATCAACAGAAGGTATATTGGAAATATTCAGAAAAGAGGAAAATATAAATACTAAGAAAACACAAAATGAAAATATTCAAGATTCATATTAATTAAAAATAAAATAAAGTATGAAGACAGATTCAATGCATAGAAAACTACATCACTGACAATTTTATGATGTGGTTTTTATGTGGGGACGCTATAACTGCCTAAGTCGGAAAAAAGCAAATGATATAAAAATATTAAATATGTGGCCTTTTGCAAAAATATAGAACAGATTTGACTAATACACGAATAAATAAATAAAATATTATTTATACTATGTGAGACTTGGTTAAGGAAACAGAGGTAAAGATGATCAGGAAAATAAGCATTTTACTAATGACTCATTGGGAAATAGCAGTTCACAAAATTGTGGGGTGCATGGAGTGACATGGTAAAGAACAGCTCTGAGTTTTCTTCAGTTTGCATGATCTACACTTGAATATAATTAGAACTCACGGGAAGAGAAGAGAGACAGGAGGAAAGATAGGGAGGGCACAGGAGGCTGGGGAAGAACAGAGAGGCAGTAAGGATGATAACAAACTCAGGGGGAAGAAGGCAAAAGTAGACCTGAGGAGAAAAGGAAAGAAGTCTGAGGTGTTATTATTGTAAATCACTATAGTAATTTCCACAAATAACTGAACGATCTAATTAAAAACTTTTCAATGTTCAGAAAAACGCCACAGCCTATGTCTGTATTTTCAAACCCTTTAATATCTTGAGTCCTAATTTCGTACTTTTGAAAATACAAAGTGTGTTCCAAGGCAGAGGAAAATTCTTTAAATGCCTTCTTTTTGTTGGTCCTGTGCAACCACAATTTCCCCTTTCATGTGATGCCATAAGGTGCTCACTTTAGGACTTATACTGTGGTCTCAAGGGACAACACTTTGATCTTTGGACTCCATGCTTTCATAATGAGAAGGACAAAATAATTGTAGTCCAAGGTTCTCAGTGTACATGATTCAGTTCTTGCAAGTTAAGCTTGTGAAAACAACATTAAGTGAGATTGTGCAGCTGCAATAGAGGTACACAACTTCCTGCTCGATTGAAAAGTGGTTTCTCTGGATGGCTTTGATGACATCATGCTCCTACATAGCAATGCGGAGAATAAATAGAATTTCCCCCACTGACTGGCAACAAAGCAAAAAGGTCATGCCCATTAGATCTGTTGGGAAAGCCCTCCTGAAGTGAGGTTTGAACTTGACACAAGCTCTATAGAGACCAAAGTTTCACAACCAGGAAATCGGTTATTTTACTGATGTGAATAAGGAAATAAATTAATTGCATCCAATATCTAACTGTCTATCTCCCTGTCTCTGAGTAGAAAACCTGCAGTGCAATCCAAGAGGGGTAGAAGTGTTAAACTTCATTGAAATTGATTTGCACATATGTATTCATAATCTAGAATGTTAGCTTTGGGCTCTCAAATGGAAAACAAGGGTTCATGCTCATGTATACATATGTCTTTACACTTATTTAGTGTTTATGTACTGCAAATTTATTGTTACCTATTATTAAGGTTTAAATAAGTTCTCATTATATCTTAAACAATAATCATTTGAATTCTTTGCCTTCTAGGCTATGTCACAGCAGGATTGGATTGCCTTTTATGTTGCTGGATTGAGCAACAGTGATGGCATTACACTGCAAATATAAAGGATAAACACTAAACGATTGTGGTTTGTGTAGCAAAATCATCAGACATTTATGCAAGTTTCCTAAAGGCTGCATTTCCATGTATCATGAGATAAAATGAAGTGTGAATGGAGATAAGAAAAAAAGTGGAATCTCCTTTTGAATAAAAAAGGAACTTCAGCTAGCTCGATGCTCCATACATTTGTAAAACTATGAACAGCCAGGAAGAAAAAGACCACACTGCTTCAAGGGGAGATGCAGCTACAAGTGTTGTCTTCAAACGCCACTACCACCTTACACACTTAGTTTATATTTTCCTATTTAGAAGATATTTTTAATTAATTAATTAATTAATTAATTAATTAATTATACGTAAGTACACTGTAGATGTCTTCAGACCCAACAGAAGAGGGCATCAGATGACTGTGAGCCACCATGTGGTTGCTGGGATTTGAACTCAGGACCTCTGGAAGAGCAATCTGTGCTCTTAACTACACTGAGCCATCTCCAGCCCAGTAAGGTTTTTTTTTTTTTTTTTTTTTTGCTTTTGCTTTTGCTTTTGTTTTTGTTTTGTTTTTCGAAGGTCATTTGATTTATTTTGAGCTGCTCTAATTCTTTTCCGGATATGAAAGCCATCAGATCTCCAAGAGCAACCACAAATTAAGTTCCTTTCATCATGCACAGCTTTCTTTCTCATATTTGCATTTGACTAAAACTCTTACAGAAAGAGAAGTCAGCTTGTCTCCAGAAGCATATTATTTAAAAAATACCCTGTTTGAGCTCCCGTACATATCTTCCATTTGTTCTTCTAGACCTTTCAGTTTATACAATTACTTGCTTGTTTGTGAGACCTATACATACATAGCCTGGGAGGGATAACACTACACTTTTTCCTAGTACTACTAATCCAAACTTTAAAATTATTTAATAGGAATTGATGAAATTAATTCTTTCTTTTTCTTTTCTTTCCTTTTCTTTTTTCTTTTCTTTTTCTTTTTCTTTTCCTTTTTTCTCTTTTTTTTCTTTCTTTTTTTTGTAGGAGAAGGATATTTTTCTTATTTTTATTGGATATTTTCTTTATCTACATTTCAAATATTATCCCCTTTTCTGGTTTCTCCTCCAGAACACCCCTACCGTATCCCCACACCCCCTACCTCCATAAGGGTGCTTCTCAACACACCCACCCAGTCCCTTCAAACTCCCTGTTCTGGCATTCCCCTCACTGGGGCATTAAGCCTTCACAGGACCTAAAGCCTCTCTCCCACTGATGCCGAGGAAGGCCATCCTCTGCTACATATGTGGCTGGAGCCATGGATGGCTCCATGTGTACTCTTGCTTGGTGGTTTAGTCCCTGGAACTCTAGGGCGTCTGGCTGCTTGATATTTTTGTTCTTCCTATATGGTTGCAAACCCCTTCAGCTGTTGCAGTCCTTTCTCTAACTCCTCCATTGGTGACCTCACTGCTCAATTCAGTGGTTGTCTGTGAGCCTCCACCTTTCTATCTGCCAGGCTCTGGCAGAGCCTCTCAGGAGACAGCTATATCAAGCTCCTGTCAGCATGAACCTCTTGGAATCCCCAATAGTGACTGGGTTTGGTGACTGCATGTGGGATGGATCCTTAGGTGTGGCTTTCTCTGGAGGGCCTTTCCTTTAGTCTCAGCTCCATACTTTGTCTCCGTATTTCTTCATGTGAGCATTTTGTTCCCCCCTCTACAAAAGAGTGAACCATCCACACTTTCGTCTTCCTACTTCTTGAGCTTCATGTGGTCTATAAATTGTATCTTGGGTATTCGGAGGTTTTGGGCTAATATCCACATATCAGTGAGTAAAAAAACAATGGAGGAGAGAGCAAATATCTCTGTGGTAAAAACCACTTGTCTCCGATTCTAATGACCTAGATTTAATCTGAACTCAAAAGGTAGAGGAAAACTGACTTTTGCCAGGTGTCCTTTCATTTCCACACTCAAACTGTGGCATGTGTGCCCAGCCCTCCCCACGCACACCACAAAATAAATAAACGTTTCAAAATAAAAAACACCATTTTACCATGTGTTAAGTACATGCATAAGCAGACTGTTGGTGACTTCTGAATATTCCAGCTAAATGTCTACAATTTTGAATAGTCCATTACCTTTTACTGCTATTTTTTTTATTTTCTGCATTTATCAAATACCCTTCCCAACCTTAATTTAATGGTTGACCTTCTTTTTGTTCCTATTTGAATCAAGTTACACTTATGGTTGCCTCCTGTGGCCTTTAGTAACATTACATTTTGAAATAATACTGCTAAGGAGTAAGTGCTATTTCATAAATGAATCCGTTAAAATTCCCTTGTAGTGCTTGTATGTGAATTTCCCACAGATTTGCAAACTTTGAGTTGGGAATTTGTTTTTGTTTTCATTTGGTTAATGATTTACCTAATGAATAAATTCACAGCATTCTGTTTTGTAATTGGAACACCGTTGCCTGGGTTACAGATACAACATCCAAGGAGGTTACAGCTGCTTCCTTTGCTCAGGATATGATCAAGTAGGTAAATGATCTATTCCTGTGCTATCCATTTTACATATAGACTTGTTAAACAATTCTGTAAATTGTTTTCAGAAAAGAAACCAACTTAATCAGTTTATACACTGTGCAAACCAGAAGCACTTCTGGGAGAATGAACTGCTTTGCTTAGACTTTACCTGGCCATCTGTTATTGATTTTTACTGTCTGAGTCAAAGCCTGGCCATCTGTTACTGACTATTACTGTCTCAGACATCTATGCAGAATATGGCAACTGACAAATTGACTTGATTAAATACTCAGTTTTCATCTCGGTTTTTAGTGATACATACTGCATAATAGTTTTCTAGTTTATTCATGTAGATCATACACTATTGGCTGATTAATATTAATGTTATTTTTAACATATTGTACTAATATGCCTGTATGCTATGAGTGCATGGTGCATGACTTTTAATTTTATTTAATATAACTTTTATACTCCAAATGTTATCCCCCTCCAAGTTTACCCTCTGACTATTTCACATCCCATACCTCCCCACTTCCCTGTTTCCAGGAGCAATGTCCCAACTCCTCCTCCCCCCAACTCACCAGACCTCTCCACTCCATGGGGCCTCCAGTCTCTTGAGTCAGGTACATCTTCTCTGACTGAACCCAGACCCAGTGTCTGAGACATCTCTGGGTGGGGGGTGTCTGTCCAGGTTAATTGAGAATACTGTTCCTCCTAAAGGGTTACCCTCCTCCTCAGCTTTTTCCTGCTTTTCCCTAATTCAACCACAGGGATCACCAACCTGTCCATTGCGTGGGTGTAAATATCTGCATCTGATTCTTTCAGCTGCTTATTGGTTCTTTCAGAGGGCAACCAATTATGATAAGTCCCTTTTTGTGAGCACTCCATAGCCTCAGTAATAGTGTCAGGCCTTGGGGCCTCCCCTTGAGCTGGGTTCCACTTTGAGCCTGTCGCTGGACCTTCTTTTCCTCAGGTTCTTCTGCATTTTTGTTCCCGCAGTTCTTTCACACATGAACAATTCAGGGTCAGAGTGTTTGACTGTGGGACAGCAGCCCCATTTCTCAATGAGTGCCCTGTCCTTCTGCTGAAGGTGGGCTCAGTAAGTTCCGCTCCCATTGTAGGACATTTCATCTAAGATCCCTCCCTTTATCATGAGAGTCTCTTACCTCCCAGGTCTCTGGTAAATTCTGGAGGATCTCCCCACCTCCTACCTCCAGAGGTTGCCTGTGTTTGTTCTTTCAGCTGGCCCTCAGGAATTTTTTTTTTAACTAATGATATATTTGTACAGCTTTGAGTCATTGAAGAAAAACTGTAATATCCTTGCTATACTTGCATTTAATAAGTTAGCAAAACAGCCAACAATGTGTTATATGTTTAATTACAATTATATCATGTAAATTTTAAGCTTGATTTTCAAAATTACATGTTGCTTGTCTAGAAGCACATTCTTCTATAGAATACTGTCAGATATGTTTTGAATTATTTCAAGTGACTAAAAAAATTAAAGCCAATGTTTGAGAACACAATGTCAGTAATTACACAGTACAGGTTTTGAAATATTAAATTTGGAGGTAACATAAAAATCCTGAAAATACATGAAACTAAGTTTGAATAAATTGTGGAGAATCCAAATATATGAGTGAATCATAACTTAGAATTGCTATGATCAGACCCTAATGAAATGATGAAACACTGACTTTTACATAAAACAAGTGTTACTTTCCCCTTAGGAAAAATGAAAGAACTACATTCTTTTACACAGGTAACACTAAAATATAAATGTCATGAAATAATGGAATTAAAATGTGATTCTTGTTTAGTAATAAGCAGGATGAACTGATTATTTAATATACCACACACTGGTGCTCTAAATTCTTATACTCAATTATATATTATGAGAAATATAATCCAAGGCAATATAGTAAAGATATTTCACAAATGAATAATAAAGGAAAATATAAAAGCAATAATTTGTAAAAACACCTCCACACAGCCTTCATTTTTTCAGAGGTACAATGTTTCAAATTTGTAATTATTGAAGAATGTCTCATTTTCTCTATTATTATATTTTCTTTTTGCTGTTGTTCAAATGACAATATTGATTTCTTCCTTCACTAAATGACAGTAATTATAACTGAAGTGACTAAGGTAAAGCCATCTTACCCTCACTCCTTTAGAGTTTGCTTGGCCAGCCCGTGAAATTCTCAAAAGTCATGTATACCTTAACAACATGTGAGAGTCCTATGTTCTAGTCGTAATACATCGAATATCTAGTGCGTATATAAATTTAACATAAAACAAAGAAAACAAACCAAAAAACATAACAGAAAAAGAAAAAAAAAAGGTATGTCAAGATAGTTGTATGTTGTGTACTAATTCATTACTTTGTGGTATCAGAAACAAATGCTTTAAGGTTCCTCTGACCATAATATAACTTTTATGTATGCTATTTGTTGGCTTTGCCTTTAAAAATTCTGTACCCTTGAACTTTGGAACCAAGGCATGAACCTTGACTCTGAGTCATGAACCTGCGCTTGGTTATCAACCAATAAAGAACTCATACTTTTAGTTGGCCTAATCGGCACGGTTGTCTATATCTTACTTATGTGGATTATTGCAGACATACAATACCCTATGATAATACCTTTTTTACACACAGGAACTAATCTAATATCCAAAATTAACCACTGGAAGCTGTAGTGAGATACAACTACAAACTCTATATTGTTAAGCTTTTATTATTATCCTCTATATGCCTAGAAATAAAATATGCCACCCTTTATCACTCTCTATGGAGCACATTGATTTAATAAAGACACTCAGAATGTCCCAGATACCAGCAACAGCATCAGACGAACCACTTATAATGTTCAGTGTTTTATTTTACCCGTGGTATATGTTTTTTTAGATTGAGTACAAAGTTCATTAAAAACTTGGGTCACAATTAACAATACTAACACTGTAGCCCTGTGACGATGGCTTAACCATTAAGATCACTTGCTGTTTTTTCCAAGGACACATGAGTTACATTCCCAGCATCCATGTTGGACAGCTCAGAACTACAAACTTCTCCACTTCCATGTGATCCCACACTATCTTCTTGACTTGACAGGAACCTTAAACTCACACACAGATGCACAGACACGCAGATATATGATTTAATATATGCATTATATATTAAAACAGTGATAATATTTTCAAGATGTTATTCTAGGTATTTTCTTTTGCGAGATGTAATCCTTTTGGGATTGTTATAAGCAAATCTGAGAACAACAGAAAAAGGAGCATGGACTATGTATGGAGTGATGGTTGGAGACAGAAATCAGAATTTCACATGTAAGATATCCATGAGTAAGTACAATCTTCATTTTATTATTTAATTCTGTTGATATTGGTATGCATATTTGTTGGATGCAATCATGTGATCATGTATATGACCCTAGGGGTATGTAGAAGTCAGAGTAAAAGTTCACATGTTGGTCCTTGCCTACTGAATTGTGTGAGAGTGTCTATTGTTCCTAACTGCATCATTCTATCTAGAGAGCTGGAGGGCTTCTAGAAATTCTTGTGTTTCCCTCACCTATTTCTGGTCAGAGTGCATGTATGTCCCGAGG
Organism: Rattus norvegicus; assembly: GCF_021556685.1. Taxonomy (NCBI): domain Eukaryota; kingdom Metazoa; phylum Chordata; class Mammalia; order Rodentia; family Muridae; genus Rattus; species Rattus norvegicus. Next base: position 32,637,476 of record NC_141544.1, on the reverse strand, counting down.
ATTTGAACATGGTTCCTAATCCTTGTACAGCAAGAGATTTTCCAGCTTAACCACCTTTTCAACCATGCAATCTTTATCTTAAAGTAATATCAAATAAATCACATGGGAAGGAAGCCATTCACCTGGAGTTCCAATTCATTCAGGAAGCAGGATTCATATGTCAAGGTCAAATGTGCTCTTTAGGATAAACAGAGACCTCTGTTCACTCTGGCAGTTCTTGTCTTTTACCCTACGAGCTTTCATTCTCCTTTATACCATTTAACAAGTTTTATTTTTGAATTCCATCATCATTTCTACCACCTCCTTCATCTGCTCTTTTAAATGTAAAGAAAACTAATTAATCAACTTAAAACTCACAAAAAATTTAGGTTATTGTATAAGTGAAGGAACCAAAGTTTGACCAGGCCAAAAATTAAAAAGAATATAGTCATTAAAAGAGAAACAGTGCTAATAAATATCCCCCAGTGACCTATATTTTTAAACATCTATGGGCTATAAATAGAAACTGATGCTCTCTAATTATTGTTAAAGACTTACATTTTCTACTTCTCTTAAACATTATTTCTTAACCTAATATCTAAGCAGAAATTTCCACCAAATGTGAACACTAGAAAAAAATTATGTTGGTACACACTCCTAACAAAAAGCAAGTTAATTAACAGAAAAATGAAATAAAGTCATTTAGCAGAATATTTATTTGATAGCAATAACTTAGGCTAAGACCAAGTGTCTGTTTCTACTTCAAGCTGCAGCATGCCTGTACAGGAAGATCTGGAGGTTTGCCACTTGAAACAGGGAAGGTGTCAAGCCTGTAAATTACTCTTAATTATCAAAAATAAAATGCATAAAGTGACTTTCACACTCTTGGGTATAAAACACATCAGTGGTTCCCATTAGACATCCCCTTACAGCTATAATTCAATCACTTGATTTTACAGAGTCCTCCGGTGTCCAATTTTCTTGGCCCACCTGCTCCTGTCTCCACATAACTCATTATCCCTCTTATTCCTTTTCCATCGACTCCTCGGCTGGCACATTTCCATTGTCTCCATTACGCTTCCCAATAATTTCATTAAACGAGTTCACCTCAGCAAGTAGTGTTTGATGCATGAAGCTTGGAGCTGGCATCCCACTCACTGCCCGTGGTCCATACACAATGGTTAGAGTAGAAATACGGTGGCTACTGCTCGCTGTCCAAGGGCTAAGTATACAGACACATTATTAAGATCAATTATTGATCTCCTGATCTAGACAATGGTTTGCAACATCAGGAGAGTGTGAAAAGAATAATGTTCTGCACACAGGTCATTGACTCAAATATCAAGTGGCTCTTACATCAAAGTGATAACAACATCAAACCTAGGAAAAATAGTATTTCAAGGTTTTTTTTTTCTGATTATACTTGGGTGTTGTTTAGAATATTATCAAAAACCTGTGTATCTCTTCTGATTTCAAAGGGTCAAAGTCCCTGTTTGCTACATAACTGAGAAATGAAAAGATGCAAAATATTTCCTAACATTCTATTTTCTGTGAGCATTTTTCCTTCTTTCATTTGAAGTCATTTATTTCTCTCATTTTCAACATGTAAGAAAATCAGCTATGTTTTTTAAATGAAAATATTCTCTGAAATTAATCCACCACAATTTTTTAGTAGAACATAAGCAGAGACCAAACCCTCCTCCCTACATTCCCTGCTTTCAGGATAATTAGTGTTTTCTGTTTATTTAGATACCAGGGTGGCACAGGTATCAGAACAGGTCTCAGACATGGCTAGAAGTGAGAGGGGAGCAGCAGGTGCGAAGGGGAAGGTGAGAGGTTTGAGAAAACAGAACATGTGCACAGAAATTGTGTATGAAGGCCCAGGCAACACTCATTGGCATGGTTTGGAATATCTTCTATTAAGCTTGAAATATGTCAGAAGGTGGGGTGCTCAGTTCTGACAAACATACTTTATTTTTCATGCATGACACATTTATAATTATTTTAAAAGTACATTTTGTTCCAGAGATACCTTCTCTCTAATATTTAGCAGAATTTCAATCCTCTAAAACAAAATCCACCTTTTCATTAAATCTCTATTTTCAAATTCAAGCAGCACATTTAATAGCCTATGCATTTGAGCTCTGAAACTCAACAGTTTTCTCTTTCTGGGAGGAAAAGCAACTTAATGATAATATTATTCCAGCAGTTAAAGATGCTAAAATAGCCAACAGCCTAGGCTTATTTTAAGGATCCTTTGTCAGTAATATGAGATGTACTATTCCTTCTGAGAAACATATTTGGTTATGTTGAGGAATTCTGATTCCCATCCCATAATTTAATAAGTTGATAGCAGGGTTTTCTGGTTGTTCTTGCTATTTGTTTCATTTCCAGGAAACCATAGCCATCATTTGTAAGGCTTATCAAAGGAATTTTGGAATTGAAAATTCTAAAAAGAAATTACATATAAAAAACAAGTATAAGATGATCAAGAAACTGAACAATAGAATTCTTGGGATTTAATCACACTTCGTAAAGTCCATGATCTATAAGTAATCTTTTCAATTGATATTCCTCTCAAAGTTAAAGAATAACTTCATAGTGGGAGTTAAGCTCTGATAATTATTTATACAGAATTCAAATTATGAATGCTTCACAACATAAAATGGAATTTCTAATCTCAGAAAATACTTATAGTTTAATTTTGCTCCCCATTATTAAGATACTTCCTAATCTTTACTGAATTTTTTTAAAGAAATGATTTGACTTCAATGAATTAGTAAATTGTTTAATGTCTGGGGGTATTAGGCTATTATATTTATTATTGACTCTAGAATTTGGTGGGACTTTCTCTAACACTTATTGATTAAACTAGAAGATTAATAAGCACATTTTTGCATAAGGTATAAATTTAATGAAAGCTTTTTTTAAACAACAGTTATAATATGACAGGAAATATCAGTTATAAATATAGAAACTAACAGCACTTAGTAACAGGACTGTGTGTTATAACAGACAACATTCAAACTCTGATTTCAAGCATTCCATGGAACTAAATTGCTATGACATTGTGAGCATTAAAATCATACTTAAAAATAGAGAATACTCTGTCCCTGCATTTCCTATAGAAACGAGGAATTCTGCATTAATATTTCTGACATGGGTAAGTGGCCCCATCCCTCAACAGGAGGCCGTGCCTATCCACTGGATACGGTCTCTATAGATTCCATGTCCTCTTTGTTGGTTATTTAGGCTAATGTCATCCCTCTTGAGTCTTGGGAACCTCTTGGGTCTCTGGCTACTGGGACCTTCTAGTGGGTACCTCCAGTTCCCCATTCCCCCTGCTACAGGGACAAAAAGTGGAGCAGAGACTGAAAGGCCACGCCAAATTTGCCCCACCTAGGGATCCATCCTATCTGCAGACACCAAACTCATCTTCGCCCACTAAGACCAGAACAAGCAGAACTCCACTACATATGTGCCAGGGGCTTCAGAGCAGCCCGTGTATTCTCCCTGTTGGTGGCTCAGTGTCTGGGAGTGTTCTCAGGGTCTCTGTTAGTTGAGATTGTTGGTTTACCTATGGGTGTCACTCTCCATTTCAGCTTCTTCGATCTTCCCATAATTCACCCATAGGGTTTCCTGATTTCAGTTCAATGATTGGGTGTAAGTATTTGCTTCTGTCTTCAGTGAGATGCTGGTAGGGCCTCCCAGAGGACAGTCATGACAGGCTCCACATGTGTAATGGATCCCAAGTTGGGCTGGCCATTGGCCTGCCTTTCCTTCAGTCTGTTCTCCATTTCTGTCACTTAAATTCTTTAAGACAGGAACAATTCGGGGTCAGGAATTTTAACTGTGTGTTAGTAACCCTTTCCTTCCGCTTGAATCCCTGTCTATCTACTAGAGGTGATCTCTTCCAGTTCCTTTTCCCCAATATTAAGCATCTGGAAAAAGGTCACCCCCAATGAGTCCTGAAACTGTCTCACCACAGGGTCTCTGGTACTTTCTAGAGGACTCCCCACCTCCCACTTCCCGAGGAGGCTTTCTTCCATTCATTCTCTTGGCCCTCTGGGCTTCTCTCCTGTCCTCTCACTGCCACATCTAATCCTGTTCCCCTTTTCCTCTCCCCCTCCCATTCCTCACCCAGGCTGCTCCCTTTCTCTGTCTCCCCTGCGATTATCTCCTTCCCTCTTTTAAGTGGAATTGAAGACTCCTCACTTGTACATTTCTACATGTTACACCTCTGTCTTTAGGTTGTATCCTAGGTATTCTGTACATTTTGGCTAATATCCACTTGTCAATACCACACAGCATGCATGTGCTTTTGGGTCTGAGTTATCTCATTTAAGATATTTTCTAGTTCCATCCATTTTCCTGAAAAAAATCATGATTTCCTCGTTTATAATAGCTGAATAATATTCCATTGTATAAATGAATAATATTTTCTGTATCTATTTGTTTTTTTGGTCGAGGGACATCTGGGTTATTTCCAGTTTCTGATTATTACAAATAAGGATGTTATAAACATAGTGCAACATGTGTTCTTGTGGTATCATGGGTAGCCTTTTGGGTATATGCCCAAAAGTAATGTAGCTGGGCCTTCAGGTAGAATTATTTCCAAATTTCTGAGGAACCACCAGATTGATTTCCAGAGGTCTCATTTATCAATTGTTGTTCTTAGAGCCTAAGCCATTGATGTTCTGTTCAAGAAATTTCCCCCCGTGCCAATGAGTTTAGGGCTCTTTCCCTCTTTCTTTTCTATTAGATTCGGTGTATCTGGTTTTATGTTGAGGTCTTTGATCCGCTTGGACTTGAAAGTGGTGCAAAGTGATAAACATGCAACTATTTTCATTCTCCTACATGCAGACTGCCAGTTAGACAAGCACCATTTACTGAAGATTCTTTCTTTTTTCCACTATATGTTTTCGTTTCTCTGCCAAAGATCAAATGTCCATACATATATGGGTTTAATTCTGTGTCTTGCATTCTATTTTATTGATCTACATATCTGTCTCTGTACCAATACCTTGTGGATTTTCTCACAATTGCTTTGCAATACAGCACGAGGACAAGGATGGTGATTTCTCCAGAAGTTTTTTTATTGTTGAGAATTGTTCTGGCTATCCTGGGTTTTTTGTTTTCCCATATGAGATTGAGAATTGCTCTTTCCATATCTTTGAAGAATTGTGTTGGAAACTTGATGAGGATTGCATGGTATCTGTGGATTGCTTTTGGTAAAATGGTCATTTTCACTCTGTTAATCCTGCCGATCTATGAAGACAGGAGATGATTCCATCATCTGAAGTCTTCTTCGATTTCTTTTTCAGAGATTTGAAGTTCTTGTCATACAGATATTTCTTTCTTGCCTGGTAAGGGTTACACCAAGATATTTTATAATATTTGTGGGTATTTTGAATGGTATTGTTTCCCTAGTATCTTTCTCAGTGCGTTTATCTTTTATATAAAGGAAGGCTACTGATTTGTTTGAGTTAATTTTATATCATGACAAATTGCTAAAGTATTTTATCAACTATAAAAGTTCTCTGGTGAAATTTTACAGGTGCTTATATATACTGTCATGTCATCTGCAAAATTCGATACTTTGACTTCTTCATTTCTGATTTGTGTCCCCTTGATGTTCTTTCCCAGGGATGCAGGGATAGTTCAATGTATATGAATATCCATTAGTGTAATGTAAACTCAAGGGGGAAAAACACATTAGATCCTGAAAAAGTCTTCAAGAAAATAAAATACCCTTCATGCTAAAAGTCCTGGAGAGATCAGGAATTCATGGCACACACCTAAACATAATAGAAGCAATTAATATTGAACCAACAGCCAACATCAAATTAAATGGAGAGAAATTAGAAGTGATTCTACTAAAATCTGGGAGGAGACAAGTTTTCTCACTCTTCCTACATTTTCAATATAGTACTCAAAGTACTAGCTAGAGCAAATAGACAACAAAATAAATAATTTTTAAAATGTGAGTGAATTTCATAATTAACCATTTAAAAATGTAACATCTTGAATTCTTTAATATCTTAGAATTTATTATATGAGATAAATAGAATAAAGTATATTTTTTCTAAAAAAGTAGCCTCTCACATAAGCTTTGTGTACAGCCACAGTCTCCATGGATTCATATGTGTCTCCTTCCCATTGTGTTACACTCCTCACTTCCTTGGGGTCCTCAAATCCCTCCAGTTCTTTCAATATGTTCACTTCCTCATCTTCTGGGCTCCCTGAGCCCTGAGAGAAGGAGTTGATGGAGACAAATGTGTGTTCCAAGAACTCTCACTATCTTTATAATATCTAGTTGTGTGTAGCTCTATATATTTTCATTTTCTTGTACAAGGAAGCTCCTCTGATGGCATTAACCCATGAGTATAACAGAAGAAGCTTAGGATTCATATTATTGCTCTGTTCCTTGGCAGAACAGTAGTGATTTATTGCCCCCTAGGTCTAGGGCCCATTATCTGATATCTTGGCTACCTGTTGGCTAGTGTTGTGTTCTTTTTAAATCTATTTTGAGTTAAAGAAAAATGTAGACAATAAAAGAAAATAATGCTCCTCATCACCTCATCAATTTCAAATTCGTGCTTTCCACCAACAAAGACCATAAGTAAGGAAATATCTTCAGATAATCTACACTGCAACAGCATGCTTCATTGCACAATTCATCACATATTTGAATAATTTATTCTAAAACTGTGTTCAGGTCTTGTTCATAGAAGCAAATACTTCTCTTGTTTGTCAACTTTTTGTGGGTTTGTATAGTGTGCTGTGTGTGTGTGTGTGTGTGTGTGTGTGTGTGTGTGTGTGTGTGTGTGCATTCTATGGTATGCTAGCTGAACCCGGAGTAGAACCTCCTCTGTCATTATTCCTTGACTTTATTTGATTTGGAACAGGTCTCTTATGGTTTGGTGATATATTCACTTGACTATATATAGCTAGACAATGAAGTTCTACAATTGTCCCTGTCTTTTAACACATGAATACTGAGATTGAAGGTCATCATCACTATTTCTAGTTTAGCTGACTACCAGGGATCCAAATTCATCTCCTTCGGCATGTGTGGTGCATTATTCACTAAGACATATCACTAGACCATGCTTTATGTTCTCTCTTTTTTTTTTTTTATTAACTTGAGTATTTCTTATATACATTTCGAGTGTTATTCCCTTTCCCGGTTACCGGGCAAACATTCCCCTCCCCCTCTCATTCCTTATGGGTGCTCCCCTCCCCACCCTCCCCCCATTGCCACCCTCCCCCCAACAGTCTAGTTCACTGGGGGTTCAGTCTTAGCAGGACCCAGGGCTTCCCATTCCACTGGTGCTCTTACTAGGATATTAATTGCTACCTATGAGGTCAGAGTCCAGGGTCAGTCCATGTATAGTCTTTAGGTAGTGGCTTAGTCCCTGGAAGCTCTGGTTGCTTGGCATTGTTGTACATATGGGGTCTCAAGCACCTTCAAGCTCTTTCAGTTCTTTCTCTGATTCCTTCAACGGGGGACCTATTCTCAGTTCAGTGGTTTGCTGCTGGCATTCGCCTCTGTATTTGCTGTATTCTGGCTGTGTCTCTCAGGAGAGGTCTACATCCGGCTCCTGTCGGTCTGCACTTCTTTGCTTCATCCATCTTGTCTAATTGGGTGGCTGTATATGTATGGGCCACATGTGGGGCAGGCTCTGAATGGGTGTTCCTTCAGTGTCTGTTTTAATCTTTGCCTCTCTCTTCCCTGCCAAGGGTATTCTTGTTCCCCATTTAAAGAAGGAGTAAAGCATTCACAATTTGATCATCCGTCTTGAGTTTCATTTGTTCTAGGCATCTAGGGTAATTAAAGCATTTGGGCTAATAGCCACTTATCAATGAGTGCACACCATGTATGTCTTTCTGTGATTGGGTAAGCTCACTCAGGATGATATTTTCCAGTTCCAAATATTTGCCTATGAATTTCATAGTCATTGTTTTTGATAGCTGAGTAATATTCCATTGTGTAGATGTACCACATTTTCTGTATCCATTCCTCTGTTGAAGGGCATCTGGGTTCTTTCCAGCTTCTGGCTATTATAAATAAGGCTGCGATGAACATAGAGGAGCACGTGTCTTTTTTATATGTTGGGGGATCATTTGGGTATATGCCCAAGAGAGGTATAGCTGGATCCTCAGGCAGTTCAATGTCCAATTTTCTGAGGAACCTCCAGACTGATTTCCAGAATGATTGTACTAGTCTGCAACCCCACCAACAATGGAGGAGTGTCCTCTTTCTCCGCATCCTCGCCAGCATTTACTGTCTCCTGAGTTTTTGATCTTAGCCAATCGCACTGGTGTGAGGTGAAATCTCAGGCTTGTTTTGATTTGCATTTCCCTTATGACTAAAGATGTTGAACATTTCTTTAGGTGTTTCTCAGCCATTCGGCATGCCTCAGCTGTGAATTCTTTGTTTAGCTCTGAACCCCATTTTTTAATAGGGTTATTTTTTTCCCTGCGGTCTAACTTCTTGAGTTCTTTGCATAATTTGGATATAAGGCCTCTATCTGTTGTAGGATTGGTAAAGATCTTTTCCCAATCTGTTGGTTGCCGTTTTGTCCTAACCACAGTGTCCTTTGCCTTACAGAAGCTTTGCAGTTTTATGAGATCCCATTTGTCGATTCTTGATCTTAGAGCATAAGCCATTGGTGTTTTGTTCAGGAAATTTTTTCCAGTGCCCATGTGTTCCAGATGCTTCCCTAGTTTTTCTTCTATTAGTTTGAGTGTGTCTGGTTTGATGTGGAGGTCCTTGATCCACTTGGACTTAAGCTTTATACACGGTGATAAGCATGGATCGATCTGCATTCTTCTACATGTTGACCTCCATTTGAACCAGCACCATTTGTTGAAAATGCTTATCTTTTTTCCATTGGACGGTTTTGGCTCCTTTGTCAAATATCAAGTGACCATAGGTGTGTGGGTTCATTTCTGGGTCTTCAAATCTGTTCCATTCGTCTATCTGTCTCTCTCTGTACCAATACCATGCAGTTTTTATAACGATTGCTCTGTAATACTGCTTGAGTTCAGGGATAGTGATTCCCCCTGAAGTCTTTTATTGTTGAGGATAGTTTTAGCTATCCTGGGTTTTCTGTTATTCCAGATGAATTTGCAAATTTTTCTGTCTAACTCTTTGAAGAATTGGATTGGTATTTTGATGGGGAATGCATTGAATCTGTAGATCGCTTTTGGTAAAATGGCCATTTTTACTATATTAATCCTGCCAATCCATGAGCATGGGAGATCTTTCCATCTTCTGAGGTCTTTTTCAATTTCTTTCTACAGTGTCTTGAAGTTCTTATTGTACAAATATTTTACATGCTTGGTTAAAGTCACACCGAGGTACTTTATATTATTTGGGTCTATGAAGGGTGTCGTTTCCCTAATTTCTTTCTAGTCTTGTTTCTCTTTTGTGTAGAGGAAGGCTACTGATTTATTTGAGTTAATTGTATACCCAGCCACTTTGCTGAAGTTGTTTATCAGCTTCAGTAGTTCTCTGGTGGAACTTTTGTGATCACTTAAATATACTATCATATCATCTACAAATAGTGATACTTTGACTTCTTCTTTTCTGATCTGTATCCCCTTGACCTCCTTTTGTTGTCTGATTGCTTTGGCTAGAACTTCAAGAACTATATTGAATAAGTAGGGAGAGAGTGGACAGCCTTGTCTACTCCCTGATTTTAGTGGGATTGCTTCAAGTTTCTCTCCATTTAGTTTAATGTTAGCAACTGGTTTGCTGTATATGGCTTTTACTATGTTTGGGTATGGGCCTTGAATTCCTTTTCTTTCTAGGATTTTTATCAGGAAGGGGTGTTGAATTTTGTCAAATGCTTTCTCAGCATCTAATGAAATGTTCATGTGGTTTTGTTCTTTCAGTTTGTTTATATAATGGACCACGTTGATGGTTTTCCGTATATTAAACCATCCCTGCATGCCTGGGATGAAGCCTACTTGATCATGGTGGGTGATTGTTTTGATGTGCTCTTGGATTCGGTTTGCCAGAATTTTATTGAGTATTTTTGCATCGATATTCATAAGGGAAATTGGTCTTAAGGTCTCTTTCTTTGTTGTGTCTTTGTGTGGTTTAGGTATAAGAGTAATTGTGGCTTCATAGAAGGAATTCGGTAGTGCTCCGTCTGTTTCAATTTTGTGGAATAGTTTGGATAATATTGGTATGAGGTCTTCTTTGAAGGTCTGATAGAATTCTGTACTAAACCCATCTGGACCAGGGCTTTTTTGGTTGGGAGACCTTTAATGACTGCTTCTATTTCCTTAGGAGTTATGGGGTTGTTTAACTGGTTTATCTGTTCCTGATTTAACTTCGGTACCTGGTATCTGTCTAGGAAATTGTCCATTTCCTGAAGATTTTCAAATTTTGTTGAATATAGGTTTTTATAGTAAGATCTGATGATTTTTTGAATTTCCTCTGAATCTGTAGTTATGTCTCCCTTTTCATTTCTGATTTTGTTAATTTGGACACACTCTGTGTCCTCTTGTTAGTCTGGCTAAGGGTTTATCTATCTTGTTGTTTTTCTCAAAGAACCAACTTTTGGTTCTGTTGATTCTTTCTATGGTCCTTTTTTGTTTCTACTTGGTTGATTTCAGCTCTGAGTTTGATTATTTCCTGCCTTCTACTCCTCCTGGGTGTATTTGTTTCTTTTTGTTCTATAGCTTTTAGGTGTGCTGTCAAGCTGCTGATATATGCTCTTTCTTGTTTCTTTCTGCAGGCACTCAGCGCTATGAGTTTTCCTCTTAGCACAGCTTTCATTGTGTCCCATAAGTTTGGGTATGTTGTACCTTCATTTTCATTAAATTCTAAAAAGTTTTTAATTTCTTTCTTTATTTCTTTCTTCCTTGACCAGGTTTTCATTGAGTAGAGCATTGGTCAATTTCCACGTATATATGGGCATTCTTCCCTTATTATTATTGAAGACCAGTTTTAGGCCGTGGTGGTCCGATAGCACGCATGGGATTATTTCTATCTTTCTGTACCTGTTGAGGCCCGTTTTTTGACCAATTATATGGTCAATTTTGGAGAAAGTACCATGAGGAACTGAGAAGAAGGTATATCCTTTTGCATTAGGATAGAATGTTCTAGAAATATCTGTTAAGTCCATTTAGCTCATGACTTCTCTTAGTCTGTCTACGTCTCTGTTCAAGTTCTGTTTCCATGATCTGTCCATTGATGAGAGTGGGGTGTTGAAATCTCCTACTATTATTGTGTGAGGTACAATGTGTGTTTTGAGCTTTAGTAAGGTTTCTGTTACGTATGTAGGTGCCCTTGTATTTGGGGCATAGATATTTAGGATTGAGAGTTCATCTTGGTGGATTTTTCCTTTGATGAATATGAAGTGTCCTTCCTTATCTTTTTTGCTGACTTTTGTTGAAAATTGATTTTATTTGATATTAGAATGGCTACTCGAGCTTGCTTCTTCCGACCATTGGCTTGGAAAGTTGTTTTCCAGCCTTTCACTCTGAGGTAGTGCCTGTCTTTGACTCTGAGGTGTGTTTCCTGTAGGCAGCAGAATACAGGGTCCTCGTTGCGTATCCAGTTTGTTAATCTATGTGTTTTTATTGGGGAGTTGAGGTCATTGATGTTGAGAGATATTAAGTAATAGTGATTATTGCTTCCTGTTATATTCATATTTGGATGTAAGGTTATGTTTGTGTGCTTTTCTTCTGTTTGTTTTGTTGCCAAGACGATTAGTTTCTTGTTTCTTCTAGGGTATAGCTTGCCTCCTTATGTTGGGCTTTACCATTTATTATCCTTTGCAGTGCTGGATTTGTAGAAAGATATTGTGTAAATTTGGTTTTGTCATGGAATATCTTGGTTTCTCCATCTATGTTAATTGATAGTTTTGCAGGATACAGTAACCTGGGCTGGCATTTGTGTTCTCTTAGGGTCTGTATGACGTCAGTCCAGGATCTTCTGGCCTTCATAGTTTCTGGCGAAAAGTCTGGTGTGATTCTGATAGGTCTGCCTTTATATGTTACTTGACCTTTTTCCCTTACTGCTTTTAATATTCTTTCTTCATTTTGTGCATTTGGTGTTTTGACTATTATGTGACGGGAGGTGTTTCTTTTCTGGTCCAATCTATTTGGAGTTCTGTAGGCTTCTTGTATGCCTATGGGTATCCCTTTTTTTAGGTAAGGGAAGTTTTCTTCTATGATTTTGTTGAAGATATTTACTGGTCCTTTGAGCTGGGAGTCTTCACTCTCTTCTATACCTATTATCCTTAGGTTTGATCTTCTCATTGAGTCCTGGATTTCCTGTAGGTTTTGGACCAGTCGCTTTTTCTGCTTTACATTATCTTTGACAGTTGAGTCAATGATTTCTATGGAATCTTCTGCTCCTGAGATTCTCTCTTCCATCTCTTGTATTCTGTTGGTGAAGCTTGTATCTACAGCTCCTTATCTCTTCTTTTGGTTTACTATATCCAGGGTGGTTTCCATGTGTTCTTTCTTGATTGCTTCTATTTCCATTTTTAATTCCTTCAACTGTTTGATTGTGTTTTCCTGGAATTCTTTCAGGGATTTTTGCAATTCCTCTCTGTAGGGTTCTACTTGTTTATTTATGTTTTCCTGTGTTTCTCTATGGGAGTTCTTCAGGTCTTTCTTGAAGTCCTCCAGCACCATGATCAAACATGATTTTGAAACTAGATCTTGCTTTTCTGGTGCGTTTGGATATTCCATGTTTGTTTTGAAGGGAGATTTGGGCTCCGATGGTGCCATGTAGTCTTGGTTTCTGTTGCTTGGGTTCTTGCGCTTGCCTCTCGCCATCAGATTATCTCTAGTGTTACTTTGTTCTGCTATTTCTGACAGTGGCTAGATGGCCCTATAAGCCTGTGTGTCAGGAGTGCTGTAGACCTTTTTTCCTGTTTTCTTTCAGCCTGTTATGGGGACAGAGTGTTCTGCTTTCAGGCGTGTAGTTTTTCATCTCTACAGGTCTTCTGCTGTTCCTGTGGGCCTGTGTCTTGAATTCACCAGGCAGGTCACTTGCAGCAGAAAAGTTGGTCTCACCTGTGGTCCTGAGGCTCAAGTTTGCTCGCGTGGTGCTGCCCATGAGCTCTCTGTGGCGGCAGCAACCAGGAAGATCTGCGCCGCCGTTTCTGGGAGCTTCAGTGCACCAGGGTTCCAGATGGCATTTGGTGTTTTCCTCTGGAATCAGTAATGTGTGCAGAGTGCAGTCTCTTCTGGTTTCCCAGGCGTGTCTGCCTCTCTGAAGTTTTAGCTCTCCCTCCCACGGGATTTGGGTGCAGAGAACTGTTTATTAGGTCTGTTCCTTCAGGTTCCGGCGGTTTCTCAGGAGCACGTGTCCTGCTGCTCGTGGGCCCTCCCCCACGGGAACCCAGAGGCCCTATACAGTTTCCTCTTGGGCCAGGGATGTGGGCAGGGGTGGGCAGTGTTGGTGGTCTCTTCCGCTCTGCAGCCTCAGGAGTGCCCACCTGACCAGGCGGTGAGGTCTCTCTCCCACGGGGTCTGGGAGCAGAGAGCTGCTGCTGGCCGGGATCCGCGGGTGTGGGACTCAGGGTAAACACAGGAAGTGCACGGTCCTAGAGGAATTCTGCCTCTGTATGTCCCGAGTTCACCAGGCAGGTCTCTTGCAGCAGAAAAGTTGGTCTTACCTGTGGTCCCGTGGCTTAAGTTTGCTCGCGTGGTGCTGCCCACGAGCTCTCTGTGGTGGCAGCAACCAGGAAGATCTGCACTGCCATTTCCGGGAGCTTCAGTGCACCAGGGTTCCAGATGGCGTTTGGTGTTTTCATCTGGCGTCCGAGATGTGTGCAGAGTGCATTCTCTTCTGGTTTCCCAGGCCTGTCTGCCTCTCTGAAGGTATAGCTCCCCCTCCCATGGGATTTGGGTGCAGAGAACTCGCTTTGTGTTCTTATATGTCATAAACTTGTTGAAAATTTTATTTGGAAGTACATTCGCAGACTAATTGAACGTTTTCTTCTCTCTCTTCCTTTGTTTTTCTTGGATATTTTTTATCTACATTTGAAATGATATTTCCTCTCCTAGTTTCCATTCCATAAGCCCCCCATTTCATCTCCCCCATTCTTCCATGAGGGTGTTCTTCCTCCACAACTTCCCACACTTACCCACCTCCCACCACGATATTCTCCTATGCTGGGGGTTCCAGCCTAGGCAGGATCAAGGGCTTCTCCTCAAATTGATGACCAATAAGGCCATCCTCTGCTATATGTGCAACTGGAGACATGGGTCTGTCCATGTGTACTCTTTGTGTAGCGGTTTAGTCCCTGGGAACTCTGGTTGGTTAGTATTATTGCTCATATAGGGTTGCAAGCCCTTTCAGCTCCTTCAGTCCTTTCCTTAACTCCTGCAAATGGGAACCCATTCAATTCAATGAGTTGCTGCTATCATTCTCCTCTGTATTTGTCATGCTCTAGCTGAGCCTTTCAGGAGAAAACTATATCAAGCTCCTGTCAGCATGCACTTCTTGGCTTCATCAATATAATCTAGGTTTGGTTGCTGGTATATATATGGGCTGGATCCCCAGGTGGGACAGGTTCTGAATTGGGCATTCCTTTAGTCTCTGCTCCAAACTTCATCTCGATATCTCCTTCTATGAATATTTTTGTTTCTCCTTTTTTTTTTTTGGTTTTTTTTTTCAGAGCTGGGGACTGAACCTAGGGCCTTGCGCTTCCTAGGCAAGCGCTCTACCACTGAGCTAAATTCCCAGCCCTGTTTCTCCTTTTAAGAAGGACTGAAGCATCCCCACTTTGGTCATCCTTTTTCTTGAGCTTCAGGTTGTCTATGGATTGTATCTTGGGTAATTCGAGCTTTTGGGCTGATATCCCTTTATCAGTCAATGCATAAAATGTATGTTTTTCTTTTTTTTTTTCTTTTTTTTTTTTTTGATTGGGTTACCTCATTCAGGATGATATCTTCTAGTTCCATCCATTCGCCTATGAATTTCATGAAGTCATATTTTTGATAGCTGAATAGTACACCATTGTGTAGATGTACCACATTTCCTATAGCCATTTCTCTGTTGAAGGGCATCTGGGTATTTTCCAGTTCCTGGTTATTATAAATAAGGCTGCTATGAACGTACTGGAACATGTGTCTTTGCTATATGTTAAAGCATCATTTGGGTATCTGACCAGAGTTATATAGCTGGGTCCTCTGATGGTAAAAAGTCCAATTTGCTGAGAAAACTCTAGACTGATTTCCAGAGTGGTTTTACCAGCTTTCAATTCCATCATCAATGGAGTAGTGTTCTTCTTTCTCCAGATCATGGCAAGCATCTGTTGTCACCTGAGTTTTTTATCTTAGCCATTTTGACTGGTATGAAGTGGAAATTCAGGGGTTTTTTGATTTGCATTTCCCTGATGACTAAGGATGTTGAAAGTTTCTTTAGCTACTCCTCAGCCATTTGATATTCCTCAGCTGAGAATTCTTTCTTTAGCTCTGTACCCCATTTTAATAGGTTTATATGATTCTGTGGAGTATAACTTCTTGAGCTCTTTGTATATATTGGATATTAGTCCTCTATTGGATATAGGAATGGTAAAGATCTTTTCCCAAGCTGTTGGTTGCCTTTTCATACTAATGACAGTGTCTTTTGCCTTATAGAAGCTTTGCAGTTTTAAGAGGTTCCATTTGTCACTTTTGATCTTAGAGCATAAGCCATTGGTGTTATGTTCAGGAAATTTTCCCCAGTGCCCATGTGTTCAAGGCAGTTCTCCACTTTTTCTTCTATTAGTTGGAGTATAACTGGTTTGATATGAAGGTCCTTGATCCACTTGTACTTAAGCTTTGTACATGGAGATAAGAATGGATTGATTTGCATTCTTCTACATGCTGACCTCCAGTTAAACCAGCAAGACTTGTTGAAAATGCTGTTTTCCACTGGATGGTTTTAGCTCTTTTGTCAAAGATCAAGTGATCACAGGAGAGTAGGTTCATTTCTCGGTCTTCAATTTTATTCCATTGATCTACCTGCCTGTCTCTCAACCAATACCATACAATATTGATCACTATTGCTCTGTAATATAGCTTGAGGTCAGGGAGAGTGATTTCTCCAGAAGATTTTTTATTGTTGAAGATAGTTTTCACTATCCTGGGCTTTTTGTTATTCAATATGAATTTGTAAATTGCTCTTTCTAACTCTATGAGGGATTCAGACAGAATTTTGATGGGTATTGTATTGAATCTGTAGATTGCTTTTGGCAAAATGGCCAGTTTTATTTTATTAATCCTGCCAATCCATGAGCATAGGAGGTCTTTCCATATGAGATCTTATTCAATTTCTTTCTTCAGAGACATGAAGTTCTTGTAATACAGATCTTTCACATGCTTGGTTAGATATACACCGAGGTATTTTATGATATATTTGTGACTATTGTGAAGGATGTCATTTCCCCAATTTTTCCTTGTCTTTTTTATTCTTTGAGTAGAGGAAGGCTAATAATTCGTTTGAGTTAATTTTATATACAGCCATTTTGCTGAAATTGTTTATCAGGCTTACTAGTTCTCTGGTGGAACTTTTGTGATTACTTAAATATACTATCATATTATCTACAAATAGTGATATTTGGACTTCTTCCTTTCTGATGTGTATCCCTTTGACCTCCTTTTATTGTCTAATTGCTTTGGCTAGGATCTAGAATATAGTATTCAATTGAATAAATAGTGAGAGAGCGGGCAGCCTTGTCTAGTCCCTGATTATAATGAGGTTGCTTCAAGTTTCTCTCCATTTACTTTGATGTTGGCTACTGGTTTGCTGTATATTGCATTTACTATGTTTAGGTGTGGACCTTGAATTCCTGGTCTTTCCAAGACTTTTAACATGAAGGGGTGTCGAATTTTGTCAAATGCTTTCTCAGCATCTAATGAGATGATCATGTGATTTTTTTATTTTGTTTATATAGTGGGTTACATTAATGGATGTCCATATATTGAACCATCCCTGCATCCCTGGGATGAAGCCTACTTGATCATGATGGATGGTTGTTTTGATGTGTTCTTGGATTTGATTTGCAAGAATTTTATTGATTATTTTTGCATTAATATTTATAAGGGAAATTGGTGTGAAGTTCTTTCTTCATTGGATCTTTGAGTGGTTTAGGTTTATGTGTAATTGTGTGTTCATAGATTGAATTGGGTAGTTTTCCTTCTGTTTCTATTTTGTGGAATAATTTCAACAAAGTTGGTATTAGGTCTTCTATGAAGGTCTGATAGAATTCTTTACTAAACTGGGCTTTTTTTGTTTGGGAGACTTTTAATAACTGATTCTATTTCTTTAGGGATTATGGGACTGTTTAGATGTTTTTTCTGATCCTGGCTTAACTTTGGTACCTGGCATCTGTCTAGAAAATTGTCCATTTCATCCAGATTTTCCAGTTTTGTTGAATATAGGCTTTTGTTGTAGGATCTGATAATTTTTTGAATTTCCTCAGATTCTGTTGTAATGCTTTCTTTTTCCTTTCTGATTTTGTTAATTTGGATGCACACTCTATGATCTCTGGTTAGTCTGGCTAATGGTTTAATCTATCTTGTTTTTCTCAAAGAACAAGATCCTGGTTTTGTTGATTCGTTGTATAGTTCTTTTTGATTCTACTTCGTTGATTTCAGTCCTGAGTATGATTATTTCCTGATGTCTACTCCTCTTGCGTGTATTTGCTTCTTTTTGTTCTAGAGCTTTTAGGTGAGTTGCCAAGTTGCTAATATATGTTCTCTCCCATTTCTCTTTGGAGGCTCTCAGAGCTATGATTATTTCTCCTAGCACTGCTTTCACTGTGCCCATAAGTTTGGGTATGTTCTCCCTTCATTTTCATTAAGTTCTACAAAGTCATTTTCTTTCTTTATTTCTTCCTTTACCAGACTATCTTTGTTTACCTGTGTTGTCTTGTATTTCTTTAAGGTATTTATTTATATCCTTCTTAAAGTCCTCTATAATTGTCATGGCATTATCAGATGTGTTTGGATATCCAGTATTTGCTTTGGTGGGAGAACTAGGCTCTGATGATGCCAAGTAGTCTAGTTTCTGATGCTTAAGTTCCTGTTCTTGCCTCTCACTATCAGGTTGTCTCTGGTGTTAGTTTGTTTTGCTGTCTCTGACAGTGGCTTGACCATTCTTTAAGCCCATGTGTAGCCACTTTTGTAGACCTGTTTTCTTTCAGCTGGATCTGGTTACAGAGATTTGTGGGACCTGTTCAGCTTTAGGTGCAGGCAGAAACCAGAAGGTTCCTCTCCCAGACTGCTTCCAGGGTTGTGTGTCTTGAAGCCTCCAGGTGGATCACTCAGAGCAGAAGAGTTTGTCTTACCTCTGCTCTTAGATGTGTCAGTGCTCCTGGTGACTGGCTTTCTGCTCTGAGAACAGGCAGAAGGGTCCTGCCTCTTACTGCTACTAGTTTCCTATGTCCAGAGGCTGCTAGGCAGGTTCCTCTTGGGCCAGGAATGTGAGCAAAAGTGGTGGTGTCCCCTTAACTCTCAGGATTGTCAGCACTTCTCAGAGTTCAGCTCTCTCCTCTATAGGATTTGGGTCCAGAGAGCTGTGAGACTAGTTCAATTCGGCCATCTTATTTATCAATGCTACCATCCAGAATTCTGTGGTATTTTCTAAATACTATTTTCCCTAATGAGGTAAGATATATTGCAGTATCTACACAATGAACTAAGTACATTGCTTCAGAAGATGCATCTAAGTAAATGAAGGGGTCCTGAATGAGATACTATTAAAAAAATAGTATCATTATAGAGGGAAAACCATGGAAGGTCTCTGATACATTCTCCAGGTTAAACTGTCTACTGACTGCTTCCTTCAAAATATAGACAACATATTTAATAAAAACAGGATTGTTCCTCCTATGTTTCATTAGGGAAGATTGAAATTATACAGAGAAAATACAGTTTCTTTATATTTCTATGACATTTTCTGGCTTGTTAAGAATATTCTAAAGAAGCCCCAGTCTTACTTAAAAGACTAAAATTTTCTAGAATGCATTGAATGACTGTGTATACATGACAAGCTATTTTAACCAGCACTCAGTTAAATAAATTGTATAACATGAAGTAATATTTACCTTCTATTCATGTTGAATAAAAATGATATTTTGTATATATCATATATGAAATAATTTAAGTGCTTTCTCTGTAAAAGTATGTTGTTTTAGCATAAGACTTGGCAATTTCTACCAAGAAAAGAGAACAAGTGACTTAAAATGTTTATTTTCTTCTCTTTGTGGCTAGTTGGTTATCTTTACTCTAAAGAATGAATATGAAATTGAAAAGCAAAAAGGTCTAAAATCATGCCCAAAATTTGAAGTAATATTAATAAAAGATAGATGCATGCTGTAGAAAGCCTGTTATTTTATCAGCACCCCTTCTATAAAGTCAATTATACTCTAGCTAGGAAAATATTGTTAGCATATAATTTTATAGAGGTAATAAAATATCCTAAGTAAAACAAACAAACAAAAACATACCCAATACCTCAAAGCTGTGGTGTGTCTGAAGAC
The DNA here is from genome assembly GCF_021556685.1 of Rattus norvegicus. NCBI lineage: Eukaryota > Metazoa > Chordata > Mammalia > Rodentia > Muridae > Rattus > Rattus norvegicus. Next base: position 32,617,989 of record NC_141544.1, on the reverse strand, counting down.
ATGAATATTGAATATAAGGAATGGTGTGATGATGTTGGGTATATAGGATCCCTGAATGGGGGAAGTTCTAGAAAGAAACCTGAAAGAACAATACACAGTTATCTAGACATACCAGCTTGTTGCTCTCTGACACGAAAGAAAATCTGTTCTTTATTCGCTGGTCTCCGTGTATCAGTTGTTTGAACAGATACCATGAAGACTTTTTCTGTGGCATTCTTCATGCCAAGAAGTGGTGACAGAGATAAATAAGTCCTCTTTTCATGGAGTATAATCCCTTGGGATATGCAAGTGAAAAGCAATCACAAAACCAATAAGCATGTAGATGACAGTGTTTACTATAAAACATATACAGGACAAAATAACTGTCTCTAGAGAGAGACTGCTGTTTGATCAAGGATATCAACATTGAAAAAAAAAACTTAAGGAAAACCTGACTGAGTATTGTTTGAAAGAATGTAATGGGTTAGCTCAAGGGTCTGGTCGAAAATCCTCCAGGCAGAGGAGATTGGTAGCATAATATTTTCCCATCTTCAAGAAAGGCGAAATTCCTTTATACAAGGGAGAGGCAGAGAATGTATTGTGTGTGGCCATAGTGAGGTTATACAACTAAGGGGAAAAAAGAATGGATTTGAGAAATGGCTGGTTTTTTTTCTTTCTTTTTTTTTTTTTGCAATATTAGCTTTGTAAGATATTTCTCTGTTTAGACACAAACATTAGACTATTTTTCCTGTTAGTTCATGAGAAGATTAGGACAAGACCAACTTTATTTCAGAGTGGCAAAACTTTTTGTATATTTTAGATATCTGGGGGATATAAACTCAGCAGTTGCACAGGGCGTCAGAGTATGGGTGACACTGCCATTCTTAACCTTCTGTGGTCAACTTTAATTGACGCCTTACTGGAATGAGATGTTGCAGAGAGTGACAAAGGGTCCTTCCAGGGAGGGTCTCTATTAGGGAAGATCCACTTTTAATGTTTCTGACACTTATTAAGAGTCTCGGGAGTCCACAAACAACAAGGAAAGCAACAGCAGCACAGCCAGGTCATGGCTGCCAGCATGTGTGATACTCCCCATTCTGCTGTGTACTTCCCCTATGGTGAACTGAAGCATCAGTAAGTGTGAACCAAATGTTTATGCTCACTTCACTTATTATATAATTTCTCATAAGAATGGGAATAAGGAATTGACTTTAGACACGTGATAGGAAGGTTAATGATGAGAATAATTTGTAAAATAATTCACAAGCTGGATACCAGTGTGAGAGGAGGGGCATATGCTCATAGACCAGCAGGAAGCAACCCAGGCATGCTTACTAATTAGCAATATAAAGAGATAAAGGACATAGGAAGGGATATCTTCTCTGTTTTCCAATTCTATGATAAATATATAGCTAAAAGCACTTAACGCAGATAAAAGCGTTTCACTGTGTAGTCCATCGTGTGTGAGGTCAGGGCATCAGGAGCATTAGACAGCTCATCCCATCACATTGGTAGCTAGTAGATGAGGGACGGGGTACTGCTCTTCCTATTGCTTTCTTCATCTACACAGTGTAAGCCACACCCAGTTGAGATAGGTCCTCCCACATAAGCTATTGTAATTATGCAAATCTTCCCCCCACAGGCAATGCAGAGGTATGTCTTCCAGGTGACTCCAGATTCTGTCAAGTTGACAATCAAAGTTAAACAGTCCACGGTGATTCATCAAGAGAGATGCTGCCTGGAATTAAACAGGCATATACCAAGAGAACACAATAAAGTCTCATTTCAATGACAAACTTACTTTGGGAACTCAAAGGAAAAATAATACAGACTGTGATATGTATGGAATGAATAATGGTAAGAGAAATATAGAAATTAAAAGGATGCGAGAGTACTCAGGTGTCTAGATGGTGACTAGTAGGATATAAACTAGAAACATTGAGAAAATAAGACATTAATAAAAGCATAACCATAACAATAAGTTGAACAACACAGATTAATTGACTAATTAACTAGAGGAGAGAACAGTGATGAGAAAGAGAAGGAATGTATAGAGGGACAAAAAGAGAAGGGACTGCAAAGAGGTCCTTGAATATTTAAAGGAAAACAGTTGGCTGCAGCAAAGCAAAGTGGTATAGGTGTGCACCTCTCAGGCCAGCTAGCGTCTTCCCTGAAGGAAAACTACAGCTGCATTTATCAGAAACTTCACATTTAGAACTTCAGATAGGGAGCACACTTCCGCATTTATATTTATGCCCTACTGTTTTTTTTTTCTCCCTGAAATATTTAGAAGAGAGGAGACTCTCATTTGTGAATTTAAATATGTATTAAAAATACATGCAAAGTTTGTTGAGAGAAGCAGACGCCACATAAGGAAGTCAAGACAGCCATATGGACAGAAGCAGAGCCAGGTGGTAATTCTATTTTTGGTGGACGGCAGACAAGGAAACTGATAGGGAAAAGGATGGCTATCTGGAATGACAGAGAGCAACAGATGCTTTGATGTTTGGGATCAGGCCATTCTTCAAATTGGGCATCTATGCTAACAATAAACGTCTTATGGCAAAAAATTTCCTCATGACAATTGAATATATTTAGAAGACAATATTTGTGGTTAATTATACTTGACTTAAAATATGTGCCACTAATGACTTCCTAGCTTTCAGGTAGAAAAAATACATTTATTCCTAAGACATTGAATATATGTATGTAGGTTTGATATTTTTCAGCAACATTTGAGTGACTTAATAGATACTTTGTATATATTTTCAATAAAGTGATTATTATGGCAAAAATTACATTCTGGATAAAAGTAAATTTATTCGAAAAACTGAAAAACACATGCTAATCTTTCTGCCTGATGCAAACAGGGGGAGAGAATGAGGGGCGGGAGGGAGGGAGGGAGGGAGGGAGAGAGAGAGGAGAGAGGAGAGAGAAGAGAGAAGAGAGAAGAGAGAAGAGAGAAGAGAGAAGAAAAAAGAGAGAAGAGAAGGAATATGTTTAGGACACAAAAAAGAAATGGAGTCAGGTATCAATTAACCTTGTGCCATTCGCTGTGTAAGAGCTATGGAAAATTGAAAGTATTTTCAGGAGTCAAGAAACGAAAAGAGAACACCAACTATCTGTGGCTGTCCTACAGCACCTGGATATGCTCCAACAAAGGCTTCCGCAGTTCTTAAAATCCTCATTTGTCTGGCAATATTGACCACTTTGCTTGCCATTTTAATAATGCAATTTGTGCTTCTTTTTCTCAGTGACCTTCCCTACATGCCCTCCAGGGACTGCCTGGAACATCCACAGGATATTGAAGATGAAATTGATCTTGTCTTTGTGAACTGTAGGAATACCTTATAATTGCTGACTGCTTTACAGACACTACTCACTAGCACATATGAATTTGAGTTGTGTTTTTCTGTGATTTAATTCAATGCAGAAGTGTGTTTTAGTGAATCTTCAGCCTAGGGCAAAAGGAATCAGATATTTTGCTGCTTGTACAACACAAACACTAATGATTTTCTTTTTTTTAAATTTATTTAATACTTAATAATAATTCTTTGGTTTCCGGGCAAACATCCCCTATCCATCCCCTTCCTTATGGGTGTTCCCCTCCCAACCCTCCCCCCATTGCCGCCCTCCCCCCAACAGTCTAGTTCACTGGGGGTTCAGTCTTAGCAGGACCCAGGGCTTCCCCTTCCACTGGTGCTCTTACTAGGCTATTCATTGCTATCTATGAGGTCAGAGTCCAGGGTCAGTCCATGTATAGTCTTTAGGTAGTGGCTTAGTCCCTGGAAGCTCTGGTTGCTTGGCATTGTTGTACATATGGGGTCTCGAGCCCCTTCAAGCTCTTCCAGTTGGGGCATCTTTTGGGTATATGCCCAAGAGAGGTATAGCTGGATCCTCAGGCAGTTCAATGTCCAATTTTCTGAGGAACCTCCAGAATGATTTCCAGAATGGTTGTACCAGTCTGCAACCCCACCAACAATGGTGGAGTGTTCCTCTTTCTCCGCATCCTGAATAAATTCATCTTTGTAGTTTATTACTTCTGCAGAGGTCCTAATCATAATATGTCTTTCAATATTTTGCGTAACCGATAATCCAGTTGATTGTTCTTATACAGGGCGCCTGCTTCACATAGACTCTGCTTTCTTCTCAAATCTCTTCATACTTATGCTCATGATTTGGACTTCTTAGAAAACAATTATGTCTGGTAGTAGAAAATCAGCACTGGCCTCTCAAAGTTAAATCAAAACTTGAATCGCTATGCTTTGCCTCACAGCACATTATGGAGCCTACTGGTATTTGGAAAGCAACTGGCTGTTTATTAAAACTTTATTTTAATCACAGCTGAATTTATTAAATGAACTAATAAATCTTAAGTCTTCTGGTGGCCCCTTGCTTGTAGTAGAACCTATCTGGGAAAGTGACTGACTCCTCACAATGTGGTTCATTGTATTTTTAAATAATATCCAACAGGGAAGAAAACCATATTAAACTAAACCCAGTATTTTGCATGCTGCTTCTCTTTCTGGAAAAGTTGTTAACTGACATCATAAACCACAGAAGAGACAGTTACTAATATGCAAAGTACACCACAGGAGCAGAACAATTCCCTGGAAATAAAAAGTCACACCCCAGGATTCCAAGAAGCTGAAACACAAATTTACAAATTTTTTTTTGTGTGTGTGATAGGAAGCCCAGGAAACTGCCTGTAACTCAGCCTCCTCATCACCACTCATGCTGTTCGCTGAGTGTTGGAGTCATGGAAGCGATGCACAAGCTAAGCCCACCAAACAGAGTAGAGCAGAATTTAGTGTGCTAGTCATCGCTAAAGAGAAAAATGAGCTTTGCACACTATACTGGGTATAGACTTAAATATAAATCAATTACTAAGAAAAATAGAAATCTCAAAATACCATGGATACAATATTACTGAAGAGTAACATTTTCAGGATGTTAATGAATGAGAGACATTAAACTAACAAAGTCCTCAGTGACAAAGCTTTCAACAGGATGCAATGAACCAAACCAGTGCTATTCAATTTAATATATATTTGAAAGTTCAGTTGGGTTAAAGTTTTATGTTTTAGTTGTTCTCATACTTTATGTCTACCACTAATTTCATAATTAGGAGGTGAGTGAATTTCATCCCAAAAATCAGTACCATGGTTTTTATGTACAGTAAAATCAAATTTAAATAGTCTCATTATGCGGAAGCAATTAAAACTTAATTTAAATTAGCAATTTATCATTCTAAATGAAACAAATAAATAATGAATGAATGATTGAAAATGTAGCCACTGGAGTAAATGGTACCAAGTGAGCTATCATTTATATCTTCTGTAAAAGGAAAAATCAGTTTTCTCCAATAGAGTAACATTAGATATATATCCAATGAAGGAGAGGTCTCATGGTCAAGTTTAGTTGACTAAGGAATAAAGGACTCTATTGTTTTGTATGCTTTTATTGGTTACATTTTGGTGGTGGGGGTGGTTTTTGTTGGTTTATTTTTGGTTTTGTTTTGTTTTTTGTTTTAGGGTGTGGTTTTATTTGGCTGTCTTGGTTTTGAAGGATTTTGTTACTGTTTCAGAGTTTTGTTTCTTGAGAGAAAAAGAAAGCTTAAAGTTTGCTAAGTAGTGAGGGCGAGATGTTTGGACAGACTTTGGAGCAGGGAAATATCAAACATATTCAACTTAAAATTGTTTAAATAATTAAAATATTTTAAAAATTAAAAAATATTATTATTTAAGTAAAGTGGCAAATTTACCATTCAAAATTAGTAGAAGAGCGTAGGGAGAATCAAATGGCAGTCACTCAGGTGAAGTTAGAACTCAGAAGAAAAACAATGTAAACAGCAAAATAGTGACAACAACGCATTTTACTATACTTTAAGTTTCAGCAACAGAAAGTAGCTAAACAAATGTATAAAAAATAAGAAAGCACAAATGAACAATATATATAATATATATACACAAAAAGTAAGAGCTAATGAATACAAAGTACAACCAGTTAACGGTTTCATTGAGCTCTTTACATTCTTCAGCTCTATGAGCCAGTCAAAAGTTCTCTGCGATGGAGAAAATCTTCCTAACAGAGTTTTATTATTTTATGAAAGGAATTTGCATAGCACTTCTGCAAAAAAAAATCTGCCACTTGTTAAGAACATAGAATTAATCAATTCCAAGACTCCCACCTTGCTAAACCTTGGATTTCTTATTCAATATTCTGTGAAACCACTCTATACAATGGCCAGCATAAGATTTGATGGGCACGAATGTCTAATTTTAAACTAAGTGAGAAGTTACTGTGTCGACAGGACCAGTTGTATGCTCACTATCTCTGTAAAATTCAGTTTTCTCCACACAAAAGAGAAATAGTATATATTATTAAAAAGTCAAAAAAATAATAGAAATTAAACTATAACATGAGCAACAGAGGTTTGGGGGCATATGCAGCAAAAATTGTATTGAAGAGTCTTTTCAAATATTTTATATAGAATGAGTTATGCAAGCATCCATTTTCTATCCTAAGCACCAAGCATAATTGTGAGTAGAAGAAGCTCTAGGGAACAGAGCTAACAATGTGTTTGTACTGATGAAGAGAATGTGATGGAACCCATCTGTCTCTTCATTTGTTAACTTGGCTAAGACTGAATTTTGAAAAGAACATGTCAAATTCTGGAAAGATAAATGCACTGATAGAATGGGTAAATAGGCTCAAAATTGCAAACTGATTCATTTAAGTATTCAATACGTCCTAAAAAGCCGTCTCTCATTCCATATACCTTTGGCAATTGGATATTAAAATGGCTTCCTAATAAGGCTGATTATTATAGTCAATATAATGAAAACGCTTCTGTGTACTGTACTTATATACAGAAATTATACAAAATAAGTGTTTACAGTGTGGGGAAGAACTGGAAGAGAAAAGAAAAAAAGGCAAAGCCTGAATTAAAATTAGGATTCACATCCTTAACATTCTAATGTATTTGCATCATGCCGAAATCCTATGTTGAACAGAACTGAATTTTCTTCTCTTAAGCAAGCCACTGTTCAGTATGTGTTTACATTTTTTTTTACCTTAGTGAAAAGTATAGTAGTTTGATATTGAATTTTATTTTAGAGGAGCACTCCTAACACATATAATACAAGTGCTTAAGTCAATAAATTGTATGAAACAATCTGTAGCTTATTCTGGAAGCTAATCAGGACTGAGAAAGTATGCATCCATATGCCCGTTATTCAAACAGTAGAAAAAAATAAAACAAGCCAGCAAACGGAGGAGGGATATAGGCTAGCGAAATGGTTCATCAGTTAAGAATATGTGTCACTTAAGCCTGAAGACCTGACGTCAAATTATCAGAATTTGATATTAGAATTGACCCATCAAAGTTGGACTCATTCACAGTCTTATTCCTGTAACCCCAGCTCTGGGGATAAAGATAAGAAGATCCCTGGGGACTGCTGGCTGCCATTCTAGCCCCTGATTCAGTACAAGATACAGACCCAAGGACATAATGTGGAAAGTGACACTAGAGGCCTGCCTTTTGTCTGATGTCCATCAGCACATGTGTGTCTGTACATGTATGTGCATATGAGTGTATGTGTGCATGTGTGTGTACACAAAATGTTATATTCACAATATGCTTTTACTCTGCTGTACTCAGTGGTTTCTTTTCAAACTAGATATGCTATGGGTCTATGGAAATATTTATGTTAAATGCTGTTTGCACTTTTAATTCTACACTCGATTTGTTAGTAACGGGCCTATACATAAGCAATAAAATGTATGGTACATTAACATGACCCTACAAAAGATGCATTTTTTTGTATGCCAAGATTTTTGTGTTACTTTAATACCAATAAAATAAATTATTTAAACCCCTACCATATACACTTTAGGTTAAAGTATTTAGATCTACATGCAAATAAAGAAACACAGTTGTTATTTGTAATATATAAAATTGGAGTGTTAGAGTAAAATTTTGCTCAGCTTTTCTCAACTGTACATAATTCAAGTCTTAAACATTAGGTAATCTTTTGTTAGATTTTCTATGTGAAAGAATATATCTTAGAGAATCATACCTATTTAAGACACTAGATAACATTTCTATATTCACTATTTATTAAAGTGTTCAAGTTATTTTCCTGCAAATTAATGTACTTCAAATGCTCAGTACTAGCCTGTTGGTCCAAAAACTTATAAAGACTTGATGAGGACTCAGTGAAGTAAGCCAGAAAATTAATAGTGGCGTGTGAAAAAATAACATGAGACAGGAGAATGTTCATTTGTGTCAGAGACTCATAAGGTTACATACTATTCACCTGCGGCTTATTGTGATCTCATCCTTCCAAGATATTCTATGGCAATCCTTGTGTTCACATGAACAAGCCTTATGTCACTGGACAGTGCAAATGCTGCTGCTCGCAAGACTTCTTAAGTATTACTACTTTCCAAAAGAGTAAGTGCATACCATTCAGGGTGCACTGAACTTTTACTTAGGGAGTTCATTCCTGAAAGACTTTGATTACTCAAAAGAATTATGGGGCCAAGGTCTGATGGTGTTGGAGAAAAGCCTAGTCTAAAATTCATCATGGGAGAAAACCAGTAATACTATTTAAGGTAATAGAGCAGGAACCTATATTAATCCATATATTTAGAAATATATACATTTAGTGCTATAAATATCATACTGGGACAAATTGATTAAACCAATGTAAGGAACTAGCTGATGGCAAGCTCAGGTGATGAAACGTTAACACAAATGTAGGTGCCGCTAAAGGGAAATTGTTCCTGTGTTCAGAGTAGGGGAATACAAACTTGCAAAACTGCATAGTGTGAAAAAAGAGTGTACTATTTGAGAATTCATGTCAGGTTAATACCTTATAAAATATGACAATCAAGAATAACAGCATCAAGATTAGAGAGAAGACTCCGTGAGTGGTTAAGAGCACTGACTGCTCTTCCAGAGCTCCTGAGTTCAATTCCCAGCAATTACATACTGGCTCACAAAGTCTGTAATGGGATCCAATGCCCTCTTCTGGTGTGTCTGAATACAGCTGCAGTGAACTCACATACATTAAATACATAATTTCTTTAAAAAGAAGAACAGCTTCATTGACTACCAAATAGAACATGCACTGTACAATAGGGTGCAAATAAAACCACTGAACTGGCAAAAAGTGGTGTCCAAAAATTTCTGGTTAATGCTGTTTTAGTCTTTTTATATGAGTGATTTTCTGATAAAGACCTTAAGATCTTCAATATCATTTTACAAAAAAAAATATGAATTGTGATAACAAAATTGTAAGTCACTCTTTTTTGATTAGCATAAGGTGCAAGTGAAATATCTTTTTTTTTAATTAACTTGAGTGTTTCTTATTTACATTTCGAGTGTTATTCCCTTTCCCGGTTTCCGGTCAAACATCCCTCTAATCCCCCCCTCCCCTTCGCTATGGGTGTTCCCCTCCCCATCCTCCCCCCATTGCAAGTGAAATATCTTAAAACAGCCTTCTTGAATTGAAAAAATCCATGAGAAAAGTTTAGCTTTATTCTCCTGATATAATAACATTCTCATGTCTTGCTCATTGCTTTGGGACACAGTAATAGGGGACTTTCAATTTGTGTTAATATGCTTTAATTTTATATTCTTAGAATCCATATGGCTTACATGTATTTGAGGAATTCAACAACTCTTATATCAAAGAAGCAAATTATTTTTAACTGTTATATCTAGATATATTTAATTCCATTAATTACACATATAATCACTGGGTTGAAATCTACTACTTGAAAAAAAATCTATCAACTCAACAAAAATGATTAAAAGTCATTTTCATTGGGGTAACTCATCAATGTTTCTTCCCATGCAACCTATCACATGGCTGGGCATGGTGACTCACAGCTCTAAAACAGCTTAAAATGGTAAGTCTGGAGGATCTTAAGTTCACAGCTAATTTGAGTTACATTAGGGCCTACTTCACAATAAAATAAAAATTATGGTACTTGTAGCCAATTTACTTTAAATTATCTTTATTTAAAGTATATAATTATAGCTCTATGTCAAGTAGGAGAAATTGTCCTTTCTGGTAGAAATGTAACTTATCTCTTCTAAAATAAGGTACTTGATCTCTACAGAAAGCATTAAGAATGTACCCAGATTCTGCGAATGTCATAGGTTTTCTAAGATAAAAGGATTTATAATAATAATAATAATTATAATAATAATAACTATTATTATTATTAACCACTCTCTCTTTAGAAAAAGGAAATATAATTTAATAGCCAGACTAGAAGCATAGGGTAAGTAAAGAAGTGAATGTAAATAGTTTCTGAGGCATATTTCATATTTAAAACAATTCTTTGCAAGCACTAATTGTGGTTATTTCCCAATTGGTTATTTTAGTTCTTACATATATCACTAGATGAGAGCTATAACGATAAATGACAGTGAAGGAGAAACTGGGCATACTTCTCCTTAACATACTAAACAAACCGTAACTATCATTGAAGAGAAAGAAATACATTTCTCAACAAAACTTTATTAATTTTTATAATTTTATATAGAGAATATGTGTGAGCATAAAAAAGGCTAAGAACCAATCTGTCAATCACTTAACTACATGATGAATTCAATTGAAGCCATTCTCCTGTTTGTAGTATAATTACTGGAAGGGGTGACACAGATTTTGTCCACTGACATGCAACTAGCAATTTAGAAAATCAATTTTCATTTATACCAAGGCATCATGAGCACAAAAAAATCAATGTATTTTCCTAATGGAAAATATCCCACATGTTGCATAACATCTATGTGGTACCTAAAGGTTCTGTAATATTTCTGCTCATAATTTTTATTTTCATGCCTTCAAAGGATGGTACCCTTGTCCTAAAAGTTTGGTATAATCATGATAGCAATGATAAGGAAAGAGTAGATTTTTTTCTAGAAAAGTTATCTGCTTGACAGCAAAATCAAAGATTAATTAGCAAATATTATATGGTAGGATACATTTATATTTCTTAGATTTTACTAATGCTATACTGTCAAGGTCTAGCCCCCCATGTGGAAGAGCATGTTGTTTTTAAGCAACAGGCAATAAATTAGTGTAATAATATACTGTAGGATTTTAAAGGTGAAACAAATCACATCTATTATGTTGTCTATTACCTGCGTTTACTATTACCAATACACATTCAAAATGCATCTAAGGTGGGGTGTGAATAAAGTTTTAATGTTGCCATATTAACAGACAAAAAGAGATAATATTTACATCAACTGAAGTAATTCTGAAGTCTTGATTTTAAAATCATAAAAAAAAGCGAGAGAACACTTCAATGTTTTCAGCCTTCAGTATCACATGCAGCTTGGGTAGTTAAGAACCTTATGAACACATTTTGTTTAACTCTTGAAATAGTTATTCAATTAATAACATCTGATTCTTTTAGTGATCATCAAATTTAGGAATGAAGAGCAGAGACTGAAATGACTTATTACAAAGGTCAATAACTGGTCAAAATATAGAAAACAAATTACTATGGACTGTCCAATCCCAACAGACACATAAACTACAGCTTTTATAACTAAGCTTCTAGGAATTCAAGAGTTTGGAAAGACAGATTGCAAGAAACAGAGGACCAGGATATCTGTTGCCATAAAGTCTTTTATACATGACTTTATGCATACACACTGCTGTACTTACATTATCTCAACAGTAAGATCTATCTAAACAAGAAAGACCTGCATTAAAAAAGCAAACAACAAAACAAAAATCCAGATGTCACTCCAGTGTAGATGGAAAAACTCACAAAATATAACCAATCAGAAACTGCAAAAGGAAGGAGAATGAGTTTTCTCCAAGTGTAGGCTTGCTGATTGGTTCTTCAATACTAAATCATACTCCTCAATACAAGTAAGTACGAGAAATGCAACAGCTACTGTGCTTTACTAGAGCTTAGCAGCTTTACCACAGCAGTCCCTGAATATTCCAATATAGCTTAGGCACAGGTAAAAGACCCAAATGCAGCACTTTTGACAGTGATTAAAGATCTCAGGAGGAAGTTAAGATCCAGGAAATCACATACACACACACGCACACACACAAACACACACACACACACACACACACATATATATATATATACACACACACACGCACACATACACACACACACACACACACACACACACACACACACCACACACCACACACACGTGAAGGAAATAAAGAAAGCAATTCTTTCAAGACATGAGAAGGAAATGAAAACCAAACCAAAACACAAGACAAAATAACAACCACGACAATAAAAATTTAAGGATCACTGGATATTAAATATTTAGAAACTCAAGCAAGAACAACAGCGCCTTAATTAGCCATCAGAATGAACCGTTTTAAATCTTAACAGATCTTAAAAGAACGACCCTCAACTCCCTATGAAAAAGACAAAATAGAAGAAAAACTAATAGAACATTGAATAATAATAAAAAAAAAACACTGCTTTCCTTCGCGCCAGTCCCAATTCAAGGTTATTAGAAAGTTATAGTAACAAAAATAGCATGGTATTGCCATTAAAATGACAAGCTGGTCAATGCAAATGAATTGAAGACCAGATATAACTTCACAGACCTGTAGTCTCCTGATCGTTAATACAGAAGCCAGAAGTACATACTGAAATAAAAGCAGTATATTCAACATATAGTGCTGATCATATTGAATGGCTGCATATAGGCGCAAATTGATCCATACTCATCACCCTGCTAAAATCTTAAGTATAAATTTATCAAAGGCCTCAATATAAAACCAGATACACTGGACTGGATAGAAGACAAATCGGGGAATAGCCTTTAATTACCTGGAAGAAGAGAAGAATAATTGAAGAGAACACCATTATTAGAGACACTATGACCAACAATTAATAAATTTGGTCTCATTAAATTAAAAAGCTTCTCTAAGGCAAACACTATTCAGACAGATCAGTAGAGTACACAATGAGAAAAGATTTTTACTAATGCCGCATCTGATAAAGGACTCATATCCAAAACAGGTGAATAAATTAAAAAGCTAGGTATCAACAAGCAAATAATTCAAATTAAAATTATGCTACCAGTCAAAACAACCTAACTATTTATTACCGTTAATTGCTATTATTATTTAATCGTTCTTACACTCCAGATTTTATCCCCCTTCCAGTCCACCCTCTGACTTCCACATCCTATACCTCCACCACTCCACCACTGACACCACCTCTGTCTCCATGAAGATGTTCCCACCCTCCAACCTCCACTCCACCACACCTCCCAACTTCCTGGGGCCTCTGGGCTCTCAAGGGTTAAGTGCATCTTCTCTGACTGAATCAGACCCAGCAGTCCTCTGCTGTATATGTGTTGGGGGCCTCATATCATCTGGTATCTGCTGCCTGGTTGGTGTTCCAGTGACTGAGACACCTCAGGGGTTCAGGTTAATTGAGACTGCTGGTCTTCCTACAGGGTCACCTTCCTCCTCAGCTTCTTCCAGCTTTTTCCTAATTCAACCACAGGGGTCAGCAGCTTCTTTCCATTGGTTGGGTGTAAATATCTGCACCTGACTCAGCTGCTTCTTGGGGTTTTTGAAAGGCAGTCATGATAGGTCTCTTTTTGTGAGCGCACCGTAGCCTCAGCAGTTGTGTCAGGACTTGATGCCTCCCCTTGAACTGGATCCTACTTTGGTCCTGTTCTTGGTCCTCCTTTTCCTCAGGCTCTTCTCCATTTTTGTCCTTGCAGTTCTTTCAGGCTTAAAGAGAGGAAGCTCAAATGGCTGAGAATCACTTACAGAAACAGCCATGGATATATATATATATATATATATATATATATATATATATATATATATATATATATATGGACATAGCAGGCAGAATCTTTCTAAGGGAGGTGGGAAAATTCAGCTTTAGAGAGCATTCAAGATTCCCAGTCCTTTAGGTTCTGCATGGAACACAGCATTAATGTTTCTAAAATTATGATGTCATTTTACATGTATACAGTATAATAAGACTCATTAAGACATGTCCCTGCAGATGTAGCATTGTATTTGGCTGGCTATTGCTTCTCTATCACCCTTAATTACAGACCAAATGTTTTTGATTATTCTATATCGAAGTAGTCATCATCTTTTAAAGATAATGTTGGATATGGTTATTCCATGAATGAAAAAAAATCTGATGTTTATCTATTGTACTTTGGTTAGCAATGGCTACAGAGTTCTTATGCCTCTATCTGTTAGACTGGTTAAACCCTGAATAAACTCCTTCTTCTGCTCTATTTAAGTATGCATTCACACATACATTCACAGAAAGAGAGAGAGAGAGAGACAGAGAGACAGAGACATAGACAGAGAGAAACAGAGAGCAGGTAAAGCAAGCTTTAATGAGCTCCAACTACTTCACATATATACATTCCTGTATACATACATACATACATACATACATACATACATACATACACATTCACATATTGGGTTAATGGAAGCAAGCTCCATCCTCCTTTCATACATACACATATATACAGTTGCTGTGCATATGATGGTGCAAATGTATATAAAGAAAGAAACAAACAAACGAGCAAATCAAATTATTTGTAAGAACCAACATACATCTGTAACTAAGCATCTTTTCATAGATTAACAAAGTGTGAACAAGCAGGGTAATTTTTGTAGCCACTTTCTCTTGCTGGGAGGCTGCAATTTGCAGTTACATAGGACCGATTTTTTTTAATTTTTCTTAAAAAGTAATCTTGTAAAATATCTTAAGAAAATCACAAATCTGTAGAAAAAGTAATTTCTATTTTAATTATTCAGAGTGCACAGCCACCCACTAACATTTCTTTTTAGTAAATCATACTGGGAACCTGAGGGCAAGAACGGGTACAAGAAACTAAGCATCCCCTTGATCACCAGTCCACGTTAGCAAGAAAGGCAACTGGTACTGCTCAGGGTGCCAACGTTCTTGTTCTCTGACCTAAAAAACATCCCTTGCTCAAAAACCAAAAGTGTGACTTTATAAGCTATAAATTGGATTGTTTTACCTCAAAGCTGGTAGCAACAATATCTTACTCTAACTTTCCTAACGATATACTTCTCCAAATTCTTTCTAAGGTCGGTGCTCACAGCTAACAATCTACATCTCTTAAATTCTTTCTGAGGGTGGTGAATGCATCATTAATTTGCTCCAGCAGCAATGCTTGGAAAAGACCAATCATTATTTTTATAAGTGCTGGCGATACTGCCCAGGGAGGGGCTGGAAGTCTCCTTAGAGTTTTCATACAACCCATAGATTATGAGAGCTCTGGTGACTCTGAAGGCAAAAGCAGAGCACTAGTCTATCCTAACGCAAAGTTCTAAGGCACAGGTGGACATTCCTCAGGGCTTCGCATCTCCAAGACACACTTATTGTGATTTTGCTTACTGGTGGGCTGCCTTCCATGACCTCTAAAGCCTTTATCTTCTTTGTCTTGTACAGACCATAATAATTATTAAAATAATGATTTTCTGAAATTTCAGGTGTGTTATTGTAAATAGTCAATACCACCTAAGATTTTGGCAAGAGTAAAATATTTATAGCTTACTACATCTTGAAGATGTATTGTGAAGTAATTTTTTAACTGATATATTTTAAGACACAATGTATTATTTTGAATTGAATATTTTTCTTTTAATGCAGCAACTAAAATAGGATCATATGTATGTTTACAACTTTTCAAAAGAATTTACTGAAACAATATTCTTCAGTTAGAATCTAGAAAAGAAAACTCTTAGAAGAATACTATAGGCTTGCATTCACAAGATCCATTGTTAGTCACTTATAAGTAAGAGAGGGTTTCCCCTCGCACTATTCCCAGTGTATGTAGACTAACATGTCTTAGGAAAGAAAACATTCTTTTAGAATAAAAAATTAATACTTTATGTGATAATCAGTGAAGTAATTCAATCAGGGTACATTTACCTGGATCCAGCATCAAATTTAATTACAACCTGGAGTTAGAGTTTGAAGTTCTAAGTACTCAAGTCAAATACTCAAGTCAAATTTTGGGAAATTTCCCTATATGTACGTAACAGATTCTTGGCCAACTGTGTTCCCAATCATGACATCATTCAAATAAAATATACAGAAAACATTTTGAACTTCTGCTTCCTTTATTGTTAGGGCATTCCATAACAATATATTATATCAATCAGTAATTATGTGACTGATATTCAGACAACAGCAAAGTCCAGAAATTTTTTTATGTGTGCCAAAAAAATAAGCTGCTCTGACATTCTGTTTTGGTTTTGAGTGACCTATCTTCCCTCACCACAAGTGAATGTCATCACAGGGACAGAGTTTGGGAATCATAAGTTTTGTCTCAGAATACCAGAGTTTAAGAAGAATTTAACTTCATCTTTATTAAAATTAATTTATTTAACAATGCACGCCTATCTATAGATAATTTCCACTTGATTAAAAAGTACACTTAATTGGTAGTGTAGCATCTCCAGCAACAGGAACTGACAAAGGCATTTAGTCATTTGAGACGCTTTCATACGATATACCAGTATATTTTTATGATAACAAGTTATGTGTAAAAGTAATTTCTCATTATATGTAGCATATAGACATATACATAAATTTGGGATTATAATCTATTTTACCATAAAGGAGAATAAGAACATTAAATACATGAATGCTATTAGAGTATTAAATATTGCCATTTGCCTAAAACATTAAGTTTCATTTTATTATTAAACTTGTTTAAAATCCAGTGAGATAAAATTAATGTTAATGTAGTTAAAAAATATAATCTTTTAAAGGGCTAAAAAATGCTAGTGTGGAGTAGAATCATAATTTATTGATAAAAATACTAAAAATGTAGTTTGCAATTCTAAAAACAATAATTTGAACTTTAAAGTGTGTTCCTCTGGCCTACTATATGTAAGTCAAGTATTAATGTCATAGCTTACAGGTAAAAATATCTACTCTACTGCGTATTTATAGAATATTCTATCTTATTTTAATGAATCCTACTTCTGTGAGGTTTTTTTAGTTACAGTTAAAAATGCAATAGTCTGATAAATTATCCTCTGTGAAGCTATTAGTTTATTGATTTTGCTAAAGGTATAGTGAAATATTACTTTTCTGGGTCATACAGTTAAGTTATTCTACAATTTCGTGTCTCATTTGTTCTGAATTTAGGAATATTATGTGAAAAAATTCTATGACTGACTGAAAGCAGAAAACTTAGGCTAGATAGCTCTGTTGTCCTAATTTTCTTAGGAAGACATCTTGAATTGTAATGTTTCTTAGGAAGATATCTTGTATTGTAGTGTTTTCTCTAAGATAGTGTAACTTTCTCTACATAGTGCATTTTAATTATCCATGTTCTCCTAATTCAGAAATTTTGAGAGAAGGCCTATTTTAAAGACCAGAGTAACGAAGCTTTTTAAATAATGGGCCAATCAAGTCAAAGTAGAGCAAAGAAGAAACAACACTATTTCCTGAACTTCAGCATCCATTTGTATACTGAATAAAATAATAATCTCTCTTAAATAAATTAACATAACTTATTACATGATTTAAAATTATGTTTTATATATATATGTGCCTTTTTGTTATAGATAACAAGTTTTAAACATATTGTAGAAATAAAATCTCACTGCATTGAAATATTTAACACAAAAGGCATGCATATTTTCTGATATAACATTCTAGAATGCTAAATGTCATACTGAATAAGCTATTTCTTAGCAATAAAATATTGAATTTAGGTTAAGAAAAAGGTAAAACTTCATGAATCAGATACATTTTATATATAATTAAAGAATTTGAAAAAGTATTAAAAATAGCTTGTTATAAAACCCAAGTAAACTGCAATGCTGTTCTTTCTTTAAGAGGAGAAATAGAAGGTGGATACCATTCATCTACAGATATTCAAAATGCTAAATCTGCTTTTATTTATTGTAACATGCAAACTATGTTTGAATTGATTTTCAAAAGCTGATTTTACAGAAAATCCTAAATATTTAATTAAGAAGACTACTGAAATAGCATGGAAATTAATTGTACTTATTCAATTATTTGAAAAATGAGATTAAATATCCTTCATATTATTTATGGATTGTTTAAGAAAGCATGCTTGCAAATTAAATTGTATTATCACTTTTTCTTTTCTTCATGCACTGGTAATTATAAATATTCACAAAAGGATCCATGTTTGTAAACAGATTATGGTCTCCCCAGATGACTGAAAGGAGGAAATAGAGAAACATGAAAGTATTAACATTCAATAGTTTGCTAAAGATTGAAGTAACACAGTAGAATGTGAATGCATTGTGCTATTTAGATATCTGCTTTTGATTCTTAGTGACTGAATCAGCATGTCCATTGTATCTAGGAAAAATACAGTCAAATCATTGTTGTAGTGTAAATCTTCTAAAAGAAACATATAATGCATTTGCCAATACTAGAGTTTAAAAAAAATGGGCCCAAGTTTGGAGATTTTTATGGCAACAGTCAAAAGAGATATCCAGGGTGTGTGTGTGTGTGTGTGTGTGTGTGTGTGTGTGTGTGTGTGTGTATGCATGTACATGCATTTGTTTATCTAAGAAACTATGTTTATATCCATAGAAGAAATTGAATATTATCTATATGTTATCCAACTATGTTGTATGCAATGCCTGTTGTCTAATGGCTAAGTTACTGTTGAATTATTTCAATGCTGGAGTAAAAGATCTTTAAGAAAGTGAACAATAGAATTCCAAATTAACCTTACTCTCAGCATAGTAGAATTTGTTTTTAATATCCATGTGTCTATAGGCCTGAACCTCTGACTTTATAAACTCTAATCCCTTCTGTCTCACATCTTTTACCTTCCTTGTCCATCATTCTTTTCTGTCATGGTATAAACCTTAGGATCAAGCTTGAAAATTGTTGTTCAAATGTTTAAAGATAGCCATCCTTCTGGATGACTGAAGAAAATTATGATAGCCCAGACTCTAAGGTCAGACCTGTACACCATGTCATTCTTAGGAACTATATTTATGTTTCCTTTTCCCTTACTTGGGTTTATTCAATAACTAGCACCTCAAAGGAAACAAGATATCATTTTATTGTGCTTTGAAGTCATGTATTCTATTTTACATCTTTAATAGGTCAAAATCCTACCTTGGATTGATAATTTGTAAGTAGCCATTTTTAGGTTTTAGTTAAAACTGATATAGATAAAAGTCATGCATAGGGAGTGGGAAGGGAGTGGCATCTCCACGACAGAGATATGGGATAAGGGAGGTGCCCAAGAATCAATTTCCTTAGCTGTGACTCACAGAAACTGAGATATGAAACCACAAAATGCCACCTCCTGTATCCTGGTATCCTGACAGGAACCCCATGAAATAAAAGGGACACCACCCTCCCAGAGAACTTTAGACTCAAAATATATCTACAAGGGATGCACGGGCATGGGATGGAGCAGAGACTTGAGGCAACAGACAACCAAAAACCGACCCAACTTGAGATCCAACCCCTGGGCAAAGAACAATTCCTGACAGTATTAATGATACTCTATTATGTTTGCATGCTAGACAGGAGTCTAGCATGGCTGTCCAGTGAGAGACTCTATCTAGCAGCTAACTCAGAAAGATACTCACAGCCATTGAATGGAGCTTGGGGACTTTTATGAAAGAACAGAAGGAAAGATTGCAGGTCCTAAGGGTATAGAAACTTCACAGGAAGACCAACAGAATCAATGAACATGGACCCTTAGGTCTCTCAGAGACTGAACCCCCAACCTAAGAACATACACAAATTGAACTTAGGCCTCTCAACACATATATACCAGAAGTACAGCTTGGTCCTCATATAGGTCCTGAACAACTGTAGCAGGGATGATTCCAAAAGCTGTTGCCTATCTGTGGGATATATTCTTCTAGCTGAGTTGCCCTGTTTGGCCTCAGTGGGAGATAATGTTCCTAGCCTCACAGAGATTTGATGAGCCATGGTTGGAGGATACCCAGGTTGACCCCCACTAGAGAAGAGGAGGGAGCATGGGGGAAGGAATGTGGGAGGGGGTGACTAGGATGGGGCAGTGGGAGGAATGTAAAGTGAATGAATAGTAAAAAATAAATAATATTTAAAAACTCATGCACAATTCACTCATTGCAATACAAATTTATGTGAAAATATCTACAGATTGGGGTAAAAAAAATCTTCACTAACCCCACATCCTATGGAGGGCTAATATCTAAAATATATAAAGAACTCAAGACTCTAATCTCCAAAAACCAAACAGCCCAATCAAAAAATTATTCCATGAGCTAAACAGAGAAGTCACAACAGATGGATCTCAAATGGCCAAGAAGTACTTAAAGAAATGTTCAAAGTCCTTAGTGATCAGGGAAATGCAAATCAAAATGATCCTGAGATTCCACCTTAAATCAAGCAGAATGGGTAAGATTGAAAACCCAGGTGACAACACATGTAGAGAAAGAGGGACACTCCTCCATTACTGGTGGGATTGCTAACTGGTACAACCACTCTGGAAATCAATCTGGAGCTTACTCAGAAAATTGGGAATAGTTCTACCTGAAGACCCAGCTATAACACTACTGGGCGTATACCCAAAATATGCTCCAGCATATAACAAGGACACATGCTCCACGATGTTTATAGCTGCCTTATTTGTAACAGTCAAAGCTGGAAGCATCCCAGATATCCCACAATGGAAGAATAGAGAAAATTTACAAAATGGAATACTATTCAGCTATTAGTGTGGATTCTGCTATTAATGAAGACATCATGAGTTTGCAGGCAAATAGATGGAAATAGAAAATATCCTGAGTGAGGTAACTCAGACCCAAAAGGAATACCCGGTGTATAATCCTCAGAACTCAAGAAAAACCAAAGGCATTATTAAACAAAATTTAGCTTCTTTATTATTTTTATTTATTTATTTTTATTTTTTGTACTACCCCAAAAATCTGCCATACCAGAACCAGACACCCTGAGTTGTAAACAAATAATCCTCAAAGGATGAGAGTGTCCACAAATCATCCCCCACCCCCATATCTGAATGTCTCAGGAGTATTTGGGGACTATTTCTCTTTTATTTCATTGGTTATTTTATTTATTTACATTTCAAATGATATCCCCCTTCCCAGTTTCTCCTCCACAAATTCTCTATCCCCTTCCCCTCACCCTGTCTCTATAAGGATGCTTCCCTATCTGCCCACCCACTCCTGCCTCAGTGCCCTATCATCCCCTACCCTGGGTAATCAAGCCTCCACAGGACAAAGGGTCTCCCCTCCCACTGATGCCAGATAAGACCATCGTCTACTACATATCCAGCTGGAGCCATGTGACCGCCCCTCACCAATGTGTTTATTTTTCTTTAAGAAATAGGTTGATTCTCCACCCATAAATGAGGTTAGCTCTGTAAATCATAACTTTTACACAATTTTAATTGAAAATAGCTTTAATACACTGTATTCTGAGCAAGGTTTCTTGTTTTCGAACCCGTCCCAGATACTCACCACCCAGTCTGGTTTACAGCCTTGTATTATCTCTCACATTAGAAAACCGTCAACAACAACAACAACAAAATTGGAATAGGACAAAACATGAAATAAAGGAGCCAAAGTAAAAGTACAAGGAACACATAAAATAAAGAGACATACATGTGCACACACAGAAACTCCATACAAAAACACTAAACCAGGAACCAGAATATAGAAACAAAACCTGTAAGGTAAAACAAACAGTAGACAAGTAAACAAAGAAATGAATGAGTAATGCAAAAGCTAGCCTTATGAGGAAAAAAAACTCAAAAAACAATTATACTCCTTCCGTGTTGGTTGTTTACTGCAATGAATGGGGCCAGCCCTTAATGTTTTATACACCAAATAAGACTCTCTTGGGGAAAACTAGATTTTCGTTTGTTAGTGCTTATCAATTGGAGATAGTTTCTGGATTATAGATAGGTGCTTTTGTCTGCTTTCCTTTCTCAGAGATGGGACTCAATCTGGTTTAGAGCTGTGCAGCCCCTGTGCATGCTGCCATAGATTCTGTAACTTTATATGTATGCCATTACTGCTTTATCTAGAAGGCCTGCTTTCTTGGTGTCCTCCATACTCTCTGTCTCTTACAGTCTTTCTTCTTCCACCGCCACAAAGTCCCAGAGTCCTGAGGAGGATTGATAGAGATGTTCCAACTACACTCGAGTATTCCAAGGTCTCTCTGCACATTTCCTAATTTTGGGTCTCTGTATTATTTTTTCCACTTTTACTGCAGGAGGATCAGATATTAACTCACGAGTTCAAGAGAATATTATTAGGAACCTTCCCCCCCCAATATTCCTTTAACAAGACAGTGGTATTTCCCATGGTTCAGAGTTTATTTCATCTCAAATACTTGGCCATCAAGCAGTGTTGGGATGGGTTCTGTCTCAGGGAGTGAGCCTTGCATCCAATCAGGTATTAGTTGATAGTCCCATAAGCTTTGTGTCACTACTACAACAGTGTATTGAGCTTGCCCTTAAGGATGGTACCTATACCTATACCCCCTGGGACTCCACTGCAGACAAATTATACTCACATGCCCACAACTACCCAACCACCCCCACAGACACAGATACACTTGTGAGTGTGTGTGTGTGTGTGTGTGTGTGTGTGTGTGTGTGTGTGAAACATCTGCCATAGTTGGTTTCCATATGATCCTTCAAATATCTTTTAATTAATTCCTATAAAAACAAAAACAAAAATCCTGTTCTCTGTGGGAGTTTATATTCTTGGTCACCTTGGAAATCTCAGGCCCCCTGATATGTGTGGTATTTCCTCATTTATTTGGTTGTCCTTAGAAATAAAATGCAACTCTACTACTCATGCATGACCATAAACTAAATATATGTCTCTTAGTCTCTCAAAGGACAAACTGAGTGTGACTCCTATAACCAATAAACTGGGAGGAGAGAACAAGTTTCACCCAATTGTCCTTTGTCATCTACATACGCTAAATAACAAATAGAAACTCTCTCTCTCTCTCTCTCTCTCTCTCTCTCTCTCTCTCTCTCTCTCTCTGTGTGTGTGTGTGTGTCTTGCCCGTGCGCGCATGTGTGTGCGCATGGATTCTCTAAGTTTATGTATTTTAAATTTAGAATATTAAAATAAATAACTGTGTAACTGAACCGAAATGCTCCTTTATTTTAAAAGCTTATTTTTTTAGACTAGCGAGAGAAAGTTTATGTTTCTAATTTTTCCAAAGTCAGTGTAAGAAAATGGGATAGTCATCCCATAAAGTAGGAACATGTTATTAGACAAAGTAAGATTTCTTATAGGAAAAATTCTGCTACAAAGAAACTTTCCAATATAAAGGTTGTTTTCATAGGAATTGAAAAATATTACTTAAGCAACCTTCAAAAAGTTATGTACAACTGAACTAAAAACAAAACAATTATTACATCAGCAGCTAAATATCTCAAAAGAGATGTGATTATATTTATAAAAGAAATATCTTGAAGATGTGGGTAGAGTTTTCTGAGTGAATAAAATATGGTCAAGGGGGTATTTTAGATTTTTACAGAGATGAGTTTTAATGACACAAGAGTCTCAAACTGATTTTCATGGTTTTTCATTTGGAAGAACAGCTTCATTCTTTTATTCCATTAACTTGCTGATGATTTTGATAAAGCAAAAGTCTTTATTTTATTGTAAAATCAAGAGGTTAATGCCAGGGGCATTGATTAGATGCCTAAAATCTCCCTGCTGTAGTCCATACCAGTTTTAAGAAAAATATAAATGGGTAAATTATAGAAGCCACATATGACATCAAAAGAAAAATTCAAAGTTAGCTCTATAATGTTGTGAAGAACAGTTGCTCACCATCTCAAAATCGATTCAAAAATCAATTCAAAACACATTCACATTTTGTTCAGCCTTCACAAATCCTGCTTCGAGAAACTCTACTCACAATAATTTTAAATTACACGATTTATGATAAAATAATAAAGAACAAATGAAAATACAATTCAGGTGAAAACCAATGTGTTCTATCATTTTAAAATAAGAAGTAAAATTTAAAAATTTAAAGAACCTTAAGCAATGTATAGGATCCAAAATTCTTACATGAAATATAAGGCAAGGATCTTTTCATTGGTGGCTTTTCTCTTGGGTGACCAAGGAATCCCAAGGCATTCAATATGCTAAAACATGCTCGGAAAGAAAGACCAATTACATCTTCACACAGACACAGGCAAACAAGTGTACCTGTTGAAGCTCTGTAAAACTTTATGCAATTAAAGAAGAAACCTAATAAATATTTATACATACAAGTTCAAGTGCATCATTTTTTCTGAACCTGCCAAATTCTACTAAAGTATAAAATCGTGATAAAACATGAAGTAAAAGAATAAATATAATATTCTTTCATGTAATTCCAGCAACAGAAATAAATAACCAGTGAAAGTTTGTCATAGAACATATGCTAAATACCTTAATTGGACATAGGTCACAGTAAGGTGAAATTCAATTAATACAGGCTTTATCACATGGCCTTGACTAGAAGCTAATCAACATGATAATGCATATTTACATTACAGTGTCGCGCCCACCTCGGCCAGCTGCCCTAGCAAGGGGACAAGCCTGCGCATACGCGATAAGTTGTTTACACAGGTGGGACTGGATGTCGGCGCCATCTTTGCTCCACAGAGCCGCTCCACACATTACAGCACATTGATTAATGTTTGTTTGAAATGTGCATCATTGAAAAAGATAAAATAAGTGAGATAGTGGTTAACCATCATTCTAGCACTGTAAATATTATGAACCCATTTTGAATGAAGCTTTATGCCAAGGGCTTACAATATATACTGATAATTGCTTCTCAAAATTATATGCACATATAGAGATATACATGTGTATGCCTGTATTTGTGTACATATATAAAATACAATGTATACAAAATAAAGTGTTATGTATGTAAAGTAAGTATACATACAATATATAGTAAGTTCAAATAAAAATTTTGGGGCTTCACAGATGAGATAGTACTCTGAGGATCATATATCAAAAAGAATAATACTGTAAATAAAACAGAATTATAGCTCCATTCTCATTGGAAATGTGACATCTGTACTCCACAATACCCGTCTCCATAGGGGTCGGACATATGACCCATTTCGGATTGTGTGAGTTCTATCTTATGAAAGTCAAATATCACCCCTACAGGTATTTATAATCAATTAAAATATTCATAGAATTAAAATATTCATTTGGTCACCTACATTAGTATCTTGCAGAGCAATTACATTTAGTGTTAAATACACAGCAAACAGCTTAAGTGAGCTTAAGTTGCTTCTTAACATTCATAGCATGAATTCATTTGCATGTGGGGAAAGAAGAGTTCCTAGTAGGTTACCACAACCCAAAATTCCTTGCGACAGTCCAAAAATTTAAAAGAGAACCACTGGAATGAAGTCTACTTTTTTTTTTTTTTGCAAATTTCATTATGTAACATTGAGACACATACAAAACATTTCGTAAATATTGAAATGTTCAGGTACAATGCTAAATGCTAAAATATTTTAGCGGAACATTAATTTGGACATTATCTGAATAGTCAACCAAAGGTTTTATATCAGTGGATAATTTTCTCTGTCTAAACCTTTCATAGATTTATGGTGATTATATTTTCAGAAAATAAAGCTCATACAAAAATATGTTGGATGTAATTCAATAGAATGAGCCTCTATAGGAAAAAAATTCAAAAGAGTCATAAATAGAATCAAATAAAGTCCATTTTGATTTGTGCTTAAAGGTTTCTCAATCAGGATTTTCATAAATTAGTCAAACCAAAATCTACTCAGATTTTTTTTGCAAAAGGAGTTTGCTGAATGTAGTTAAACGTAAATGCCAAATTCAGCAAGTTTTAATATTTAAATATTTATCATTATTTTATGATAATATGCATGTTTCCTTTTTGCATTTTTAAAATCTGAATGTAGTTTTTGGTTTATCACAGGAAGACTCAGAGATGGGTCTAGAAACATTGTACTCCCTTGTTATCAGAAAAGTGAAGAATGTAAGTCACTCAGTAGTTAGGGACAACTCACAAACTCAGAACTCTTAGCTCTTGGTGCAGTGTGATTCTCATAAATATGGGGATTTGAAGAGTCCAACCATTCCTTTACACTATGATACTAATGCTTCTATAACCAAACGGAATGGGTATTTTGTTAGTAAATTTAAATTTTCTTTTCTTCTACTCATATACCTAGATCTGTCCACTCTAGTTCTCTAAGCACCACCTACTAAAGTCCATATTATAATACCACTGTGTTGCAATATTTATAACATAACACCACAAACATATAAACACACACATGCATACATGCATAAATGTCTAATTTTTATTAAGCTTATAAGCATGCTGCTATTTATCTTTTGCTTCTTTAGCTAGCCAGCTATTTTGGGTTCTCCCTGAGATGTTGTCAGTCTCCTTCAGTCCAGGGTTGTGAACAAGTTTTACACTGCTTTACTTCTAATGCTTTCATCTTGTATTTTTTTTTTTTGAGTGTCTAAGGAATAGTAACAATGGGGTCATCAGTGGTTTATAGCATCGATCATGTACAATGAGGGGTGAAAATATTCAAATAGGGAATAGATGGGCAAGATCAGAAAATCAAATATGGTAAACTACTGAAATGAGATGAGAAAACCACTTGGTAACCTCCTATCCCATGACAGAATTTTTAAAATGTACAAAATGCTTGGAGAGATGGCTCAGGGGTTAACAGTGGACATTGCTATTGCAGAGGATTAAGTTCAGTTCCTGTCGCCAGGTCAAGTGGCTCAAAAACACTTGTAATTTAACCCATATACATATATGTGGGACAGTGAAAGACACCCTAGTTCCCAGTTAGGCAAAGGCTTGAAACCCAGGTGACCTTGAAAGAGGACGGTAGGCATTTTGCCTGACTCCTGGCAAACCAGGCCCCATCACTAGCCACAGCCCTCCATAGATTGGTGGCCATCAGTCATGTAAGCGCAACACCCTAATCCCCTCCACAGGTAAAGGAAGTGACCACAGGTCATCTAGGCTCAAGACAGATCTCCATTATAATGAGGTACCTAAAGGCCTGGAGGCTTAGCCAATGACTTTGCCTTCCCAGACACTCCTCCCTGCGAAAGGTATTTAATCTCAGGCCCATCCTGCAAAGTGGAGTACAGTTTTACTCACCCACTTCCTGCCTTGACAATAATGTCCTGAGGCCATGGACTGTCTCCTTTCTTCAGGATCTGCTGTAGGGAGTCACAGAGAAGGCCTTTGCCTATAGACCTGCCATCTAGTCTCCTGTGGAAAGCCTCCCTCAAGCTTGCAGCCTGTCTCCTTTAAGCCAAAGACTCCCCACTCATCCCACTCCCCATGGGACCCGCTGGAGCCCCCTCTTTCCCCTCAGTTGGGACTAGATCCAGCCTTCGGGGTCGAGTGGGGGCACTCAAGTCTCAGCTCTTTCAGGGGAATGAGAAGGCCAGGGTTCCTTGCAGGCCCGGGACCCCCAGCCAGCTCCAGCTGTGTCTCATGCCTCAGACTGTACTTCCCCACCCCTGGAGCAGTGTCCCACAGCTTCCCACAGCCCAACAACTGCTCTACTGCAGCATGAGATAAGCACAGCCAAGTCCTTGTGTCCTGCCTCCCAGAGCGGCCGTGCCCTGTGGCAGAACAGATATGGGACCCCACTTAACCCTACACATATAACTTAAAACAGACAAGAAGACTGGCACGAAAGAGATTTTGAAGATGGGGATTTCTCAAGATTAGACAGTTCCTGTAATAGAAGCAACGGTTCATTACATAAAACTCTCAGTATTAACTCATTCATGAGGGTATTAAGTGAGGGACACTGGAAGTCATTCATGAGAGAGGACTCAGGAGACGCCAAAACAAGACAGGATCTTTCCATTCTTCTTGATTCCTCACTAGGGCTGTGAGATAAGGTCCTCTTGGTAGAGACCCCACCTGCTTTGTATGCCTCATGTAGAAAAATTGGTCTGGACCTTGGCAAAATGATCCCCCACCCTGGCCAGCTCGATGGTTCCAGAAGGTTCTGTGGAGTCTGCTGTGGAAGAAAGTCAGGAGCATCTGATCTAACTGTGAACATGGTGGAGTATAAGGTCTCTCAGCCAGGCAAGATGTGCCCCCATGACTGGTATGGAAGAAACCATTCTTCTCCCTAACTGGATTTGAGGCTTGATTGCAAGGTTTTCTGTGTTCTGATGAGAGTTTATAGAGCAAGCTCATTACTTTTTTTCATAGTTTCTCATTGTTTTCTTCTGTTTGGACAAGAAGTCATCTCTCTATCCAATTTCAAACTGGCCTTCCTTGCTACTTGTTCAGCGTAACATTCAAACATCACAGCACAGAAGTCATTCCTTTCTATCATCTCTGTTTGGACTTTCCCATGCATTAAATTCCTGCCTGCAAGTCATAGCTGGTGTAACTTCACTGCATTTGCTAATGTTCCCCAAAATTTGATGTAATCTGATGTGTATAACTTCATGAATTCTATTATTTTATTTTCTGAATATATTTTATACTAGTTTGTGTCGATGACATATTTTTTTCTGAGTTCATTTGTTTTTTTTTAATAAATAAAACAGGGCTAGATTTCTGTTAAAGGAATCTTTCTCATTTTATAGATTACATTGCTTTATTTATCAAAATAACATATATTCCCCAAACACAATATCAATGTCTCATTTTTATTAGCCAACTACGTATTTAATTGATGGATCAATAAACTTATTTTATGCTACATTCTAAATATAAAACTCTTCTGAAATGTAATGGCATTTGGAAGTAGGGCTTCTGAGCGGGGTCCATGAAAGGATTTGGTGCTCTTTAACATCATTGCTTTTGTTTCAGCAACATAGTTAAGAGGTGGAGAAGACAGACTTCTCTGGGTGAGGATGTTGGTCCCTGTTAGGATCTGAATTAACCAGCAATTTAATCCTGGATTTGCGAGCTTCCAGAACAGTAAAAAGTAAAATAAATAACTCATTCATAGAAGCCACAAACTTTATACTGTTCATTAAAACATCCTTCGTCAAAATAGTCTGAACAGATTATGTTAGAAGAGAACACACTGGAATTTAAACTTCTGTCCTTTACTTCTACTTGAACCTCACATGAAAACTCCAAATAGATGAACTGTTGTGTGCCATGGATTAGCTGGCCTGCTTTTCCAATGTGACTCTGTTGAATAAATCTATGTTTTTAATGCTTTTCACTGTTAGCCTGTTTCCTTCTATTGGTTTATTAAGCAGAGTGGCCAAGTCAGGCTTGTTAAGGATTACAGAAAACAGTCCTGACCCTGATATCTCCAGCATCATCGTGACTCTTACATGTAATACACTGCAGTCATGTGCTCCAAGGGACGCTTTTTTGCTTTCGTTTTTCCCTTTCATCCTCTCCGAAGAGAGCAGCTCGATGCAGCTTATCGCTGCCCCGCACTTGAAAGACAGGGATAATGTTGATTGTGATCATATGGCTAGGCAATGTCTAAACTGTGCGTTTGGATCTTAGATTTTTAAAAGAGTTTCTTCCTAGACTAAAATGTTAAAAAGAAATCTAATTCTACACATAAAAAGCCTTGTAATTAAAAAAAACGGTAATGAAAAATTATTTCCTTTGCACTAAAAAAATGTACTTTTATTTTACGTTAAGTGCTATTTATATGGGGGGGAATTTGTTTTAATTTGAATATCTCAGTACTACAGTTGGAAAATATTAACGTCTTTAAAAGTATATGAAAATAAAAATACAGATCTTATAAATATTTTTCTCTGGGAACTTCTAATTTATAGCTAGAAAGTCAATTAATGATGAAAGTTGAAACTTCCACACAAAATGATCTGGTAATGAGTGGACCAGGATTCAGAATACCCCTGAGGAAGCACTTTTATATATTTCTAGTACACATTGGCAGTATAAAGTTGACCCCTTCTGAGTAACTGATATGGAATGATACAGAGTATATTTAAATATCAGTCTTATAATTTACTCATTGCATCATCTAGCATGTAGATATTTTCTTGCATAATTTTAATGTATTTCTTGCTCTACATTGGCCCATAACCCTAAAAGTAACATATGCTCACATATTCATACATTAACTCAGACTATTACAAATATCAAGTTCAAAAGAGTCATCAATAGGAATTTTCTTGCATTACTTAGTTGCAATTTCTTCAAGATAGATGCAATTAGATATGAATATAGAAATGAAAGAAAACATGGTGAAATGAAGAAAAAAGAAAAAGAGAAAGCTACAGAATTATTCTCCAAGAGTTCCAGGATTTGGAATAATCTAAAGCAAGAATCATGTTTTCTACTTTTCCAAAGTACCACAATTGCAGCTAACCTGTGCATTTAAGACACCTGTATTCCTTTGTGTATCTTGAACCAGACCTTCTTCAAGCTCATGCCTTCAAGCTCATCAGGGAACAGTCACCTTCCATTGTGATTTTAGCTAACCTCCCACCAAGGTTTCTGTTCCAAATTACTGACTTTATTTCCTGCCTTGGCTTATCACAGTGAAAATTATATTACAGGATAAAACAGAGTCTTTCTTCAAAACCTTGTTTCCCATAAATGTTTCATTACAATACCTGAACGGCAAGTTAGAACAGTGTGAGTGTCTGGGTATATGTGGAAGACAAAAGAATGGAGCTGAATGGACTAGAGTCAAAGGGATAGCTGGGATCCAAATTCAAACCTCTGAACGTGCAACTCAGGTGCTCTTAACCATTCAATCACCCTCCCAGGACCTCCAAGCGGGATTGTAAACCTTAGTCTGAGCTACAAAGAGACCCTGTACTCTGTACTAATCCATTAACCACCCCACCCAAGGAGGTGTGCACTTCCTCTCAGGTTCAGTTATGTCAGAAAGTAGAGCTTCGAGGCAGTGCTGCTCGTTGTTCAATGAGGTGGTGCAAAAGAGGACAAAACAGTTTTAAAAAAGAGAAGCCAGAGCAAGAATCTCACTCCTCATTCTTGAATTATTGGCCTCTAACCAAGACAGGAACAGGGACATTTCTGGCTCTAACCAAGGACAAGGTTTTGAACTGCTGCTCTCCCAATCTCTACTCTAACCTAACTGACCAGTGTTTCTTTCCTGTCTTCAGCAAATTTACTTCCTAGCTTTAAAACTTATGAGACAAATGTCCAATTTACTTTTAACATTCAAAAATACTCTAAAACATACTTTAACGTAGGCTTGACTTAGGAGCAGGAACATGAGCATCAGACACAATTGCTACTGAATCAGTAAGTTCTGCAGAGACTAAAGACCCTTTAAGGTGAAGCATATTAATTTTCTCCAGAAGAGGAGGTAATTTATTCATCTTTGCTACGTTTTATCATAATACTCTACTCACAATGCTCTACAGCTTAAAAACACTTGTGTGTCCTCTTCTGTGGGAAACAGCTCATCTTCAGAAACCTTTTCTGATCTGACTTACTGTGCATTTAAATCTTAGGTTCGTTTTAGGTGAGAATTTCTACATATCAGGAAATGAATATGCCAAAATATTTTCAACTTGTCTGAACACTTCATTTTTTTAAAAATACTTTTGGCTCAAAACACCATAGCAATTATCAGGGGGAAAAAGCCTTTATTGTTCTACTATAAATAGTCAGAGGCTCTATTTTCAAGCAGAGTGAATTATACATTACATTTAAGTGTCAAATTATCATTTCAGGAAACACATCAGGGGAAGCAAGCAATGTTAGTCATGTTATTTAAACCAAAGAGTAAAAACAGAAATTAGCATGAAATACCCTCCTGCCATTCATTCAACAGAAAAGAATTTAGAAGAAAATGAGCAATAAAAATATGCAATAACAGCCGCCATAAGCTGCTGCTTGTGAGATTTAACACAGCACTACCACCCTCCTCCTATAAAGGACTGCAGTTATAATCACAACGGCACAGTTTGATGCCATTGATTAAATAATACTCCTGTTAACACATGAAACAGCAGTAACTTAAGCAACACTATAATAAAAAGATTACTGTGCACAGTTTAGATAGGCAGTGAAATACAAGTTTCTAGGGCTTTCTAAATATTATAATTTGGTGAGAAATAAAAATGATAGTCGATTGGTATCTATATACTCTTTTCCGTATTGTACAAGAAATGAAACAGAAGTATTGTCTAATAAACTACTCTCGGTAGCAAAACAATGAAAGTATTTTCTGGGAAATTATTTTGTTTTTAACCAACAGGCTTCATGTTTGAAGTGATGTGTCTGTGAATATAACTTACACGGCGACATGATAGGATTGCAAATGAAGTTGAAGAATCAACTCATGATGAACTTAAGGGCCGCCTGCAAATTACAGTGTTTTTTCAGATGACGTGACATTCACTGTAACTGCACTAACACATTGAAAATACTTTCATAATTTTTCTCTAATTAGTCATGCTTAAAAGAGGTTCAAAGAAATTGACTTTGCCAAAAGCAGGTATTTCTATCCAAAAGTGAGCTAAGTATTGCTAAATTCTAAAGCCATCTATGATATGAGTCTTCTTTCTAATTCCCACTTTGTTATCCCTAATTTTGTAACAATGCATCTCACATTTCATTAATATTGGAAGCTGACGGGATCTGTAAACTTCCATCCCTAACAGCACAGTTATAGTTATTTCTACAGTCTTCCAAAGACTTGAAGTTTTCCAAAACAAGAACTGTAAGTAACCCAACAACTTACCATCTTTTCCATACGAAATCAGCGTTTCTTGGTTTGTTTTACTGCACAGCTTTTCTCTTTTATCACCATCGAAGTAGAATGTGAAGAGAGACTCATGTAAGGCTAAGGGGATGTAGTAGATAGGTAGATAAGTGTAGCTCAATCCAGTGAGCAGGAGCAGAGTGAATAAAATCACACCAAACAGGACTAGATGGGGTCTATAGGTGTTTCTGAATTTCTTCATGAAGATTTTAAAGACCTCACTGATACCAAATATTCTAATATCATTGTTTGCCTCTCAGGGCTGCCTGTTCAAAGCAATGTGGGTGGGACACAAGGTACCTGAGTCTCACCTTCACTTCTTTTTGACGATGACAATGATGTCTCAAACGCTTCTTTCTGTGACCTCATGAAGGACCTCTAAAGAAGGCACAGGTGCCTGCCCACTGGCTGAAAACAGGGTGGCTGAAAGCAGAATGCTGAGAATAAGAAGATCTGACCAATTGTCTTTGAGCTTCACAAGTAAAGAGCACATTGCCACACCAGTGTTTGTCCGGTGTCTCCCTTCTTTATTAAAACAGACGCCACACATTTGTGACATTATCCTGAAATCAAAGTTTGTATAGAAAGAGGACTTGGCATCAACCTTAAAGTTGCCCAGTTTTATTTTTTACTCTGCATAAAAATGAAAAAATCAGGAAAGATAAGAGGGAACAAAGGAAAGTGTTACAGTCCTTTAAAAGTCCCCAGGGAATAAAACTTTTAACATGAATAGAAGCTTAAACAATTCCAGAATGTCTCTGTCACGTGTAATGACAAAGACACAAAAGAATGCAACAAATATTCCTTCTGACCTTTAACTAATTTCCTTTGGATCCCTAAAGGTCCTCCAAACATATTTATAAAAAGTATTTGCTGTTTGAAACCACTTGTACATCACAGTTCCAAAGCACAATGTAATAAATAATTATTACTTCCTTTATTTTAGTTATTTAAATATAATCAATAAGAAGCCATGCAAACAAACAAGCAAGCAAGCAAACAAACAAAAACCATAGCATTTTACCTGTGATGGATTAATATGGATGGTAAGTTATATGATTTGTGAGAAACAAAAGTGATGGAAACAGAAAGGGGTTTGTGGTACTGTTTCTAAGTGTTCTGAGTTAGTCATAGTTCCAAAGGATTATCAAACAAAAGAAAATTATAAAATGGTTAAGGGTGAAATAACATACTTCACTATCATTATGTATAAGACTTAATTAGTGAACTTAGTACATATTTTTGATACTTGCTTAGTTCTGAACTGAAAGTATTCCTTATATTATTATTATTATTATTATTATTATTATTATAACCTATTATTATATTATAAAATGAGCACACTTGAACCTTATGGAAAATAGAGCTGTCTATGTTTTTTCTTATTGTTTTTAATGAAAGCATTATGTTAAATGGATAGTAGTAACTTAATGTATATTTTTTATTTCTTCACAATTATTAGCATAGCTTTATCACATGCTATTTCTCAAATAAATACCATTGTTAACCAGTACTACACATGAGTTCTTTTATGTTTCTAGTAAAATTTCTTATTACCCGGTCAAGAATAGAAGTATCATTGAACAATTTTAGCTTTCATATTCATTGATATTTATTTATTTATCCATTAATAGAATATTCTTCAGTCAACTAAATTTCATTCTTGCGTTCCCTGGCTTCTTGCTTTCCTCTTTATTTGGTCCTATATAGATTCAAAATATAGACAAGGTTTACCTGTTCGATACTTCATTTATTGTTAATCCTGAACATATTTTCTACTTATTATGTCTGAAGTTCTGCTAAACATGTGGAATAGTCACTAGACTAACTTCTTCAGTAGTCTCATGATGTACACATATCCTCCAGCATCCTCAGGCTCTTTGCCCACATGAAGATCCTTCTTTACAACTTGAAAGCGTCACCAAGTTGTACCTTTGAACCATCTATGAGAACAGATGCATATGGGAGCATCCAGCAATGTAGGTGTCTATGAATACAGACATTTTAAACACTTGAACGTTTCCAAAGCAGGAACACAGCAGACAGCACTCCTCAGCTGGGACATCTAAGAGCAAAGCTCTGAGAGTGCAGGGTAGTAGACATACTTAGGCAATAACCCACAATCCTCTATGTGGACTTAAGACCAAGGCAAATATAAGGTAAATCATGTCTGCTATGGGAAAGCTAGCCAATTACTGACAAGGTCAAGCCTCTGCTAGCTCCAGGTTCCTGGGAAAGGAGTGTCTGAGAATGGTGAAAACAGACTACTTGAAGTCCAATCCTGCACTAAATGAGGCTGGCTGGACACCTGTGCTCTGCTCGACTCTGGTTCTCTACAAAGCTCTTTGTGGAGAGTTCTTGGCTCTGTCGGCTGCCTAAGACACCTTTTCAGACTGTAACTATAAAAATTCAAAAGAATTGCTATTGCTCTCTGCTAATTCATCTCATGTTTTATTTATATATCAATTTAGTTATTTATTCCAGGTTCCATTGTGACCTTCCTAAGAATGAGCATCCCATGACTAAGTCCCATTGACTCCTTCCTTCTTTTCTTTTCTTCCTTCCTTCCTTCCTTCCTTCCTTTCTCTCTTTCTCTCTTTCTTTCTTTCTTTCTTTCTTTCTTTCTTTCTTTCTTTCTTTCTTTCTTTCTTCCTTTCTAACATTGCAAATGAATTGGGAGGTCTGTCAGCCTTTGTAAACTCAGCTAGGTGGGACCTTATTCTGAGATTAGCATTCCTACCACTCATGGAACTCAATTTGCTCTGTCTCAGGCTGACCTTCAACTCAGGAATCTGCCTGCATTTGTGTCTGTCTGTCTTTGTAGCTTTCTGACAAGCTGGCTCATAACTTGGCTGCCTTTTTCATTTATATCTGTGAAGCTCCTTATACAATTCATATTAGATCCTTACTTTTTGCATAGTTGAGAAATTATACATTTTCAGAATCATGGTTTTAGAGTTCTTTTCCACAGTCTTACGGGCTGTCTTGAAGCATTTGCCAGTTTGCTAAAAACAGACACATCCTCAACTCCTAGACTCATGCTGTCTCTGATTATTATGGAGTCCCTTAATATTAATAAGGACATACCTTGGAGGAACATGAAAATATGTGCATCATTATAGAAACAAGCCTTACACCCACAGCAGCCATTAACACTCCCAGAGGCCCACACCTGCTGGCCATGGCTCCAGGGCAGGACCAATGTCATTCAATTCCTATCAAGGCCATGCCTGACCTCATCAATTACTAAGGACTAATGACTTGGTGAGAACTGGAGAAGCATTTACAACTTCCATTTTTCTAACTATTATAATTCCGAAATATAATCTAAACATTTACCAGTATAATTACTGATAAGTATGTCTCACCCCTAATTAAAGAAATTTCTCTGTGAGAAATATGGTGGTCATTGGAGAAAAACAAGCCAATCAATGTGAAGAAAGAAAATGACTGTGGGTTGCCCAGTCCTACCTGACACTTCTTTGACACAACTCCTGTACTTAAGCCTTAGAGAGAATAAAGAAGGATGCAAAGATTGTTATCCATGGGAGTTAGTAGTTTTCTGTGAAATTAAATATCCCTTTCACCTATAAATGTCAGCAAAGCTACACCTAGGAAGTCTCATCACCTGTACAAGATCTGGACATTGATGCACACAGAGACATGGTAACATGCAAGGGGCTCAACTGGGCCTCAACTCCAGACAAAGAACTACAGGCAGCTAGTATATACTGAGAACAGAGGCAACAGCCTTCCATATATATGTATATGTATGTCTATGTGTATGTGTATTGTATGTATATGTATATGATATGTATATGTATTATATATATGCAATATATATATATATTCTAAACTGTTGTATACTTGGTCTACTAGTTGCTGTCTACCTACAGAATCCAGTTGTTAGTCACTGAGGATGGATATCTTAGCTAGTTTTCAGTATATGCCATTATGCCAAAAAGTAGACACTAACCCCAGTGAGTGAATGAACTTTACAAAAACAGAGTAAAGGCAAGCTGGCCAAAGAAGTGCAGGAAGGATTGTAAAGTTTCCTTCTTCCATTTTCTTTTTTTTTTTTTTTTTTTTTTTTTATTAACTTGAGTATTTCTTATATACATTTCGAGTGTTATTCCCTTTCCCGGTTTCCGGGCAAACATCCCCCTCCCCCCTCCCCTTCCTTATGGGTGTTCCCCTCCCAACCCTCCCCCCATTGCCGCCCTCCCCCCATAGACTAGTTCACTGTGGGTTCAGTCTTAGCAGGACCCAGGGCTTCCCCTTCCACTGGTGCTCTTACTAGGATATTCATTGCTACCTATGGGGTCAGAGTCCAGGGTCAGTCCATGTATAGTCTTTAGGTAGTGGCTTAGTCCCTGGAAGCTCTGGTTGCTTGGCATTGTTGTACTTTTGGGGTCTCGAGCCCCTTCAAGCTCTTCCAGTTCTTTCTCTGATTCCTTCAATAGGGGACCTATTCTCAGTTCAGTGGTTTGCTGCTGGCATTCGCCTCTATATTTGCTGTATTCTGGCTGTGTCTCTCAGGAGCGATCTACATCCGGCTCCTGTCGGTCTGCACTTCTTTGCTTCATCCATCTTGTCTAATTGGGTGGCTGTATATGTATGGGCCACATGTGGGGCAGGCTCTGAATGGGTGTTCCTTCAGTCTCTGTTTTAATCTTTGCCTCTCCCTTCCCTGCCAAGGGTATTCTTTTTCCTCATTTAAAGAAGGAGTGAAGCATTCACATTTTGATCATCCGTCTTGAGTTTCGTTTGTTCTAGGGATCTAGGGTAATTCAAGCATTTGGGCTAATAGCCACTTATCAATGAGTGCATACCATGTATGTCTTTCTGTGATTGGGTTAGCTCACTCAGGATGATATTTTCCAGTTCCAACCATTTGCCTACGAATTTCATAAACTCGTTGTTTTTGATAGCTGAGTAATATTCCATTGTGTAGATGTACCACATTTTCTGTATCCATTCCTCTGTTGAAGGGCATCTGGGTTCTTTCCAGCTTCTGGCTATTATAAATAAGGCTGCGATGAACATAGTGGAGCACGTGTCTCTTTTATATGTTGAGGCATCTTTTGGGTATATGCCCAAGAGAGGTATAGCTGGATCATCAGGCAGTTCAATGTCCAATTTTCTGAGGAACCTCCAGACTGATTTCCAGAATGGTTTTACCAGTCTGCAATCCCACCAACAATGGAGGAGTGTTCCTCTTTCTCCACATCCTCGCCAGCATCTGCTGTCACCTGAGTTTTTGATCTTAGCCAATCGCACTGGTGTGAGGTGAAATCTCAGGGTTGTTTTGATTTGCATTTCCCTTATGACTAAAGATGTTGAACATTTCTTTAGGTGTTTCTCAGCCATTCGGCATTCCTCAGCTGTGAATTCTTTGTTTAGCTCTGAACCCCATTTTTTAATAGGGTTATTTGTTTCCCTGCGGTCTAACTTCTTGAGTTCTTTGTATATTTTGGAAATAAGGCCTCTATCTGTTGTAGGATTGGTAAAGATCTTTTCCATTTTCTTTATGTACACTGACAAAGCAAGAAGTGTCCCAGTTTAAAGGGAGATTTCCCACCTCGAAAGAGATGGATTAAAGGCTTGTCTTCTTACTTTACATTATTCAATTAAAAGGAATTCTTTGAAGAGTTTGCACAACTGATTGGATTTTTGCTACTTCCAGATATAGTCAAGCTGACAACCAAGAATATCGATCATAAGAGCATACCACCTGGTTACCCAATATCAAATGATCAGTCCTGAAAGCACACATGTGTGTATCATTTTAAATAAATTAACGATATAAAACTGATTCCTTGACAAAAGTTATCATTGTAAGAATCTAATTATAAGATTGAAAACAAAATCCATGTATTATATATTGAAATGAGTACATGTCCAGATAACTGTGAGGGCAGAGCAGAAAGGTTTTAGGTTGAATTATTCTGAAGAGATAGAGGAAGTCTTTTGAAATATATCTCTGCCTAAGACAAGAAAGTGAATGAAAATTTCCAGTATGGAATAAGAAAAAGGTCACTGCAGCTAAACGAAATAGCATGTGTGAAAGCCCACAGGAATAAAAGTTCTGAATCTAAACCATGACAGGGCACGAGCAAGGGCGGCTCACTGCTAGGGGCAGAATTGGTGCCATTAAAAAGCAGTCACATAATGAAAGAATGGAAGTGCAGACCTGTGACATTTGTTAATTCCACACTAATTAATGCCTCCAGATGAATAGCCTCAAGTTGGTTTTGATAAATTGTGAAGGATACAGGACATAGTGGAGGAGTTACCAACGAACAGAGTTTTAATCCATGTTAACTCATCCTTAGATTCTCTTCTCAGACTTGCATACCAGTCACTCTGCAAGCTGTATCTACGACAAACATTCTGGTGCCAAGAATAGGATGTATTTTTTTTAAAGTAAAGTAGACAGTCTAGGTGAATTCTAAACTCCATTTAGGAATTCTACATTTATTGGTACTAAAAATGGTTCAAAATGTAAATCTGTAATTTTTTAAAGTTAAACTATTGTTGGTTCTACAAATGCAAGTGTAGATAAATATTTTTCTTAGAGAGATTTTTTTCTTTTCATATTTATGACTAATATATTAAGGACATCTCTCAGCCTTAGTGCTTTTAAAAAAAATACAGACAATTATTATCCAAAACATACTAATGGATTTGATCAAAAAGGCAAAAACTATCAATTTGCCTCAATATTTAGGTTCCACGAATTACATCTGAAAAATATTCATGTTTACTCAGGTTCATAAAGATGTACTATAAATATTCTCAGTGGCTCATTAACCATCTGAATTCCGAATAAAATATTGGGCTTCAAGTCCTTTATTCTACTAGATTTACTCTAACCAATCAATTACATTACAATAAAAAATTCTTAAAATTTTTTCTTAAAAAAAGTAACATGTAGAGGAAAAAGTAACATCATTCTGAGTTTTCTCATGAAACCTGTAAGTACTTAAAACAGTAAAATAAGATGCCCTGGGCCACAGCTCAGCCTACATCCCAGAGGCCTGCTGCCACTCAGGACAACCAGGAGAGCTTTCCCCATGCCTCAATCCCCTGCCCTGCTGAGTCCCCTGGCAAGCCCAGTAGCCATGAAGTCTACTCATCCCCTCTGTGCTCCATTTTCCCCTCAGCTCTCAATCTTCCAACCCCACCTCTATCTGCAATCCGGCAGGCCATTAAGAACCAGAAGGTAAGACTACTACCCCAAGTCCTTGACTGCCGTCCCTTCTGGACAAAACCAGAAGCAGCAGTGAGTTCTGTCCTATCTCCTCTGAGCTCCTGCCCTTCTGGTTGCAGCCCAAAGGCCTGCCACTTGAGACAACCAGGTAAGGGGTCCACACATCTTCCCCCTGCCCACTGAGTCCCCTAACTGAAGCAGCAGCTGTGAAGTATGCCCCATATCCTTTGTGCTCCATTGTATGGTCCACGACTCTATCTGCAATCCCAGAGGTAAGCAGCCATCATGGACTACCAGCTCTGCCTACATCCCTGGAGGCCTGTGGCTACCTGCAACAAGCCTGAAGCTATCAGGAGCTACGAGCTCTGCCTTTGTGCCTGGAAGTCTGCTTCGAACCGGGACAACCAGGTCTACCTGGAACTAAAGAGGCAAGCTGCCATCAGGAGCTACCAGCTCAATGTGCAGTACCAAAGGCCTGCTGTCACCAGGGACTTTCAAGCCTGTCAAAACCAAGGACAACCAGTTAGCATAGAAATGTCATGAACAAAATCAAGGGCAATATGACATCACCAGAATGCTGCTATCCTGCTATACCAAGCCCTGAGTGTCCTAATGAAAGAGCCAGAGTTGGGGCCAATCTGGGGCCAGTGGGAAAATTCCCACCCTCCCACCACAAACCTTCCAGCACAAGGACCCCTCCCTACCAGGAAGAAAAAGGCTGGTTTAGCTTCTGAAACAGCTACAAGCCAAAACGCCACACAAAGCTACCTGTGGCTTCCAACTTTCCTCCTTGGGAAAGTCTTGAACAGTACACTGTGTCCGATCTGAAAGTTGTTTTGCTCCACCAAATGTGCATAGTACCCTGCCTAGTTACCATTGTGCAAACTCTGCCCCAATTGTTTGAATTCTGCCCCAATTGTTTGCAAGGTATATAACTCTCTGCTGGAGTCTGCTCAGGGTCATCTCCCCTTGAAGTGGAAGGATCCCAACATGTAAGAATTAAACTCCTCTGGCTATGACATCAATCACTGCCTCCATGAGTCTCATTCAAGAGGTGCTGGGAAAGGATCAACTGGAACCTCACCGTAACACAATTGAAAGAAAATGACCTTAAATCTCATCTTATAAATACAACAGAGGCTTTTAAAGAGGAAAGTAATTGCTTAAAAAAGTACAATCATAGAGGCATTTAAAGAGGAAACAGATAAATATAAAAAATGTTGGAAAATGCAATCAAACAGGTGAAAGAAAGGAATAAATCTGTTCAAAACCTGAAAATGAAAATAGGAACAATATGTAAAACACAATCTGAGGCAATCCAGGATATGGAAAACCTAGGAAAGAGAACAAGAACAACAGACTTAAAAAACACAGACGAATACCAGAGATGGCAAATAGACTCTCAGGTGATACACTATTATGTCTCAGAAAATACAATAGAAAAAAATTGACATATATGTCAAAGAAAAGGCTAACCAAACCTAAGAATAATAGGAATAGAATAAGGAAAAGATTCTTAACTCAAAGGCCCAGAAAATATCTTCAACAAAATCATAGAAGAATATTCCCCTTAATTTACAGAAAGAGATGCCTATAAATGTACAAGAAGCTCAAAGAACACCAAATAGATTGGACCAGGAAAGAAAATTCTGCCACATGATAATTCAATAATTAAATGTGCAGTACAAAGAATAAATATTAAAAGCTGCAAAGGAAAATTGCCAAGAAACATATAAAGGCAAACCTATTCAGAATTACAACTAAATTTTCAACAGAGATTCTAAAGGCCAGAAGGTGTCTTATAGACTTTATGGTACCATAGAAGACAGTCCAGACTAATATTCCCAGCAAAACTTTCCATCACCATATATGGAGAAAAAATATATTCTAGGAAATCCTAAATTTAAATATCATCCTTCCACTAATTAATAGCCCTACAGAGGATCGTAGAAGGAAAACTCCAACCCAATGAGATTAACTACACCAAAGAAAACACAATAAATAAATAAACTCACATGAGCAAAACTAAAACAGAAACACACACATGCACGCACATGCACACGCGCGCACACACACACACACACACACACACACACATACACACACACACACCACCACCACCATCAAAGAACAGGAATAAACAATCCTTGGTCATTAAAATCTCTCAACATCAAAGAACTCAGTGCCCAAATAAAAAGACACAGGCTAGCAGAGTTTATGATTAAACAGGACCTATCATTCTGCTCCATAAAAGAAATACACCTAGCAATAAAAATATACATTACCTCATAGAAAGGGACTGTGAAAGGGTTTTCCAATCTAATGGACCAAGGAAACAAACTAGAATAGCCATTATAATAGGTAATTAAATCGATTTTCAATAAAAAAATAGAGAGATGGGGAAAGATACTTCATACTCATCAAAGGGAAAAACAAAACAAAAACAATCATAAAAGTTATGGCCATTAACTCCTGAGACATCCCTTTCTCGGCCCATCTACTTCCTGTGCCCATGTGAAGGCTTCCTTTGCAAATGAAGGTGGGCAGCTCAACCCAGGAAGCCTGCCCTTAGCTGGTGCTACTGCTGCTATGCCTGTGGCATCTTTAATGACCCCAGTTGATGTTATCAAGAGGATATTACAGGTAGCTGCCCATGCTGACCAAACCATTTTCTGAGGTGCAAAGGACTGCTTCAGAAAGAGACTGAGGTAAGAAGGCCCCAATGCGTTGTGGGAAGGACCTGGTGCTCATGTCTTCCCCTCCTCGCTTCAGTTTGGTGTCACCTTGCTTACTTATTAATTGCTGAAGCGATGGATATATGTCGATTTTTGGAATCATGAAGCCTGTGGGATCCTAAATCCCGGATTGCTCTGCTCCCAATCCTGACCACATAAGGGGTTACAAACTGGCAGTTGCAACATCCACAGGCATTGAAAAAATCTTGTACTTTACCTACCTCTCTTTAAGCCATCAGCATATACCTCACAAGTGACTGTTGGGGACTCATAGAAGGACTGACCTGACTGTAAAGTGATTGGAACCACAGTAAGTCTCATCTGGGTTTTAAGGATGGCCCCTGCCCCTTCCGCATCTGCCCCTATTTAATTCAGGTCAATGTTTCTTATAATAAACACAATCATTCATTTTCTGTTTTCTGTAGCAAGATCATGTGGAACTAACTATTCCTAGTTATTCTTTGGCACTCGGCCCACCACCTGTATTTGTATCTTTTATTTGGTCAATACTAACTTGATCTGGAGTAAGTCTGAAAGAAGTCACCTACCTGGATGATAGTCTCACTGATGCTACTTGAAGGTGGCTGTGGTTTCTAAAAGAGTTCTGAGTATGCTTAAAGTAGTAGAAAACTAGGTATATATTTATAAAAATGAAAAACACTGAAAGGAAAAAAAACAAATATGAGCCTGGGCTCAAATTTTAAACATGCACAAATTTGGCCTCCGGATTATATTATGAAGGTTTTATGTAATACATGTTTTTTTCATAGCAGAAACCATTTTGAGGATTTTTAGCATCATATTCGCTTACTATACTAAATCTACCAGGGAAACGTTTCAA
The DNA here is from genome assembly GCF_021556685.1 of Rattus norvegicus. Lineage (NCBI taxonomy): Eukaryota > Metazoa > Chordata > Mammalia > Rodentia > Muridae > Rattus > Rattus norvegicus. The sequence continues at coordinate 32,574,439 of NC_141544.1, read as the reverse complement.
ATGCTAAGGAAGGGCTCTGACCCTTTTATTAAGAGACAGAAGAAACACAATTCTACTCCTGAGTGTACTGATTTGGGATAAACATGTATATGATGAACACATGCTGATTCCAATATTAATAGATAATATAAGAATAATGTACACCCCTTTTCCTCGCACCGCTCTACTCCAATATCCATGGTTGGCATCCATTTGACTTAAAATCAACTTTATCTTGAATCGTGTCAGACAAATATACTCTAAGTTTATGTTTAATTTGAGGTGCCTTGTATAGAGGCTTATGTGTATGTGAAGGGAAAAATAAACTAGTTTTAAATGAAAAAAAAAAACAAAACCTTCAAGATGACATCTTAATTCTGAACATTTATACCTCAAATATAAGGGCGCCCATATTTATAAATTAACACATTACTAAAGCTTAAATCATACACTATAGCCCCACATATTAATAGTGGGAGACTTCAGCACACCAGTCTCACAAGTGGACAAGTCATTGAAACAAAATAAATAAAGAAATATTGATAATAACAGACATTATGAATCAAGCTGACTTAGTAAATATCTACAAAATATCTCACCCAAACATGAAAGAATGTGTAAAGAACACAAGAAGTTAGATACCAACGGACCAAATAACCCAATTAATTTATCTCATGCAGATGTAAACAGAGAATTCTGAACAGAGGGATCCCAAATGACCAAGAAACACTTTAAGAAATGTTCAACATCCTTAGTTATCAGGGAGATGGAAATCAAAATCACTCTGAGATTTCACTTTACATCCATCAGAATGGTGAAGGTAAAATATTCAAGGGATAGCACATGCTGGCAAGGATGTGGTGCACTGGGGAACCTCCTCCATGCTGTTGGGTGCACAAGCTTTTACATACATTCTGGAATCCCATTTCTCAGAAAATTTGAAATAGTTCTACCACAAGACCCTGCTATACCACACCTAGACATATGCCCAAAAGATGCTCTACAAGGACACTTGCTCCACTATGTTTACAGCTTTACTCATAGATAGAATCTGGAAACAACAAATATGTCCCTTAACTGAAGAATGGATGGAGAAAATATACTTTATTTACACAATGAAATATTACTCATTTATTGAAAGCAAGGGCACCATGGAATTTGCAGTCAAATGGAGGAGACTTCATTCCGAGGGAAGTACGTACACATAAAAGGAGTCTAAAAGTATACTATACCCATGCTACAATTCACAATAACAAGGAGATCCAAAGGGAGAATGCCTGAATCTCACTCAGAAGGGGAAATAAAATACTCATCTGGTATCAGAGGGGAGGAGATGGTATAGCTAAGATGTATGGAGAGCTAGGGCTAAAGAGCTGGGAGAATGAATAGAAATAGGTGTCGGGTAGGGGGGCATCTCTAGGATACTCCAGAAACCTGATATGGGAGAAGATCTAGGGAGTCTATGAGGGTGACTTTAGCTATGACTCCGAGCAGTGGGGGTATGGAGCCTGAAGTAGTCACCTCCTGTAGCCAGGCAGGACTCCTAGCGGAGGGACAAAGACACCAACCCACCCACAGAACTTTTGTCCCAAAATGTGTATTGAAGGGAGAAAGATGGAGTAGAGATTTAAGGACCAATGCCTGGCCCAACCTAAGACCAATTTCATGGATAAGAACCAATCACTGAAACTATTAATGACATTCTGTTTTCTTTGCAGGCAGGACCATGGCATAACTGTCCTTCGAGAGGCCCCATTCTGCAGCTGACTAAAACAGACACAGAGACCCACAGTCAAATATTTGACTAAACTCAGAAAATCTTCTGGAAGAGTTGTAGAAAAGATTGTGGGATCCAGTAGGGATATGGGGCTCCACAGAAGACAACCAGAGTTAACAAATCTGGAACACTGGAGGCTCCCAGACACAGAACCACCAACCAAAAGGCTTATTTGGTTTGGTTCTAGGCACCCTGCACATATATAGCAGATGGGCACCTTGGTCTTCATGCAGGTTCCCCAACAGATGGTACAGAGAATGTTTTAAATCTGTTGCCTGCATGTGGATCCTGTTCCCCTAACAACTTCCTTATATGGCCTCAAACTGCATTAACAGTTAACTAATAATTATCTCACTCATTTAGTTTTGTGACTGAAAAACTGATAATAGATTATAACTATTATATAATTTGCAACACATTAACTTTTATAATTTCAGTGTATATATGGCTACAAAACTTCAGATAGAATAAGAGTTCTTAAAGCCCATCAATTTTTAACACCTGTGCTGGCTAATTTACATCATTTGACACAGCGACAGTTAGCAGAAAGCAGTGTGGGAAGGGTCAAGGAGGACACCTAGGAAGTCCCAGAGAACTGGAAGGTGAGAGACTCCCAGGATTCAATGACAACAACTTTAGCCAAAATGCCCAATGGTGGAGAGAGGTAACCTAAGAGAACACCTCCAGTAGATAGACAATTCCCCTAGTCCAAGGATGGGGTCACCAACATACTTTCAAAAAAATTGCCCTAGAAAAAGAAGACAGTGAAAAAAATGGAGGAGATACAGAAGGAAAGGTCATCCAGTGACCTGCACAACTTGGGATTTATCCTATGGGCAGGCACCAAACCCTGACACTATATATTACTGACACTATGTTGTGCTTGTAGACAGGAGCCTAGCATGGTTGTCCTCTGAGAAACTCTACCATCAGATGACTGATACAGTTACTTAGAGCCAAGCATTTGAACTGAGATCAGGGATCCCTATAGAAGAGTTGGGGAAGGACTGAAGGAGCTGAAGGGGATTCCAACCCCATAGGAAGACCAAGAGTATCAAGTAACCCGGAACCCTGAGAGCTCCCACAGACTAAGTCACTAACCAAAGACCACATATGGGCCGATCCATGGCCCCTGACACATATGTAGCGGAGTACTGTTTTGTCTGGCCTCAATGGGAGAGGATCACCTAATACTGTAGGAACTTGATGCTCCAGGGAAGGAGGATTCAGGCAACAGGGTGAACTGGCAGTGAGCAGAAATGGGGTGGTGTGAGGAGCACCATCTCAGAGGCAAAGGCAAGGGGTTGTGAGGAAGAAATCTTGGAGCAGGGACCGGGAATGGGGGCGGGGGCAGCCTTTGGAAAGTAAATAAACGAAACTAGCAACACACGCGTGCGCGCGCGCGCGCGCGCGCACACACACACACACACACACACACACACACACACACACACACACAAATCCAGCTGTTAGTCATTTTCTTAATTAGAGATTGATGGGGGAGAATCCAGCCCACTGTGGGAGGTACCATGCCTAGACTTGGACCCGGGTTTTACAAGAAGGCAAACTGAACAAGCCATGAGGAGCAAAGGGTAAGCAGCACTCTTCCATAGCCTCTGCATCAGTTTCTGCCTCTGGGTTCCTGCAGTGTCTGATTTCATTTCCTGTTTTTCTTCAGTGATGTAATACAACCTGGAAGTATAAGCCAAGTAAACGCTTGCCCTTCCAAGTTGCTTTTGATCGTGGTGTTTCACTATAGAAATAGGTTTACTAACAGTTCCTAACTAAGTCAACCACTAAGAATAATTAAATTTTTGCTTAATTAATCAGAGGCAGTCATTTATGTATTCTAGGCTGGCTATGAGCAGGCTATGATGCTGAGGCTAAGGATGCCTTTGAATACATTATCCCCAGGGTTCTAATTCGTCAGCGTTGGGATTAAAGATATGTGGAACGTCCCTGAGATTTGCAAAGTGCTGACAATGGAATCCCGGACCCCATGCATATTTGAAAGCACTCTACCAACGTAGCTACGCCTTTAGTCCCAAAACAACTCAAATTTTAATATATTTTTCCAGCCATACTTTAAATAAAAGTTAATTCATATAGTAAAATTTCTAAAGTCAGTATTAATTCATACATGGTATACACCGAGGCTTAAAAGCAATCTTATCCTTTATATCTAAAACAATAGAGAAAAGCATTTTTCTCTGATCTTTAGGAATCACCTCCTTTATTTAGCAAAGAGGAGCAACAATAAAATAAATGGCGTTGTACACAGAGTAAGCTCTCACAGATAACAATGAAATACTTCAAACTGATAATCTGTAAATAAAAAATGGCATGCAGGAAACATTTTTTCATTTAAAACTCTTTTTAAGATTTAGTTTTATACATATGTATTGCTATTATATTGTAAGAACACCATGTGTATGCCTGCAGAGCTGAGAACGTATCAGAGTTCACATCCCTAAAACTGGGAAACCTGGGGGCTTGCGAGCCACCATGTGAGTGATATTGAGGGTGCTCTGAAACAGCTATAAATGTTTCTAACAGCAGAGGGATAGAATAACATGTATTTTTGAAACCTACATCCTTTTTCTTCCCCTTTATCTTTCCACACTCTCTATGCATGTTTTTGTTCTCTCTCAAGTTTATGTGTAAACATCACTTTTATGTCCTTAGATGAAGTGATGAGACAAGAGCTGTACCCAAAATGTGAAAGTATATAACTTGGACTGAGCCCAAAGCTTTCCCTTCTCTGTCGATCCCTAGACCTAGGCCTGGAAGCTTTTAGCTTCTTTACAATCCAATCTTCCAAACTGACTGATTCACTCTGGCTTCTGACTGAAATGCTCTGCTTGGCATCATACTAACATTAGCAATATGTTCTAATATTCTGGCTCCTCCTCATTCTTTGGCTTCTTTTGCCTTCCATTTGTTATTAGATAATCAACTGGTGTGCTCTTCCCTCATGGAGACATTAAACAGAAAATCATAGTCTTTATCATCCTATTCTGGGTTAAATGATATTGCCCCCAGAGACACAGATGTTTGAGCACTTGTCTCACAGTTGCTGGTGCTATTGGGGGAGACAGTGGAACCTTTGGGAAGTGGAACTGTGCAAGAGGAAGTTCCCATTATCGGAGCTTGCTTTGAGTATTTATATTTATAGTTTTGTCACACTTATTATATGCTTTCTGCCCTCCTATAATGATCCATCATCTTGCTGTTTTATCACAGCAACAGAAAAGTACCTAATATACCTGAAAGTAATATTCTTAGAAATTCTACTACTACTACTACTACTACTACTACTACTACTACTACTACTACTAATACTATTATTATTATTATTATTATTATTATTATTATTTAATCTTTTTTTACAGTTCAGTCATTACCCCCCTCCTGGTCTGTCCTCTGACTGTTCCTCATCCCATCCCTCCTCCCCCATCTCCAAGAGGATGTCCACATCTCCAGCCCAACCCCATCAGACCTCCACATTCCCTGGGGCCTTAAGTCTCTCAATGGTTAGATGCATCTTCCTTCACTGAGGGTAGACCAGGCAGTCCCCTGCTGTATATGTGTCTGGTGTGTAGGTTGCCTGGCTGGTGGCTGAGTGTGTGAGAGATCTCTTGGGACCAGGTTACTTGAGACTGCTGGTCTTCCTATGGGGTCATCTTCCTCCTCAGCTTCTTCCAGCCTTTCCATAATTCACCCACAGGGTCCCTGGCTTGTGTCAGTCAGTAAATATTTGCATCTGACACTTAAGCTGCATGCTATCCTTCTCAAAGGGCAGCCATGCTAGGCTTCTGTCTGTAAGCATACCATAGCATCAGTAATAGTGTCTTTCATTTGTTTAGTTAGAGTTACCCTAAGATATTTTATATTATTTGTGACTACTGTAAGGCTCTTATTTTCCTAATTTCTTTCAAATGACAGATTATCATTTGTATAAAGAAGGCTACTGTTTTGTTTGATTTATTTTCATATCCACCCACTTTGATGAAGTTGTTTATCAGCTGTAGAAGTTCTCAGTAGAATTTTTGGGGTTGCTTATGATACTATCATATCATCTGCAAATACTTATATGTTGACTTGATTTCTTCTTTGCCAATATTCATCCCTTTGATCTCCCTTTGTCGTCTAATTGCTCTGGCTAGAACTTCCAGTACTATATTGAATAGAGAGAGAGTGGGCAGCCTTGTCTAGTCTCTGATCTTCAAAATTCTCTCCATTTAGTTTGATGTTGACTAGCTATTGGTTTGCTGTATATTGCTTTGATTATGTTTAGGTATGGCCCTTGGATTCTTGATCTTTCTAAGGCTTTTAACATGAAGGGGTGTTGTATTTTGTCAAAGGCTTTTTCAGCATCTACTGGGATGATCCTATGGTTTCTTTTCACAGTGCTTTTTATGTAGTGGATTACACTGATGGATTTCCATACGTTAAAGCATCCCTGCATCCCTGGAATGAAGCCTACTTGATCAAGATGAATTTTTTTTCCACGTGTTCTTAGATTCAGTTTGGGAGAATTTTTTGAGTATTTTTGCATCAATATTGATAACCAAAATTGTTCTGCAGTTCTCTTTTCCTGTTGTTGGGCAATTGTGTGGCTTAGGTATCAGATTAATCCTGGCTTCATAGAATGAATTAGAGTTATTTCTGTTTCTATTTCATGGAATAGCTTGAGGATTATTAGTATTAACTCTTCTTTAAAGGACTGGTAGAATTCTGCACTAAAGCCATTTGGCCCTGGGTTTTTTTGTTTGTTTGTTTGGTTGGTTTATTTTGTTTGGTTTTTTGTTTGTTTTTTGTTTGGGAGAATTTTATGATTTCTCTTTCCTTAGGGGATATGGGGCTGTTTTGATCATTTACCTGCTCTTGGTTTATCTTCGGTGTGATAATCTCTCTAGAAAATCATCCGTTTCATCTAGATTTTCCAGTTTTGTTGAGTATAGGTTTTTGTGGTAGGATCTGATGATTTTTCTGAATTTCCTCAGTTTCTGTTCTTATGTCTCCCTTTTCATTTCTGATTTTGTTAATTTGGATTAACAAATCCAAAATCCTCTGTGCCCTTTAGTTTGGCTAAGGGTTTGGCTATTGGTTTTCTCAAAGAACCAGCTTTTGGTTTGGTTGATTCTTTGTATCCTTCCCTTCATTTCTATTTGATTGATTTCAGCCCTGAGCTTGATGATTTCCTGCCTTCTACCCCGCTTGGATGTGCTTCATCCTTTTCTTCTATGGTTTAAGGTATATTATTAAGTTACTAGTGAATGCTCTCTCCAATTTCTTTACCAGGGCACTTAGTGCTATGCATTTTACTCTTAGCACTGCTTTCATTGTGCCCCATAGGTTTGGGTGTGCTGTGTTACCATTTTCAATAAATCTGGTAAGTTTTTAATTTCTTTCTTTATTTCTTCCCTCATCAAATTATCATTGAGTAGAGAGTTTTTCAGTGTCCATGGGATGGGGACTTTCTTTTGTTTCTGTTCTTACTGAAGTCTAGCTTTATAGTCTATATTGATATGATAGAATGCATGGGATTATTTCAGTCACCTGGTATTTGTTCAAGCTTCTTTTGTGACTGATTATGTGGTCATTTTTTGAGAAGGTAACATGTGGTGCTGAGAAGAATATGTATCCTTTTTGTTTTAGGTTGAGATATTCTGTAGATACCTGTTAAATCCATTTGGTTTATAACTTCTGTTAGTTTCACTGTGTCTCTGTTTCGTTTCTGCTTCAATGACCTGTCCATCAATGAGAGTGGGGTGTTGAAGTCTCCCACTATTATTGTATGGGTTTCAATGCGTTTTGGGCTTTAATAAAGTTTCTTTTATGAATGTGGGTGTCTTGCATTTTGAGCATAGATGTTCAGAATTGAGAATTTCTTTTGGTAGATTTTCCCCTTTGATATATATGAAATATCTTTCCTCATGGAGTTTAATAACTTTTGGTTGAAAGTCTACTTTATTGATGGAAACTCCAACTCTTTTCTTGGGACCCTTTACTTGGTAGACCTTTTTTCCAGCCTTTTACTCTGAGGTAGTATCTATCTTTGCTATTGAAGTGTGTTACTTGTATGCAGCAAAATGCTGGATCCTACTTGCATATCTAGTCTGTTAGTTTATGTCTTTAAATAGGTGAGTTGAGTCCATTAATATTGAGAGGTATTAAAGACAGATGGTTGTTAGTTCCTGTTATGTTTGTTTTGTAGATGGCATTATGTGCATGTGGTTTTCTCCTTTTGGCTTTGTTGTGGGATGATTACAATCTTGTTTTTTCTTTGGTCTTTCTACTTGTCTTGAAGTTTTCCTTCTCAAATCCTCTGTAGGGATGTATTGGAAGTTACATATTGTTTAAATTTGGTTTTGTCTTGGAATATTTTGGGTTCTCATCTATGCTAATTGAGTGTTACAGGGTATAGTAGCCTGGGTTGACATCTGTGTTCTACTAGGGTCTACATGACCTCTGTTCAGGCTCTTCTAGTCTTAGGTGTCTCTGTTGAGAAGTTTGGTGTAGTTCTGAGAGGTCTGCTTCTGTATGTTTTTTGGCTCTTTTCACTTACAGCTTTTAATATTCTTTCTTTGTTCTGGGAATTTAGTGTTTGTATTAAGTGATGAGAGGATTTTCTTTTCTGGTTCAACCTATTTGGTATTCTATAGGCTTTTGTACACTTACGGCCATCTCTTTCGTTAGGTTAGGGAAGTTTTGATCTATGATGTTGCTGAAGATGTTTTCATGTCTTTTGAACTGAGAACCTTCTCTCTCGTCTCTTCCTATTATTCTTAGATTTAGTCTTTTCATTGTGTCTTGTATTTTCTAGATGATTTTGGTTAGGTTTTTTTATGTTTTGGATTTTCTTTGACCATTGCATAAATATCTTCTGAGGTATCTTCTACACCTGAGATTCCATCTTCTATCTCTAGTATTCTGTTGCTGATGCTTACATCTCTATTTCCTGATGTCTTTCCTTGGTTTTCTATTGTAGCAGTAAATATTTAAAAAAAGAATCTACCATCCCAGCTAGTGCTAGCTCTGTTGAGCCACATGGCATCTGCAAGGTATTTTCAGCTCAAACATCTCAACCTCTAAGCTCCCAATCTTCATCCCACACTGCCTCTGGCTATTCTCTGAGCCTGGAAGCAGCCACCCTGGTGCAACCCTCTTGCTACGAACTCTGATCAGATTCCCAGCATCTGACCCCTCTAGCTATAGTCACAACTCCCAGTAACCTGTTAAAATCAAAACTCAATAAGGTTGTGATTTAGCAATCAGATTTATATCTTAAATTCTCACCCCACTAAATGTCACAATTGATAATTATATAAACCGCCCTCTTAGATAAAAGAAATTGTCCTATAAAATGCCATCCCTTATGAAACAGTCATAACTACTTGTGGACTTTTTAGGCCACACAGATCTGGGTCGCTCTTTTCCTCCATCTTGGTTCTTCTCCTTTTTTCTCCTCTCTCTCTCCTTCCTTCAAAATTCTGTGCCCGCCTTACTTTTCCACTGCCCAATCACAGGCCTTGCCTTATCTTGTGCCTGCCTTCCCCTGCATGAAGACAACAATATACATTCCACTCTAAGGGTTGCCTCCATTTGGGTTTTCTTAATTATTTCTACTTCCAATTTTAGGTCTTGCACTGCTTTGTTCAATTCCTTCACCTGCTCATTTTTCTGTAATTCTTTAATGGATTTATTTGCTTCCTCTTTAAGGGCTTCTCCCTTTTTACCTGTGTTTCCTGTATTTCTTTCAGTAAGTAATTTATGTCATCCTTAAAGGACTCTATTATCTTCGTGAGATAGGATTTTAGGGTAACTTCCTTGTTTTCTTGTGTACTGGTGTATCCAGGGCTTTCTGTGTTTGGAGAACTGGGTTCTGATGATACAAAAGTATATTGGCCTCTGTTGCTTATGGGTTTTTCTCTAGCTGCCTGCTTATCTCTTACATTAGCTGACATGGGTGTCTCTGAAGTCTGCCTCCTGTGTCCCTCGTTTGCTGCAGATCTCCTGGGAGGCCTGTGGGGTCTTCCGAGATGCATCGATACTGGTGATCTGTTGCACTGGCTACAGAGGCCCGCTTGGGGGGACTGTCTTTCAGACTGTGGGGTCTTCCCGGGGTAGACAAGCTGCTGATGTGTTGCCCTGTCCAGAAGATCTCCTGTGAGACCTGCAGGTGCTGGGTCTTCAGAGGAGCACTCAAGCTGTTGCCATGTGTGTAGCTGTTTTCCTGGGAGGCCTTCAGAAGATAAGGTCTTCAGAGGAGCAGACAAGCTGATCATCTGCTGTGGCGTGGCGGGAGGCACAGGATGTGGGGGGAAGTAGAATTAGGGGATGGGGGATTGGGGAATAATGGATCTGGAGTACACTGGATTCTCAGGGTTCCCAGTACCTACAGTTGTTTGGGAGGGTCCCTGTACCAATTGCCCTGAGCACAACAAAACTCCTGGTAGACCTTTAGACTGTTGGGTCTTCAGGGGACCAGAGAAGCTGGTGATCTGCCCAGACAGAAGATGCAGGCCAGAAGGAAGGTGGTCCTTCTAAAGAATTAATTTGAGTTGTACCTTTAAATATTTGGGTTGTAACAGTCAAATATTAAAAGACAAATCTTTGTCCATTTGCTTTAGCTTGAGAGTAAAAATCTTCACAAATTTAACTGTAAAGTATGAATTAATTATGTATTGAAGAATTTTGTAGATAGAAACTCCACGCAGTGTGGAGGATATAGTAACAAATACATTTACATGGAATTATTTTTCATCCCTATAGAACCATGCATTGTAAAACATTTATTATTGTAGATCTATTATTTATGTTAAATATTTTATTGTATATTGAAGAAAATTAAGTTATAAAATATTGAAATATGTAAAATGATATATAGAAATGAATGCTCTAGTTAGAAAACAGCCCAGTTTTTTAAAGGCAATAAAGCAGGAGAAATGGAACTAGTTCCAAAAATAATCTTGAGGCCAGTATGATAATAATGGTAGAAATTAGGAGAAAAGATGACAGCAATTTAAATGTCTGCCTTTTCTTACAGATTATAGCCTAAATATTTGAGATTTTTTTTATTTTTGTCTATTTTAAGAAGTAAAACTTCATAGACTTGATTAAACTACATGAAACCATATAAATAACTTTATACTTATTTATTCCTTACAATATTTATGCTATGACTCCTTTAATAGATGTAATATTGACCTCCATATGGCCGCTATAAAAACATGAAGTATACAGTGTCTACATTAAGATATCCCCATGAAGAACACCAAGATTAAACAGAGATCACCCCTATGATTATACCTTGTCTAAATTAATATTTTCTTCAAGACACAAATACTTTCCAGATTAAATATCCCTCATGAAATCCACTCTGCCTAAAGTTATCCTTCAGTAAGCAAACATTCTTTACATAAGGAAGTATATAAAACTGTCTAGAGATGGACATACCTCATGAAGCAAGAAATGCTAGATAAGGGCATACCTCATGAAGTATACACTGTCTATAATTTAATAACATCCTCACGAAATACCTATGTTATCAACAAGAAATAAGGATTTGAGCTCTATGTGATATCTGATTTCTGAAGCTAAGGATTTTCAGTCACAGCATTGAGTTCTTGCTTCAGTAACATTCCACTCTTACATCTATAGGCTTGTCATACAGTCCATTATTACATCATAGTGAATTTTAATTTTCAATGTACTGATCCTTTGGAAAAAATAACTAGACCATAACAAACTGATTTTATATCTCTATTCTCTAATTTATCTTGATATTTAATCTCTATCTCTCTCTGTGTGTGTCTATACTTTATACAATTTATACAATTATTTTGATGGTTTAATAACAATGTAATGAAAACAAAAGTAAATATTCATGATATAGTAACCCCTAAAATTTTATATCTTAAGATATGTTAAAGTATCTAAACAGTAGGAAATGCTGTCTATATATATATATGTATATATATATATATATATTTTTTTTTTTTGCCGATAGAACTTTGTCAACAAGGATAAATCTCTCCCTGTGTGTCTCTCTCATCCTCATGCTCCTTCTTTTTCTTCCTCCTCCTCCTTCTCCTTTTTATTCCTTTCTAGAATACAAGCTAAACATATCCCCATGACAGTTCAGAAGTGTCAATGGAATTTTGAGTAAGCAATTTAATTGCAGTTTGCAGGCACAAGTCGTGTGTCAAAACAGTCGTGTCATCTCACAGATTGCCTTCTTCACTTTGTCATCCTTCAAGCATTTGCCAGTCAAAATGTGTAACATTATATCAGCTGAAGTTACTGAGAATTTCATATTACCATAGACTGTGTATTCAACAACTTTACATAATAAATAAAAACTTCATGGAAGCCAAGAAGAAAAAAATATAGTCAAAGAAGTTTTGATCACTTCATTTTGGGAAAAAAAATTGAATAGCAACAGACTTTTTGTATTTTATTTTATAGAATCTGGGTATATCTATATCATTAATTAAAATTAGATGTTTGTTTTTCAAACCTTTATTCTTTTCTATATATCCCCTCCCTTCTAGTCCCTCCACTCTCATCCAGAGAACTTGTGTTTTACTTTTATGTTGGCCATAGAAGGAAAGTCTTCAGAATATTAAGCAACTGAATTGTATCTTTGAGCTGTCTAAAAATTATTAAAAGGTATTACAATAAATGATTGGTGTCATTGAAATAGGCCTGCAAAATATAGCTTATGCTATTTTCTCACACATCAAATTAATATAATACACAATTACATTCTGCTTATCATATTTAAGCTCTTAATAGTAACACTAATATTATAAAGTTTTGCTACACTAAAACAATGAGAAATTCTTATTAAATATCCAAAAGTTTATTCTGATTCCTTTCCTCCATTTTCTCATCCATTAAGTACAAATGAACGGAAATGAGAATGCAGCAGAGAAGCAATTGATTTCATTGTGGAAGAATTTTGTTCAATTGCCTTTGATAATCCCATCATATTCTTCTGTCTGTACTAATTGGATCTAGCATTTGATATTTTATTAAAAAGAAATTTTATCAGAATAACATGACCTTCAGCAAGCTGAGAATACATTTTAAATGCACCAATTACCAGGAGAAAAGGTGGCACTGTGTTTTGGTCAATACTTTAGCATTGCTTATGGAATGGAGACGAATATTACAGAACATAAACTAAACTCAACAGAAATCGGTAGTGAACACTCTTCCTTATGGTAAAAGTCTGCTGCTCACCATTTGTTTCACATCAGGACTCTGTATGAGTGTCTTCCTCTTTTCTCCATTTATATATCTGCAATTTTCTTAACTCAGAATTAGTTATCAATTGCTTTATTATACATTATCAACAAAGTTGCCTTCTCATCACTAGAGACACTTGACATCACCTTATGCTCTGGTTTATCGACATCATGAGGATATAGCCCACCTAGTGGCTGAGATTGCAATGTTTTCTGAATTCTCTATGTGAAAAAAAATCTCTGTCCAAATTTGGGCAAGCCTCATATCCCATATTCCAGCAAAACCTCTCTGCTGTGCTGTGTCATGGGATGCGAGTTGAACTCTGAAGCAGAGAGGCACTTACATGATGGGAGAGAGGATCTCCTAGAGAGTTTTCTAATTTCCAAATTGACAATGTTATTTTCCTATGCTATTTAGTGCATGGGATTCAGTAATATCAGAGGCACTAATGGAGCACCAGAGTGTGGATATTAGGAAGTACTAGACCTTATGTTCTAGACTTCCTGAAATGTATTTTATTGGTAGAATCCATATCATATAAGGCAAGTGACACTTATATGTTCCTCTCTGGGTAAGTTTCCCAAGTTTCTAAAGTAATTTAGCTTCATTTTCTATTTTAACACAAATTGCATAAGTCTGTAAGCTTTTAGTGTTGGTGATTTTAATCCATTAAAGTGGATTAATTGTCATTAATTCATACATTCTTTTGCATCTTTTAAAATCTGTTATTTTCTGACATTTTATTTTATTTTTTATGGACCATAGATTAGATGTTAAATTTGAGCATGTGCATTTAAAATTGTTATTCCCAATGATATCTAGAATTTATCATAGATTGTTTTAAGCACTAGATAAAGGACTAGATAAAAATAAGGAAAAAGTCCTACGTTTTGCGTATGAATGTCTAGGAGCAACTGGTGTATTCACCCATCACCTGCAGTCATGAAAACAGTCATAGTATTCCTACCACATTCTCAACTTTTATTTTGACTGTCTTTAGTGCTACATTTTTTCCTACAGGCTGTCTCTAATATTGAGTGACCTTTTTCTATAACAAACTGGTCTGAAATACTAACATGGTATAATGTCAAAGATCTTGCACCATCTGTCTCTGTATGCTCTGAGTATTAATCATTCAACCAAAAGGTTTTCATATATTCCTTAAAAGGCCACAGACCTTGGATCATTATTACTGCTTCCTGCATCATTGTAATGTGATAAATCATTAAAGTATTTGTATCGATGAGTAAACACATCTCCGAAGACTTCAAATACAGAGTAGGCAAATGAGTAAATGGTGAACACTCTTAACTAGGAATGCATGCTTTACCACCAAGGAAAATATTAACAGTCAGAATAAATGTGCAATCATTAAAAAAATAAGAATAGGATTTCAGCTGATACAGAATATGTGCAGACAGAATTATTCTCTTCTAAACACTCAATATTCTGTTTCTTACTAAATTCTTTTACAAGGAACATGCTGATATTAGAACTAGATGTCTCACTTTGCTACTTAAAAAGGTTGCTCTCACTAACTTCCTGGAAGCTATATCTGATTTAGACTTGATATTTACTGTGCTTTCACTTCTCTTCTAAAAGGATCTATTGACATGAAAACATTTACCGTCTATTATTGTGGTTGTAGCAATGGAGCAGTTGGTGTTTTCCATATATAATGCTGTTACTGACTCCTGTAACAGCTTTCAAGCCAGAAACTGGCATTTTAAAATTTATAATGTGAGAGGAGCAGGGAGACAAAGATCATGACTTTATTAGAATTTCAAACTTCAAAATTAGTGCCCTAAGTCTAAAACTAAACATGAAAGAAAATTACTGGCATTATATATCTCTGCCACATCTCATTATTATGTCAAAATTGTGAATAAGCCATAACAAACCCGTTATTGTCTCTTGCTTGCTGCTTAGATGCTGAAGAAAAATGATCATCGGGTCTTAGGACTATGGTCTGAACTCAAGTTCTATGTGTGGTATGCCTGTATCTAAGAACCATGCCAAGTACAAAATCCTCATGGTGATGATGCCATATTCTTATAGGTAAGCAGTTAAAATGTTTGGAATGGATACAGAAATGTTAATTAATGTCTGGAACTGTGATGGCCTCTGAAATCCCCAGTGTTGGCAGAGTGTCCATCTCAGTAAGGATGTAAGGAGGAAAGTTCAGCAGGACTCAGCAAGAGATGTTGATTTAAACGTCCAGAGTCTCACACCCAGCTGTTTATTTTAGATATGGTAAAGCATAGGAAATATTTCTCTGTAGCAATTAACTCCATTCATGTGCACCATAAATGTTAAAGCATGTTTACATTGAAAGGTGTTACAAAGCACACATTCCATATCCCATAAGATAGGTTATATGGGTTGAGAGACAATGTTCAAGATAATGATCTATAGAGAATGACTAAGATAAAAAATAATATTCTGGGAGATTATAGCACAGGCCACCAGGCTATTAACTACAATTCCAGAACTCCTGGCAGAAAGCAGCTCTTCCCTGAAGAGTACAAATCTGTTTAAGAGTCCTGTTCTTTATAGTGCTTTTTTGTGACCTCAATGACCTGAAGCCCTCTACATAGGATATTTAGTGTTACATTTTATAACCCAGCAAATACATTCTCAAGGATATCTATAGAACTAATTTAACAAACGTTATGTACTTAAAAAGAAGCAAAACATTAACATTTTGCCTTCAACAAATAAACATACTAAACTTAGTTATGCATATTTTTCCAATTGCTCATGTATTTATTTATTGTGGTTATATTGTTAATAATAAGATATTTAAACCTGTTTTATTATCTCAGGTTCCCTAACTTTACAAAAGTCTTACAAACATTCTTTTTATCAAAGAAACTAGTTTATTTTGTCTAACCTAATTGCATAAGGTATCGCTTGAAGTAGGAATAGGGAAAAAGAATTTTTTAGTCTCCAAATTATATTTCTAAATTTTGAAAGAGTTATGATCATATGAAATTTCTGAAAGTGTTTGCTGGCAAGAATTTGTCTCACATCCTGCTGCCTACTGAAAAAAAAGTGTTAGATAACTTTAGTGTATGTTCATGACTCAAATCTGGGAGCTCACCTCATACAAAGACCTCAGTATCAGTCCCACCCAGTGACTTCCTAAGCTGAAGATTATCTTTCCGTGTGTCAGTTATACTGAATAGTTTGAAAAATCACATGTAAGGAAAGCGTGAAATACTTAGTGACAAAGGTGATACCGCCATATCAAAAGACTTTATTTTTGGCCTTTCTCCTGGCTGTTTTTTGTTCATTCTGTTTTGTGTTTTGTTTTGTTTGTTTTGTGGTTGTTTACTTGGAGTTGGCATGAACTGAAAAGGCACAAGGCTGTGGACTTCAAAAGAAAGATTGTTTATATCTATACTGAGTCCCTAGTCACATACTAAACTGAAACTAAATACTGAACAATTACGAAAAGCAAAACAACCTGATCAAATGTGAGGTTAAAAGAGCACCAGTGGAAGGGGAAGCCCTTGGTCCTGCCAAGACTGAACCCCCAGTGAAAGTGATTGTGGGAGGAAGGGTGGTAATGGGGGGAGGATGGGGAGGGAAACACTCATACAGAAGGGGAGGGGGAGGGGTTAGGGGGATGTTGGCCTGGAAACCGGGAAAGGGAATAACAATCAAAATGTAAATAAGAAATACCCAAGTTAATAAAGATGGAAAAAATGGCTAAGAAAAATAGACACGAGATAGAACTGTGATAAAGAGCTTCACTAAAAACCCTTTGCAGAATATTACTAGTGAGCAGTATGATTTTCCTTTCAGAAAGGCAATGTCGATTCCATAGACATCATTCTCTATCATAAATGATGGATAAGAATGGGAACAGAGGAAAATTCAGGTCAAGATTGAGCTGAAGAATTCTTCAGCTCTGCAGAAGCTGGAAGACTAAATCTCACTTGGAAACTGAGCTCTTGGGGAACCTGAAGTGCTTGGCAACCAGTTGCAGCTGTTACCTAACACAGAGTCAGGGAATTCGTGGATCACAGAAGAGGCTATATTGATAATAAAATTCTGGTCTCATGCCACAATTACCTTCTGGTTGGTATTTACTTAGTATGACTTGTGTTTATCTAAATATTTCTTACTGTATGAGAAGAAACTGTGATGTACATAAATCCAGTATTAATTATCAATGCTTAAGAGAAATTTGACAAGAGAAATTTGAGGAGGAAGAGTGGGGTAAAATGAGAAAAAGTCTTAGTTTGACAAAACAAACAAAACAACAAACGAAAACAAACTTAAAGCCTGTCTAGAATGTGATTATCTTTGAAGAATTAATTTGCCATAATTCTAATTCAGCTGAAAATACGCAATGCAATCTGAAGTATAAAGTAAGTGTGTGTGTGTGTGTGTGTGCGTGTGTTTTGTATGTGTATTTGGTGTGTAAGTAAGTGTATGTTTGGTGTGTTTGTGTATTATATGTATGTGTTTTGGGCTTGTGAGGGGGCTTTGTGTGTATGTGTGTATGTTCGATGTCTGTATGTATTCTGTATGAGTATGTTGCTTAATGTGTATATGTGTTTGTACAAAGAAGAATGTGACAGAGCCGCAGTGGAAGTGAACAAAACCCAAGATGAACTGATCATTGGTTAATGTCTACAATTTCCAATAGAGGAAAACAGTACTAGGGGAATGTAGTTCAGTTAATGGAGTGCTTCTGTGCATGTGTGAGGACCTGGATTAGATCCTTGGCTGTGAGAAAGCTTGACTCGGTGATATATGCCTATAATCCAGCTTTCCAGTATAGAGGCAGGTGATACACAACTTTAAGGTCATCTTTTGTACATCTTTATGGCTAGTCTAAGACATTATCCCAAAATTCAACATTTAAGTAAATAAACCTAAACATAAATATATAAGTAATAATAATAAGGGGGAAATAGTTGGCACACACAAAGTGTTTGTTGACACTTAAACTATATTCTTTTGAACGTTTCACTGGCTTCAGAAAGGAGTTTTTGAAAACTAGATTTTCTGCTTCTACAGAATGTAAATTAGGGCGTCAGAAAACCTAAGGAAAGAACAGCCCACTATTATTGTGTTTTAGTTTGGTTTAAAATTTCTTCAGAAACTCATTTATACAGATATAGTTCTAGCTACTTTTTCCACATCAGAAGACTCCACAACTCCTGTGGGCTCAGTAAAGCTTTGAGCTAAGGACCAGACACAAACAACATTTTGTTATATGCTGTTAGGAAGTCTTCACCCCATCCTTAGACTTTGATCGTTCACTCTATGTAAGTAGCTGGGTAACAACAGAATAAAGTCACCCTCTCCCAACACTGGGGGTCATAAAAATTTTCAGCAACTAGAGGCAGAAGCCAACAGTTAAATTCCTTCTTTTTCTCTTAGGTCTAGATTGTTGACAAGGAAACAAATATATTAAAGTTCTTCATAAAAATATCCTAACTTGGCACAACATTAGAGATATGCCCTTTGAGGAAACACTTTGATTTTTTTGATATTCCCTTCACCAGTTACAGTTTTCCCCTCTCAAATTTTCCTGTATAGGATCGAACTCCTAGAAAGATAGGAACATAAGACATTTATGACAATTTCCCTTTGACAAGTCGAATATAAACCATCGTTAACAAGAAAGGAAGAAGTGGGTAAGTACACTGGGTTTTCACATCACATGTTGCGTGGTTTTCACACAGGTGCTAAGGACTTTATTGTCAGGAAAAATAAATTAAAACTAGTAGATGGGGAACTGTTGCTGCTTTATGTACAGCTTGTGCACCTCAATGGTATGAGAGACATTACTGATAAAGAATAAGGGCTGGGGATTTTTTTTTTGATGACAGCATTAAAGTTTGTCAGAAAGAATGTCCTGGGTTCAAGGTAGCCCAGTAGATGCTGCAGGGTGTGCTTCAATACAATAACACTCAGAGTGTCTGCAGTTACTTTCAAATACATTCTTTTCTCAATAGACGTGTGGAAGAGTTTACTGTAAAATAAACCATTGCTGTGACAGTAAAAGTGGCAATTATGATAAATAGAATTAATGGACAGCTTTGTCTGGTATTCTGTACCACAGGTAAGCAAGTGTCTGAGGTAAGTCTATATCTGGACTTGAAATCCAGAGGTGACAGAGAAATCTCAGCCTGTGAATCTGAAATCTCAGAAATAATGCCCTTGGAAGAAAATGTATTGTGACTTTAGTAGAGATGAATTCTTTACAAAAGAACATTTGGTCTTGGTCTTGTCTGTGTTGTCCTTTATTGCTGTGAGACCATTAGTCAGGATCAGTGATTAGAGTCCATGCACTTTGGGGGTGGGGGCTTGGGGGGGTCAGAGTCTTACAAGAAATAGGCAATTTGCAACGTATAATAAAATACCTGGCAATATTTGTGAAGAACTTGGAATAATTTTATGGGAGTGCATTGGAAAAAGCAGAGAATATCATATTTGAAATACAAGCCTAGATTATAGAGAAAATATTGATACAGTCATTCTCTTACCAAGCAAACTACATTTAAAGGAAATTGGGCTCACTACAGATACATGGTCTGGGGTGCCACAATGAATGTTGACCATGGTGGTACCAAGACTAGTAAAGTGGAAATCATAGAAACGTTATGAGAGATGTGATGGCTAATTCTACTTGTCAGCTTTGACATCACTGGGAATCACCTGGGTGGGTAGGTAGGGGGGATTCATAAAGGGATCTGGTTGTGCTTTTTTGTGTGTATTTGGGGAATCATCTTGATTCCCTTAACTGATGAGGGAAAATGCAGTTCAGTGTAGGAGACACCGTTCCTTGTGCAGGGAATCTAAGACCGTGTTAAGATGGAGAATACTAACAGCTCCAGATGAAAGCTCCTGGGTATGTGAGCATTCTTTGCTCTGTTCACTGAATGTCACTAAACACTTCAGGTGCTCGCCAATTATGAGAACATTTCCAGGTTTGGGGAGTTGTGATCTCCACCATTTCCCTGTCCTGAGCCTGAAGAGTTGTGAGGTTGGCAGCCATGCAGTTCCATCGCACCTAAAGATCAGTTAGTGAAGTCCGCTGCACCATATCAAGGTATCAGGAGACAATCAAGCTAAGACAGAACCTCCTACGTTATCCATTAACTTTCATCCAAAGCCAGGCTCCTGGTATGTTTCCTGGACTGCAGGGAGTTTCATAGTCCAATGCTAAAAGCAGTAAGTGTGTAAGGATGACATTCTGCTCTGTCACAAAAGATCACAATGTTTGGTTGAAATCTACCTGTCCAAGGAATTACATGAAAGCAGAAAGTTCTCTCTCCTCCCCCACTTCTCTCTTTGTGTACATATGTGTGAAAATATTCATGTATCTATGCCTACATCTTGAAGGAAATTGCTCGTGCCAGTCTGTGGTGTGTTTACCAGCATATAAACTACAGACACCCACAATGAGTACACTCCTCTGTTCCCTTTCATCTCACTTTTTGAGACAGTATTTTATGGAACCTGGATGTCAGAAACTTTAAGCTATACTGGCAAGCCAGCAAGCTTCTAGGATCCTCTTGCCTATCAACTTCATAGAGAAAACTAAGAGCTATCCATAAAGTCAAAGGCATCACATTCAACACATTTTTCCTGAATAAAATGCATTAATAACTGTTTACAACATAGATGTACCATTTTTGTAATGAACTTCACTTTAGCAAGAATGATGTGAGCTAGCATCTTTCAGGAGGTGTAGGTAATCCTCTGACAGAAAAATAGAGACTAGAGAGAGTAACACCTAGAGCAACATGTGATAGAACCTAGTTGTAAAAGGATGGAAGGCTCCTTTGAGTTCTGCACTACAGTTAACCAACAGAGCATGCAGCATAAAAGCTATGATATACACAGACATGGAAAGGTGAGGTTACATAAATGACCTATACAGCATCACGTGCATCAAGGACAAGAACCTTATGTGCATGATTTTCCAAGCTCTCTCACCCACTCCTGCTGTAATATACTGCTCCTCTGTGTCTGTTTATAACCATGTTCCTGGTACCATTCTTTCTCCAAGAACAGGACCTTGAGGCTTTTGCAGATGTCTAGCAAATTCTTACCACATCTGTCACATTTCCATTTTATCTGCTTTAAGAGGAACAACAGAGCACATTTTTATCCATCACTCCAGGAAAACTATCTCCTATTCACACATAATCACAAGTATCTTTAATAAAAGTACAGTTGGTGGTTATGAAGAAAACTCAGCCCTCAAGTGCTCTTACTGTTTTTGCAGTGGGGGCCTGGTTTCTGTCCCCACAATGTGCATCCTGGTGCATGGCCCTGTGTAACTCTATTTCTAGGCTGGTGAGGATGAGTGCACTCAGACACACAGTGCAACTACTGTGAGACTTGACTAAAAACAAGCAATTCAGTTGAAGAAGGATGAAAAGACAGTGACAGACAGGAGTCCGGTTTACGGCTCTTTTCAGCTGAGTATCAAGAATTCTAGCACTGTTAAAATTTACGGTGTAGGTGACAAGACAAGGACAAAATCCCTTCTATAGAGAGAGGAATGCTCAAAACAATGAGTCATGCTTGAGGTCTAAGCCTCAATGACCTCCAAGTAAAGCTATAATCCTTTCCCAGATCTTTTCTAGAAATCTCACAAATAAGTCTAAAATTTTGTTTACAGTAAAATCATCTGAACTTCCCTGAAGCCCTTGTGACCTGTGGTTTTACCTTCTCGGCTGCAATCTCATTCAAGCCCCATCTTATGATCTCATTTACTGAAAGAAAAAAGAGTTTCTTAGTAAGCCCTTGAGATGGAACTTGAGACAGCAGCAAGGAAAGCATGTACGGTATTACTAAAAATCGCTCAACGCTTTCTTCTGCAAGTCCACACCCTTGCTGTCACAGGCACCTTTTCTCTTTCCCTGAGAATCTTTATTCCAATTAATGGGGCTGCTTAATGTATCTATGTCAAAAACACATGTGAATAAACTTCAACTGTGTGTCATCCTGGCACTTCTTGCAATAATTTTCTGTGGCAAAAACTACAGGTGTACCTTTCCATAGTGCAGATATCTGAAAGGAACTTCTGAGGTTGTTGAAAGTAATATGGAGCACTGCCTCCTATCCCAACACCTCAGACATAATTCTGTGATAAAAGGGAAAGAAATAAGAGTGGATATATTTTGAAGCCAAAATAATTGAAATCATCTCCACTGAATAAAGAAGTGTCTTCTTCATTTACAGACACTAAATATCACATCTGTATAAGAAATATCAGTTTTAAAAGGACTGTCCAAATGGCTCTAAGAGATGTATATTGTTTGTTTGTTTGTTTGGTCCTCAGATGTCTCAATTCATGGGAGACTGGTGAACATGTCACATCTTATATAAGACCATGATAACTCAGTCTTGGGATCATAATATCATAAGTATTATACTTTTAAGCAAAACATTGTAAATCTTCATTGTGTCTTTCTAATGTTTTTTTGCACTAGAATGATAACCTTTCTTCATAAATATTAGTCAAAGATAGTACTAGTTCAATTTTTATAATGAATACATATATAAATGAATATATATAATGAATATATGAATATTACTTTGCTCCAGATGGCTTGTGCAGACTGTTTTCTTATAGAGCCCAGGATTACCAGTCAAGAGATGGTAATCTTCAATGGGTTGGACCCTACCTCATCAATCACTAATTAAGAAAATTCTTGCACACAAAAGCATGAATTTCTCTGAGAGGATCTATCCTGCAGCTGACGCAGACAGATACAGACATCCACAGCCAAACAGTGGATAGAGCTTGGTGACTTGTATGGAAGAATTTGTAGGCCCTGAAGGGTATAGGAACTCAACAGGAAGACCAACAATGTCAACTAACCTGGACCCTTCGGGTTCTCAGACCAACCAATGAACATACACAAGCTGGACCTAGGCCTCCTAGCACAGATGTAGCAGATGTGCAGTTTTGCCTTCAAGATGGTCCTGAACAACTGGGGCTATCCCTAGAGTTGTTGCCTGCCTGTGGGATATGTTCTATTACCTGGGTTTCCTTGTCTGGCCTCAATGGGAGAGAAAGCGCTTTGCCTCAGAGAGACTTGGAATGCCAAGGCAGTAGGGATACCCAGGGTGCCCCATCCACTCTAGGGAGAAGGGAAGCGGGTATGGGGGAAGGATTTTGGGAGGTATGACAAGGAGGGGAGCAGTGAGCAGAATATAAAGTAAATAAGTAAAAAAGTAAATAAATAAAATTAAAAACATACTCTATGGTCTGCCCTATAGCTCAGTCATGTGGAAGCATTTGTTGATTGAGTTTTTCTCCTTTGGAATGATAATAGTTTGTGTAAAGTTGACATGAATGTAGCCAGCAGACATCTGACTTTTCTCTTTAGTTATAAGCAGCACATCGGGTCCACCAAGGAAGATTATGCTTATGACATCATTAAAGTTCCATGCTCACTGTCTTAGTCATGTAGTCAAAAGAGACTGTGGCAGAAAAGAGCTTATAATAATCTAAAGAGTAAAGCAAGGCATGATGATGTTCTCCATTGAAATTTACCAGAAAAGTGTTGGTGAATGGAGGAGTGATGTCTCCTTCTATCCACAGCTTCTAGGGTAGTTTCTCTGATTAGCATATGCACATGCTTAAAGGAAATAATAAGATTAAATATGGTGTAGACACATATTTATCTGCTAAGCTGCAACTATTTCTGAAGAGATACAGACAAACCGTTATGACCTTGAGGAAGCATTCTTTTCAATTATTATCATAAGAAAAATCAAAGTGTTTTAATGCTTTCATGGTAATGGCAAGTGTCTAAAGCCAGAATAAACATTTACCTTTTATTGTAATAGAGTCTAAATCCTTGAGGTTTACACTCAAAATAGCAAAAACAATAATAATAGATATGCCCGTTATTATATTAATTGTATCATGTTAACTTTTTCTCGAAGGGGATAGGGAGAAGTAGCCTTAAATAATTGGTTATAAAAGAAAGTATCGAAGAAAATTTTCTGAATATTCCCATATATACTACGTAAGTAAGGTTGCCAAAATCAATCTGTTAAGCCATATCAGGGGAATTTAGATATTTTAAAACTACTTACTATTAGTAATATGTATTTTAATTTATTTTTATCAGCTTACAAAGAATTATGTTTCATTGTAGCTGTTTTCAAAATATTTTTGTCTCGCATCCCTGCCTTCTCTCCTCCTTTGGTTATTCTCCATCTAAAGCTCTGAGTTCCAACCACAGTAGAGTGAGCTTCTTTGGAAAGTTTACACATAAGAGTCATTTTAAAAAACCCTATTCTGAATATTTCTGAAGATTTAGAAAACTAGCATTTTCAAGCAATTTTCAGAGAAAAGGTAGACTTTTCATCAAAGGTGGAGGGCATTATAAATTTTGTACCCACTTGTATGACATAACTTTGAAGTTCTAATTGTAGTAGGTGCCTGTCAATATCAGCATTCAGTTTGATTTTTCTCCTGATAAAGCACCAGATAAAGAGCAGTAATAAAATAGCTTAATATCTTAGAAGAGAGCTGTGATTTCTGAAACAGAGCATTAATTTCCATTTGTAAGATAACTCTTTGCTCCACTACAAGTCTAATGATAAGCGTCTGATCATGAAATATCAAGTTGGTAGGCAAGTATTTCACGTTTTCCTTAAGTGAATAATAGTGGGGTTACTGCTGGAAAGGTTAAGAAGATTTTGACAGAATACATCGTCTATTGAAGGAATTTGTCCCAGAATCTGGACAGAGCTAGTTGGGAGATGTAGAAAATAGGAGTAGGGGATTTGCTGTCATTTACCTCTTAATGGCTATAATTGCCCAGAGAATTTCCAGAGCTGGCAGAAGAGGATGGATTTATTTCAAGATCCAAGAGTCATTAGGATTTTTGTTAATAATAACTGAAAACTACAAATAAAGATGACGACAGCAAAACAAGCAAACCAACAAACAAAACCCACAACCTAACACTTTATGTTTCTCACCTGGTACTTGTGGCTACTCTAGGTATATAATTCGTATGGATTTCAGATGGATGAGAGTCCGAAGTATGCAGGTACAGATAAATTATTGAAGAATGTCTAAAGGTTTTGTCATGCATGCTAAGAGGACAAAACTTGAAGGAAATGCTAGGATAGAACATGTGTCAAGATGAGACCAAAAATACATAGTACATCTTTTAGTATTCATGTTATCTATATTGTATAATATGTAGCCTGGAGATTCACAGATCTAGTAAAAAGAGAAACTACAACTAAGGTCAATACACAACAAAGTGCATCGTAACAGTCTGTAGAAGTAACTTTTATTTGTCATGTGTCACTGTCATCTTGCAGACTTACTGCTGAGTAAGCTCACCTTTTGCAGTTCTTTCTGAACTCAGGCTGTCTGATTCAACTCAGCTGTTCCGACTCAAACTCCAGATGACTGATTCAAACTTGCTTTCTCATTGAATTGCTTTGCTTGGCCTCAAACTAACAGACAATTTGTTCTAATCTGCTGGCTGCTCCTTATTCTCCGGCTTCAACTGCCTCTGCTGATCTGCTCGGCAGAAACTGCACCAATTGAACAGAAATCATGATAGAACTCAAGTGCCAGAGAACTACAGTGACTAGACTGATCCAAATGAAATTCACTTCATTGCCTGAACTCAACTGAACTGCATTCACTAAATATCTCTTCATACCGGACTCACTCTGTGCTGCTTCTAAAGCAGTCCCTCATTTCTCATTTCTTGTGAAAGTTGATCCCATCCAATCTCTGCCTCATTCTGTCATATCTTTCTCTGTTTTGACACTTTGTCTGACCCTCAATTGGAAATCACATTTAACCATGACTGCTTCATTCTACAAACTGACTTTACCTCCACTGTTTGGGATTACAAGTGTGTACTAAGGACAAGTTTCGAAGTGATTTTTTCTTCTTTTAAGATTTATTTATTTATTTATTTACTTATTTATTTAAAGTATATAAGTGCACTGTTGCTCTCTTCAGACACACCAGAAGAGGGCATCAGATCTCATTATAGATGGTTGTGAGCCACCATGTGGTGGCTGGGAATTGAACTCAACCTCTGGAAGAGCAGTCAGTGTTCTTAACCACTGAGCCATCTCTCCAGCCCAGAAGTCTTGCCTTAAGAAAAAATTGTTTGTTTATGTTTTTTATGTATACGGGTACTTTGTCTGCATGCACATTTCCACACCAGAAGATGGCATCAGCTGTGAGATGCCATGTTGGTACTGGGAATGGAACTATGGACCTTCGGAACAGCAGTAAGCCATCTCTCCAGCCCCCTCAAAGCGACTTTCTTCAGAGAAAAGGTGGGGGTAGGCGGCGCAAGAATTTGTTATCAGTTTTATGAGGTTTCATAATGGATAAAACTATATATTCTCAGGCATTGTGATACATATTCACCAACTCAGCACTGTCCTGGAGGGTCATAGACTTTGGGAAGTAGAATGTCATTGAGGTATGATCCAGTAAGTATGGGCTCTGAAGTTTCATGTCTTTGTTCTGTTTCCTTTTCCATTTCTGCTTCCCAGATTTCCAAGGCATGAGGAGGAGCCTTGTTTTCTCCCCAGGGACAACCAGCAGCGACATATGCTTCTTCCCATCTCCTCAGTGAAGTTAGGATGTACCTTAAACAGTAAAACTAATAAAAGAAAAAAAAATCCTTCCAGCCTTAACTTGCTGCTAGTTATTTACTTACTCATGGAAACTAGCACACCTCCTTCTCAGGTGACTTTCACATCCCATCCTTGATATGATCTGATTGGAACTTGTCATACCCTGTTCAGTTGATGTCCCTTGGATACCTGCTTTTTCTGAAGGGAAACAGGAGGAATAGATCTGGACAAGAAGGAAGGGTGGGACTGAGAAGAATGGAGGGAAGAGAAATCTCAGTCGAGATGTAATATATGAGAGAAGAGTAAAAAGGTATATCGAATTAGCTAAAAGTAACATGTGGAATAACTTAAACTATTTTTTCACATAAGTACTATGTTCTTAATAATGATATGACTGCAAATTAATGTCATAAAAGAATATTATTAATCATGCCCACATAATAATATAAAATTCTTTTGAATCATACAATCTCTAAATGTAAAAAATTCCTTCCAGTTTAAAATAATTATCATAAGATGTTCTTTGCCTTAAGAAGTATTTCAATAACAGTGGACAGAAACGTAAATACCATGTATTTTTATCATATATCATATTTATGTGAAGGATGGAATAATTTATTCTAAAAGACAATTGAATACATTTGACTCAATGTTCATTTATACTATGTTATTAATTGTATAGCAGCAGTGAATTATTTGTTGAAACTCACATTTTCCTCCAAAATTGTTTTACAATGCTAACTATGTGTTTCTCAGATTATGTGTAAACTCGTTCCACATTTGAATCATTTGAAAACTAATTATTAAACAGAAAAACAGTCATTAAATAGTAATACAAATTCAAATACTTATTTAAATATTCTATTCAAGCTATGCTTTAAGAAGAATTTTAAAAACATCCCTGAAGTATTTTAATATGTAAATTAATGCTCTCCCATACAGCCTACACAAAACTATGGAGCCATTCACTTCAATTGCTATTAATGTTCCAGCAATGAATGTCTGTAAGCTGCTTTGGGGAGAGTCTTCTTACAACAATAAAAAATCTGTTTTGTACTACCTTTCCTGAGCGGAGCACCAAAAGGCTTTACAAATATAATTTTCCTAATCCACTCAGCAATCACGTGTTAGCTATGGGATGGCAATTCTTAGTCCACTGTGTGAATTAGCTATGTCAAAGTTACCTCATGGAACTGTAGTTCAGATTGCCAAAATACAGTAAACGTCCAGCGAGCATTCTGGCCTAACCCAGGATAGAAAGACAGAGGCAGGAGATCTCAAGACCAAACCTGCATGTAATATTATCCATATCACAAACTTGTTTAGGAGAACCTGCCTAAATTAATAAATAAAGTGGGCAAGTAAAGAAGATACTCAATTTCAACCCTGGGCCTCAACATTGTCTTGCTCCAAATACTCACATACATACAAGCTTGTGTTGCCACTCATATGCCCATCATGTGTGCTTGCACGTGCACACACACACACACACACACACACACACATACATACATGCACACACAACACACACAGGTACACACACATACGTGCATGCACGCACATACATACATACGCGCGCGTACACACACACACACACACACACACACACACACACACGACGCACACAGGCACACACACAGTGGAAAAAGAAATAAAAAGAAATATTGCACTGTATATAGCAGGTGGTTATACTTACATTGATCATGTGAAGCCCGTGGATGCTTCATATATTCATTTAAATTAAGAAAATATGAAAAACAATATGATTTAGAAATTAAGACTGATTAAAATATACATAGAACTTCAAAGCACTAAAACATAGTGAGAAAAACCTACAAAGAAATGACTTTACGAAATTAATAGGCAAACGGATGGAACTGGAAAATATCATCCTGAGTGAGGTAACCCAATCACAGAAAAACACACATGGTATGCAGACATTGATAAGTGGCTATTAGCACAAATGCTTGAATTACCCTAGATGCCTAGAACAAATGAAACTCAAGACGGATGATCAAAATGTGAATGCTTCACTCCTTCTTTAAAAGGGGAACAAGAATACCCTTAGCAGGGAATAGAGAGGCAAAGATTAAAACAGAGACTGAAGGAACACCCATTCAGAGCCTGCCCCACATGTGGTCCATACATATACAGCCATCCAATTAGACAAGATGGATGAAGCAAAAAAGTGCAGGCCGACAGGAACCGGATGTAGATCTCTCCTGAGAGACACACCCAGAATACAGAAAATACATAGATGAATGCCAGCAGCAAACCACTGAACTGAGAATAGGACCCCATTGAAGGAATCAGAGAAAGTATTGAAAGAGCTTGAAGGAGCTCGAGACCCCATATGTACAACAATGCCAAGCAACCAGAGCTTCCAGGAACTAAGCCACTACCTAAAGACTATACATGGACTGACCCTGGACTCTGACCTCATAGGTAGCAATGGATATCCTAGTAAGAGCACCAGTGGAAGGGGAAGCCCTGGGTCCTGCTAAGACTGAACCCTCAGTGAACTAGACTGTTGGGGGGAGGGTGGCAATGGGGGAAGGATGGGGAGGGGAACACCGATAAGGAAGGGGAGGGGGTAGGGGGATGTTTGCCCGGAAACCGGGAAAGGGAATAACACTCAAAATGTATATAAGAAATACTCAAATTAATAAAAAAAGAAAAGAAAAAAAGAAAAATGCTTAGAATTAGATGAGGTGGGATGTAGGTGAAAGTAATGTTTACTATCGATATTTATTATAACACTAGGTTCATTTGCCAGAGTGGAATAAAAAAGATAAATGAGTGACAAAAGTTTAAAATTGAAGTTAAATCAAAATCATTTCAGGTAAAAATATTTGGCAGGGAGATCTCTGCAAGTTTGAGGTCAGCCTGATCTACAAAGCTGGTCCCAGGATAGTCAGGATGATTACACAGAGCACCCTTGGGGTGGGGGTGGGGGTGGGGATGGGGGTGGAAAAAAAAGAGATAGGATGCATTCAGCCAAACATGACTGAGTGCAGGGACCGCAATGGAGAAATTGAGGCATGGATTGAAGGAGCTGAAGAGGTTTGCAACTCCACAGGAAGAACAACAATATCAACCAACCAAAAACCCCCAAAGCTTCCAAGGGTACACATTGGCTCCAGCTGGATATGTAGTAGGGGCTGGACCTTATCTGGCATCAGGGGGAGGAGAACTCCTTGGTCCTGTGGAGGCTTGATGACCTAGGATAGGGGAATGCTAGGGCACTGAGGCCGGGAGTGGGTGGGGAGGTGGGGAAGCTCTGTCATACAGGCAGGGGATAGTGGGGAGGATAGGGAGTTTGTGGAGGGGAAACTGAGAAGGGGGATAACATTTGAAATGTAAATAAAAAAGAAGATTCTGTTTTGTTTTGGATCTACTGCTTGAAGACCTTTAAGGTTATTACCTTCATCTTTTTCAAATTTTAAAATTGTTAGTTTATTCATTCAATATTTACTTATTTATTTACTATTTACTTGTTTATCTATATTCTTTTTCATGTATTTATATTTCTGCTCTTTAAAGGCAGAGTCTGGTTCTGTAAATAACCCAGTGGAGGGCCGCCATTTTTTGCAAGCTTTCAGGCAGTAGACAAAGTCATGCTTATCTGCTCTTCTATCCAGGGTTAGGGTATCAATCAAGCCCAAACCTTACAAAGTCTTTGCTGGTCTCTGTCAATAGCCCTAGGTTGTTATAACCCATGTTTTCTGTTGCCTTAGGGTTCTACCCACTCTTCAGTCAGATACTTAAGAGGATTCCCCCTCCCCTCCTGGTTCTGAAGGTTTCGCTGGAAATTGGTTCTAGTTTTATGTTACAATCTTGTGATACCTTTTCATTTGTCTTGCTTCCTAAAGCTATGGTGTTTAATTTTCAAATCCTTTGCTCTGTGTCCATTTATGCAGTAATAGAGTTTAAAGATCAAATTTGTAATTTCTACATATATTTTCCTGATAAGTCGAGTAAATATAAGCTTATTTTATAGATTTCCCCCCTGCTTCTTCTCCTTTCTGTCCTCTTCTTCTAACAACAATAACAACAGCAAAATGATAATTTTGCCATTAGTGTTAAATCTCTGAATCTATCCTCTATTTGTAGGGTTTTTTGTTTTTGTTTTTGTTTTTGTTTTTCATCTTTATTAACTTGGATATTTCTTATTTACATTTCTATTGTTATTCCCTATCCTGGTTTCCAGGCCAACACATCCGGCTCCTGTCAGCCTGCACTTCTTTGCTTCATCCATCTTGTCTATATGGGTGGCTGTATACATATGGGCCACATGTGGGACATGCTCTGAATGGGTGTTCCTTCAGTCTCTGTTTTAATCTTTGCCTCTCTATTCCCTGCCAAGGGTATTCTTGTTCCCCTTTTAGAGGACTGAAGGATTCACATTTTGATCATCCGTCTTGAATTTTATTTGTTCTAGGCATCTAGGGTAATTCAAGCATTTGGGCTAATAGCCACTTCTCAATGAGTGCATACCATGTATGTCTTTCTGTGATTGGGTTAGCTCACTCAGGATGATATTTTCCAGTTCCAACCATTTGCCTACGAATTTCATAAAGTCGTTGTTTTTGATAGCTGAGTAATATTCCATTGTGTAGATGTACCACATTTTCTGTATCCATTCCTCTGTTGAAGGGCATCTGGGTTCTTTCCAACTTCTGGCTGTTATAAATAAGGCTGCGATGAACATAGTGGAGCACATGACTTTTTTATATGTTGGGGCATCTTTTGGGTATATGCCCAAGAGAGGTATAGCTGGATCCTCAGCAGTTCAATGTCCAATTTTCTGAGGAACCTCCAGACTGATTTCCAGAATGGTTGTACCAGTCTGCAACCCCACCAAAAATGGAGGAGTGTTCCTCTTTCTCCGCATCCTCGCGAGCATTTGCTGTCACCTGAGTTTTTGATCTTAGCCATTCTCACTGGTATGAGGTGAAATCTCAGGGTTGTTTTGAATTGCATTTCCCTTATGACTAAAGATGTTGAACATTTCTTTAGGTGTTTCTCAGCCATTCGGCATTCCTCAGCTGTAAATTCTTTGTTTAGCTCTGAACCCCATTTTTAGTAGGGTTATTTGTCTCCCTGCGGTCTAACTTCTTGAGTTCTTTGTATATTTTGGATATAAGGCCTCTCTCTATTGTAGGATTGGTAAAGATCTTTTCCCAATCTGTTGGTTGCCGTTTTGTCCTAACCACAGTGTCCTTTGCCTTACAGAAGCTTTGCAGTTTTATGAGATCCCATTTGTTGATTCTTGATCTTAGAGCATAAGCCATTGGTGTTTTGTTCAGTAAATTTTTTCAAGTGCCCATGTGTTCCAGATGCTTCCCTAGTTTTTCTTCTATTAGTTTGAGTGTATCTAGTTTGATGTGGAGGTCCTTGATCCACTTGGACTTAAGCTTTGTACAGGGTGATAAGCATGGATCGATCTGCATTCTTCTACATGTTGACCTCCAGTTAAACCAGCATCATTTGCTGAAAATGCTCTTTATTCCATTGGATGGTTTTGGCTCCTTTGTCAAAAATCAAGTGACCATAGGGGTGTGGGTTCATTTCTGGATCTTCAATTCTGTTCCATTGGTCTATCTGTCTGTCTCTGTACCAATACCATGCAGTTTTTTATCACTATTGCTCTGTAATACTGCTTGAGTTCAGGCATGGTGATTCCCCCTGAAGTCCTTTTATTGTTGAGAATAGTTTTAGCTTTCCTGGGGTTTTTGTTATTCCAGATGAATTTGCAAATTTTTCTAACTCTTTGAAGAATTGGATTGGTATTTTGATGGGGATTGCATTGAATCTGTAGATCGCTTTTGGTAGAATGGCCATTTTTACTATATTAATCCTGCCAATCCATGAGCATGAGAGATCTTTCCATCTTCTGAGGTCTTCTTCAATTTCTTTCTTCAGATTCTTGAAGTTCTTATTGTACAGATCATTTACTTGCTTGGTTAAAGTCACACCAAGGTACTTTATATTATTTGGGTCTATTATGAAGGGTGTCATTTCCCTAATTTCTTTCTCAGCTTGTTTCTCTTTTGTGTAGGGGAAGGCTACTGATTTATTCGAGTTAATTTTATACCCAGCCACTTTGCTGAAGTTGTTTACCAACTTTAGTAGTTCTCTGGTGGAACATTTGGGATCACTTAAATATACTATCGTATCATCTGCAAAAAGTGATATTTTTTACTTCTTCTTTTCTGATCTGTATCCCCTTGACCTCCATTTGTTGTCTGATTGCTCTGGCTAGAACTTCAAGAACTATAATGAATAAGTAGGGAGAGAGTGGGCAACCTTGTCTAGTCCCTGATTTTAGTGGGATTGCTTCAAGTCTCTCCATTTAGTTTAATGTTAGCAACTGGTTTGCTGTATATGGCTTTTACTATGTTTAGGTATGGGCCTTGAATTCCTATTCTTTCCAGGACTTTTATCATGAAGGGGTGTTGAATTTTGTCAAATGCTTTCTCAGCATCTAATGAAATGATAATGTGGTTTTGTTCTTTCAGTTTGTTTATATAATGGATCACGTTGATGGTTTTCCGTATATTAAACCATCCCTGCATGCCTGGGATGAAGCCTACTAGATCATGGTGGATGATTGTTTTGATGTGCTCTTGGATTCGGTTTGCCAGAATTTTATTGAGTATTTTTGTGTCGATATTCATAAGGGAAATTGGTCTGAAGTTCTCTTTCTTTGTTGGGTCTTTGTGTGGTTTAGGTATAAGAGTAATTGTGGCTTCATAGAAGGAATTCGGTAGTGCTCCACCTGTTTCAATTTTGTGGAATAGTTTGGATAATATTGGTATGAGGTCTTCTATGAAGGTTTGATAGAATTCTGCACTAAACCCGTCTGGACCTGGGCTCTTTTTGGTTGGGAGACCTTTAATGACTGCTTCTATTTCCAGTTATGGGGTTGTTTAACTGGTTTATCTGTTCCTGATTTAACTTTGGTACCTGGTATCTGTCTAGGAAATTGTCCATTTCCTGAAGATTTTCAAGTTTTGTTGAATATAGGCTTTTCTAGTAAGATCTGATGATTTTTGAATTTCCTCTGAATCTGTAGTTATGTCTCCCTTTTCATTTCTGATTTTGTTAATTTGGACACACTCTCTGTGTCCTCTCGTTAGTCTGGCTAAGGGTTTATCTATCTTGTTGATTTTCTCAAAGAACCAACTTTTGGTTCTGTTGATTCTTTCTATGGTCCTTTTTGTTTCTACTTGGTTGATTTCAGCTCTGAGTTTGATTATTTCCTGCCTTCTACTCCTCCTGGGTGTATTTGCTTCTTTTTGTTCTAGAGCTCTTAGGTGTGCTGTCAAGCTGCTGACATATGCTCTTTCCTGTTTCTTTCTGCAGGCACTCAGCGCTATGAGTTTTCCTCTTATCACAGCTTTCATTGTGTCCCATAAGTTTGGGTATGTTGTACCTTCATTTTCATTAAATTCTAAAAAGTTTTTAATTTCTTTCTTTATTTCTTCCTTGAGCAGGTTATCATTGAGTAGAGCATTGTTCAATTTCCACGTATATGTGGGCATTCTTCCCTTATTGTTATTGAAGACCAGTTTTAGGCCGTGGTGGTCTGATAGCACGCATGGGATTATTTTTATCTTTCTGTACCTGTTGAGGCCCGTTTTTTGACCAATTATATGGTCAATTTTGGAGAAAGTACCATGAGGAGCTGAGAAGAAGGTATATCCTTTTGCTTTAGGATAGAATGTTCTATAAATACCTGTTAAGTTTTTCCTCTCTACAGGTCTTCAGCTGTTCCTGTGGGACTGTGTCTTGAGTTCACCAGGCAGGTCACTTGCAGCAGAAAAGTTGGTCTCACCTGTGGTCCCGAGGCTCAAGTTTGCTCGCGGGGTGCTGCCCACAAGCTCTCTGAGGTGGCAGCAACCAGGAAGATCTGCGCCGCCGTTTCCGGGAGCATCAGTGCACCAGGTTTCCAGATGGCGTTTGGTGTTTTCCTCTGGAATCAGTAATGTGTGCAGAGTGCAGTCTCTTCTGGTTTCCCAGGCGTGTCTGCCTCTCTGAAGGTTTAGCTCTCCCTCCCACGGGATTTGGGTGCAGAGAACTGTTTATTAGGTCTGTTTCTTCAGTTTCCGGCGGTGTCTCAGGCACAGGGGTCTTGCCGCTCCTGGGCCCTCCCCCACGGGAACCCAGAGGCCTTCTACAGTTTCCTCTTGGGCCAGGGATGTGGGCAGGTGTGGGCAGTGTTGGTGGTCTCTTCTGCTCTGCAGCCTCAGGAGTGCCCACCTGACCAGTCGGTGAGTTCTCTCTCCCACGGGTCTGGGAGCAGAGAGCTGCTGCGGGCTGGGATCCGTGGTTGTGGGACTCCAGGTAAACAGCATCCTGTCTCTTTTGATCACTTTCTGGCAGAGCCTCTCAGGGGAGAGCTATACCAGGCTACTGTCAGCAAGCACTTCCTGGCATATTATCTGAATACGGTGTCTGGAGATGGGATGTATCCCTAGGTTAGGCAGTCTCTGGATGGCCTTTTCTTCAGTCTTTGATCCACTCTTTGTCCCTGCATTTCTGAGATTATTTCCTTCCCCCTCTGAATAGGACTGAAGCATCCACACTTTGGTGTGCTCTCCCTTCTTCTTGGATTTCACATGCTTTGGGAGTTGTGTCATGGGTATTCCAAGCTTGGGCATATACCCCAAATATGGTCCAACATATAACAAGGACACATGCTCCACTATGTTCATAGCAGCCTTATTAATAATAGCCAGAAGCTGAAAACAACCCAGGCGTCCCTCAGCAGAGGAATGGATAGAGAAAATGTGGTACATTTACATAATGGAGTACTCTGCTATCAAAAACAATGACTTCATGAAGAAAAAATGAAAGTACAAACTCTCCCTGATGGGTGTTTCTCAACGTAAATTCCAGGAGCAGATACTCAGAGAGAAAACAGATAAGAAGAAGATAGCAAGACTGAAAGCACGGAAAGATTGTGTGTTGAACTTCCACTCTTGAAAAGATTAAAACATTTTGGGAAAAAGCTAATTTTTCAAGATTTATTGTCTCTTTAAAGTTTAATTTTTTACATAAGGACACAAAACACTGTGAAAATGTCTCCAGGAACAGATCCTCTCAACAGTCACAAGTCATAGATGTATTCCTTTCTTGGTTGTAATAATTACATATTGTTTTTCTTCTTTTAATTCTTCTAAGTATGTGAAGTTTTAAAAGATCAAAGTAGTATTTCATTTGAAAAAGTAACTTCATAATGTACGTATATGATATCCTGTTTCAGGAAAAAATGTTTGTATCAAAACATACTATATTTAAATACAAATAAACTCTAAATCTAAGCTAGAGGTCTAAAGGAGTAATGTGAGCATTCTATTTAACAGTTATGTCAGAGATACAGGTTAAAGGATATTTTAACTTTTCTTGATGCATGCTAAATATGTAATGCTTGACGTGTATTAATCTGTAATAAGCATGTATTTTCCTATATGTACCACAGGTAATGGAAATGCTGAGTTAGAGAGATACATTTAGATGTCATTCCCCTATGTATAATAAATTTTAGAAAATGGTATTTTCATGTTTGTATTACAATCCTGCTTCTCCAATGTACCATGCAGGTGTAGGTGCATTCAAAAGTAGCAAAGAGAGAATTCCAATCACATCCTACTGTTTCGAGAATTGCAGTTAACTCTCATATGCAAATATTTCATGAACAATTATAAGTTCCATTCAGCACAATGAATTTGCCTCTTTAAAGAGTCTATTGCAAATTGGCCCTTTAGATCTCTAGTCAATTATAACTAGGCTTTTAACAGAGTAGTTTTTATCTTTATGTTCAAAGGGTATTGAAAATACCTGACTTTTCCTTTAAACACTCAAAGGGATTTCTTTAGAGGAAAATAAGCTTTGCAAGAGTCCATGACCCCTTTGCAAGGTTGTTTAAAGATTTTTAAAATAGATAAAATTAAGCTTGTATACAATAGGTTTTATTTCAAAATAGTTATTTCTGTCTCCTATAAAAATGGAAAGAAACATGTAAAAGTTGTAGGTTATGAACCTGATTTGCACTGGTGTTCCTATCGCTATTATTTTATACAAGGAAAGAAAATAGTGGACTTATAATTATAGAGATTTGAAAACTTCATTTGTAATACATTCACAGAGAAGAACAAAGTCTCTATATTAAAAATCAACCAACATCTAATATACTGATATTGTAACTTCTTTCAAGGCTCACTGTTCTGAAAAGAAATAAAGGATACTGAAATTCTTTCATATTTTCACTGGAAGACTTGATTTAGCAGAAACTTGTGATGGGAGTGGTTGGCCATATATGGGTTGGTGGATACTTTCAAAGTGGGAGTGTCCCTTGTGGAAATTCTTTTTTAAAAATAACTTTATTTATTTATATTACAGTTGTTGCCCCCTTTGAATTTCCTCCAACAGTTCCTCATCCCGTTCCTCCTTCCCCTTACATCAAAGAGGGTGCTTCCCTCAACCAGACTTCCCCCTTCCGATCCTAAAGTCTCTCAAGGATAAACCACATCTTCTCCCACTGAGGCCAGACCAGGTAGACCTCTGCTACATATGTGCCAGGGGCCTAGGACCAACCTGTGTATGGTTTTGGTTGGCAGCTTGGTCTCTGGGAGCTCCCTGGGATCTGGTTTAGTTGAGAATGCTGGTCTTCCAAGGAGCTCTCTCTTCATTTCAGTTTCTTCAACCCTTCCTGTAATTCAACCATAGGGATCCCTGACCTCAGTCAAGTGGTTGGGTGTAAGTATCTGCTTCTGTCTGAGTCAGAGACTCAGGTAGGGTCTCTCAGAGCCATGCCAGGCTACTATCTGTAAGCACAGTCATGTCAGGCCTTGGTGTCTCCCATTGAGATGGATTCCAAGTAGGGTGGTCATTAGACTGCTCTTCCTTCGGTCTCTTCTCCATTTTTGTCCCTGCAGTCCTTTTAGAAAGGAAAAATTCTCAGTCAGGAAATGTGGGTGTTGTTAACCCTGTGCCTCTGCTTGAGACCCTGTCTATCTACTGTAGGTGGACTCGTTGAGTTCCCTTTCCCCAATGTCGGGAATTTTGGCTAGGGTCATCCACAATCAGTCCTGAGATTGTCTTACCTCCCAGGTCTTTGGTACTTTCTAGATGCCCCCTACCCCGTTTCCAGTACCCAAGGCTGCTTATTTCTATTAATAATTTTGGCACTCTGGGCTACTCTCCTGTCACCTCCCCCATATCTGATTCTGTTCCATTTTCCCCTCTGCCTCCCCTTTCCCACTCAAACCCTCCCTCCCTCTACCTTCCAAGATTATTTCCTTCTCCCTTCTATGTGATATTGAAGCCTTGTCACTTTAGCATTTCTGCTTGTTACACTTCTTATATTCTGGAGGTTGTATCCTAGGTTTTCTGCACTTTTTGGCTTATATCTACTTTTCAATGTCCTTTTGGGTCTGAGGTACCTCATTACACTTCCATTTTATGTTTTTGCCACTTTTCTCAAAAATCAAATGTCCATAGGTATATGGGTTTACTTCTAGGTCTTTGATTCTATTTCATTGATCAACCTGTCTGTCTCTGTACCAATACCATGAAGTTTTTATCATTATTGCTTGCATCCATGGGATGAAGTCTACTTGATTGTGGTAAATGATGGTTTTGATGTCTTCTTGGATTGAGTTTGTGAAGATTTTATTGAGTATTTTTGCATAAATATTCATAAATAAGATTGGTCTGAAGTTATCTGTCTTTCTTGAGTCCTTGTGTGGTTTAAGATATCAGAGTAGTTGTGGCATCATAGTATGAATTAGGTAGTGTTCCTTCTGTTTCTATTTTATAGAATAGTTTGAGGAGTGCTGGTATTAGCTCTTCTTGGAAGGTCAGGTAGAGTTCTGCACTAAGGCCATCTGGCCTAGGCTTTATTTTGGTTGGGAAATTTTTAATGACTCCTAATTCCTTAAGGAATAAGGACTGTTTAGATCATTCACTTGCTCCCAATTTAACTTTGGTACATATATCTGTCTAGAAAGTCATCCATTTCATCTAGATTTCCGAGTTGCATTGAGTATGGGCTTTTGTGGTAGGATCTGAGGGGCTTTTGAATTTCCTCCAATTGTTTTATATCCCTTTTCATTTCTAATTTTGTTAATTTTGATACTGTCTCTGGGCTCTTTAGTTAGTTTGGATAGGGGTTTATCTATCTTGTTGATTTTCTCAAGGAACTAATTTTGGGTTTGTTGATTCCTTGTATGTTTCTCTTTGTTTCTATTTGGTTGATTGCAGCTCCAAGTTTTACTATTTCCTGCCATCTACTCCACTTGGACAGTTTACTTCTTTTTTTCTTGGCCTTTCAGATGCGAAGTTAAGTTAGCAGTCTAGGATTTCTCCATTTCTTTTACAAGAACATTTAGTGCAATGAATCTTTCTCATAGCAATGCTTTCATTGTGTCCTGTAAATTAGGATATGCGGTATCATCATTTTCATTGAATTCTGGGAGGTCTTTTATTTCTTTATTTCTTCCCTGACAAAGTTATCATTGAGTAGAGAAGAGTTTTCACGAGTATGTGGGTTTTCTGTTGTTTCTTTTGTTATTGAAACCTAACCTTAGGCTGTAGTAATCTGATAGAATGCATGGTATTATCCCAATCTTCTTGTGGTATTAAGCCTAATCTATTGAGGCTTGTTTTATGTCTGAGTCTATGATCAATTTTGGAGAAGGTTCCAAAAGGCATTGAGAGGAAGGTATATTCTCTAGTTTGAGGATTAAATATTTTATAGATATCTGTTAAATTCATTTGGTAAATAACTTCTGTTACTTTCACTGTTTAGTTTCTGTTTCAATGACCTATGTATTGGTGAGAGAGGGATTTTAAGTCTTCCATTATTATTGTATGAGGCCATTATTATTGTATGATATTATTGTATCAATGCCTGTTTTGAGCTTTAGTAAGGTTTCTTTTACAAATGTGGGTGCCCTGGCATTTAGGGCATAGATGTTCAGTATTGAGAATTCTTCTTGGTGAATTTTTCTTTTGGTGAATATGAAGTGTCCATCCCCATCTTGCTTAATAACTAACTTTTGGTTGAAAGTCTTTTTATTGGATATTGAATGGTAACTCCAATTTTTTTCTTGGAATCATTAGCTTGGAAAATTTTTTCCAGTCTTTTACTCTGAAGTAGCATCTGTCTTTCTCAAGGAGGTGTTTCTTGTATGCAGCAAAATGCTGGATCATGTTTACTTATCCAGTTAGCCTGTGTCTTTTCTTTTTTCATTCCATTCTTTAGGTTAGGAAAATTTTCTTCTATGATTTTATTAACATTTTCTAGCCCTTTGAACTGGGAACTTTTACCCGCTTCTATCCCTATTATTCTTAGGTTTGATCTTTTTCATTGTGTACTGAATTTCTTGGATATTTTCAATTAGGAGCTTTTTACACTTTGTATTTTCTTTAACTGATGTCAACATTTTATATCATATTCTTATTATCCTTAATCTTTCTTTACAGTCCACTCCTTATCCCCCTCCTGTCCTGCCCTCCAACAGTTTTTCATCCCATTCCTCCTCTCCTGTCTCAAGAGGATTGCCCCATATACCCATACACCCTCATACCCCTCCAGAATTCTCCATTCCCTGGGGCCTCAAGTCTCTCAAAGGTTAGGTCCTTCTTGAGGCCAGACCAAACAGTCTTCTGCTGTATATGTGTAGGGTGCCTTGTACCATCTACTGTATGCTGCCTAGTTGGTGGCTCAGTGTCTGGGAGATCTCAGGGGTCCAGTTTTGTTGAGACTGCTAATGCTCCTATTGGGTCACCTTCCTCCATAACTTCTTCCAGCTTTTCCCTAATTCAACCACAGGTTTCCCCAACTTCAGATCAATAGTTGGGTGTAAGTATCTGCTTCAGTCTAGTCAACTGCTTATTGGTCCTCTCACAGGGCAGCCATTGCTAAGCTCCTGTGTTTAAGTACATCATAGCATCAGTAATAGTGTCAGGCCTTGGAGCCTTTCCTTGAGATGGGTCCCAATTTAGACTGGTCACTGGACTTCCTTTCCCTCAGTCTCTTCTCTATTTTTGTCCATGTAATTTTTTAGACATGAACAAATTTTAGTCAGGAAATTTGACTGTTGGTTGGCAACCATGTGCTTCCACTTGAGGCTCTGTCTATCTACTTGAGGCAGATTTGTCAAGTTCCTTTTCCCCAGTGTTTGACATTTTGGCTAAGGTTACCCTCAAAGAGTCCTCAGAGTGTCACACTCCCAGGTCTCTGGTGCTTTCTAGAGGGTCCCTCCACCTCCCACCTCCAATTTCAGTTCATTCTCTTGGCCCTTGGGGCTTCACTCATACCTGATCATGTTCCCCTTTCCTCCCTTTTCAGGTATCTTCTACACCTGAAACTCCTTCTTTTCTCTCTTGTATTCCATTGGTGATGTTTACATCTGTAGCTCCTGATCTCTTTCCTAAGTTGTACATCTTCAGGGTCTCTCCACCCCCAATTGTGTTTTCTTTACTGTTTCTATTTCCATTTTTAGTTCTTTCACTGTTTTGTTCAATTACTTCACATGCTTGAATGTATTTTCATTTATTCTTTGAGTGATGTATTTGCATTTTCTTTAAGAGCTTCTACCTATTTACCTGTATTTTCTTGTATTTCTTTAAAGGAGTTCTTTATATCCTCCTTAAAAGCCACTCTCATCTTCATGAGATGGAATTTTTAGGTCATTATCTTGCTTTTCATGTGTGTTAGGGTAGCCAGGACTTTCTGTGCTTGGAGAACTGGTTTCTGATGGTGCCAAATTGTGTTGGTTTCTATAGCTTATGATCTTGTGCTTGTCTCTGACCATCTGATTTGATCTGATGTTAACTGGCCTGGATGTCTCAGGCTAGAACAGGCATCCTTGTAGGCCTGTAGAGCTCTGTGACCTGAGCTAGAGCTCATATCTTTAGAGGAAGGCAGTGTTGTCTCTGGTTAGTGGGACACTCATGTGTCTGGTTAGAGCAGGTATCCTGTGTCCCTGATGACTGCATACTTTCTCTGTTCCT